>NC_092736.1:4773346-5073346 GCF_047496885.1 Scyliorhinus torazame | reverse complement strand
AGTCCTCAGTTCCTGAAACTAACCTGGTTGACAGTTAAAGCTGGTTTACGGCTCCCTTTCTGGCGGGAGACTCTTCATTGTGGGCTGGTTTGCCTCATTCCAGCTCTCGGGGGCATTCCTATTGGCCTCAGTGCCTTCAGACCAGGGTTGGAGATGAGTCAGGGTTGTAATCAACAATTAGTGACCAGTACTCAGGAGGGCAGATCTGAGCGTGTCTGGTGATAGCCGTAACTGGCAGAGCCCAGAGTTCAGGGAAACAAGAAAGTGAGAGAGAAAAGAAAGCAACATACTTCAGGGACGTCCTTAGTGAAAAGGGTGTCGGCCCAGAATCGTAGAAAACGGACAACAGAACATTCCTCAGATATACCTCAGAAGATGGCTGACCATCCAACTCAATAGCCTAATCCCGCTTTCCCCCATATCCTCTGATCCCCTTCGCCCTAAGTGCTCTCTCTAACTGCTTCTTGAAAACATACAATGTTTTGGCCTCAACTATTTCCGGTGATAACGAATTCCACAGGCTCACCGCTCTCTGGGTGAAGATGTTTCTCCTCATCTCTGTCCTAAATGGTCTATGCGTATCCTCAGACTGTGACCCCTGGTTCTGGACACACCCACCATCGGAAACACCCTTCCTGCATCTGCCCTGTATAGACCTGTTAGAATTTTACAGGTTTCTATGAGATCCCACCTCATTCTTCTGAACTCCAGCGAATACCATTCAATTGCTCCTCATACGTCAGTCCCGCCATCCCAGGAATCAGTCTGGTAAACCTTCGCTGCGCTCCCTCCAGAGCAAGAACATCCTTCCTCAGATAAGGAGAGCAAAACTGCTCACAATACTCCAGGTGTGGCCTCACCAAGGCCCTGTATAATTGCAGCAAGACATCCCTGCTCCTGTACTCCAACCCTCTCGCTCTGAATGGCAAGGTACCATTTGCCTTCTTTACCGCCTGCTGTACCTGCATGTTTACCTTCAGTGACTGGAGTACGGGGCCACATCCCCGTCTCCTAATTTATGGCTTTTCAGGTAATAGTCTGATTTCTCGCTTTTGTGGCCAAAGTGGATAACCTCACATTCCTCCAAATTATACTGCGTCTGCCATTCATTTTCCCACTCACTCAGCCTGTCCAAATCACACTGAAGGATCTCTGCATCCTCCTCACAGCTCACCCTCCCACCCAACTTGGTGTCATCTACAAATTTGGAGATATTACATATTGTTCCCTCATCTGAATCATTCATCTGTATTGCAGTGATACTGTCACTGTGCTAGTAATCCAGAGACCCAGAGCAATGCTCTGGGGTCCTGGGTTCAAATCCTGCCACTGCAGAGGGCATTGTCAATTGTCGTAAAGACCCATCTGGTTCACTGATGCTCTTTAGGGAAGGAAATCTACCGTCCTTTCCGATCTGGCCTACATGTGGCTCCAGACCCACAGCAATGTGGTTGACTCTTAATTGTCCCCCAAGGGCAATAAATGCTGGCACATCCAGCGATGCCCACGTACAATGGATGAATAGAAAATATAGAATAGCTGGGGTCCCAGCACCGATCCCTGTGGTACCCCACTCGTCACTGCCTGCCGGTTTGAAAAAGGCCCGTTAATTCCTAATCTTTGTTTCCTATCTGCCAACCAGTTTTCTAAGCAGCTGAATACACTATCCTGAATCCCATGCGCTTCAATTTTACACGCTAATCTCCGATGCGGGACTTTGTCAATAGCCTTCTGAAAGTCCAAATATACCACATCTACTGGCTTCCCCTTGTCGACTCTACTCGTTCCATCCTCGAAGCATTCCAGTAGATTTGTCAAGCAAGATTTCCCCCTCATAAATCCATGCTAGGTCTGCCCAATCCTGCCACCGTTTACGAAGTGCTCGGCTATGAGTTTGTGCAATAAATGGTTTCTGTGAAAAGAGTCACTTTCCCCTTGACCCAAATCTACTGAAGTTGCGATTGTTCACCTCGTTAAATAAAATGAAAATAGAGAGAGACGCAAACTGGACCAATAGCTGCCCTGCGTCTCACCTGGAAGGATTTCTGAATGAGCTCAAAACGGAAATATATTTTGCAGTAAAACAGAGGTTTGGTCCCTCTTTCCCTGACTTACTGTCATGTTCCTCTAGAACCACCACATTCACCTGGTCGACAGAGGCCTGAATGTCATTCCAGGTGAGAAAGTCATTGCCCTCCGGTCCAGCCTTGGCCTTCATTCTCATCAGTTCATCCACATACCTACCACACAGAAAGGATCAAACATTAGGAGGTGATCTGATGGAGATGTTTAAATGATTCCATATGGTCAATAGAGAGGACTATCTCCTCTTGTGGGGGGACATCAGAACTGAGGTTTGAGGGGCTGAATGGCTTCTCTTGTTCCAGTGACTACAAACAATATTCGCAGGAACGTGAGGGCATAACCATGATTGGGGAGGATGGGGGTGTGGGAAGGTGTTTTATCGTTAATACACTCCACAAACCTGAGGTCATCCAAAACTCTGCAACAAAATCCAGACATACACCAAGTCCTATTCGTCCATGATCCCTGTGCTCAGTGACTTCCGATGAATGGCTCCCAGTTCCTGTACCAGCCTCCATTTGAAGCCTACTTGTGATAATAAGCGATTTTCATTTCACTTCATCTCAGGGGCAGCACGGTAGCATTGTGGATAGCACAATTGCTTCACAGCTCCAGGGTCCCAGGTTCGATTCCGACTTGGGTCGCTGTCTGTGCGGAGTCTGCACGTTCTCCCCGTGTCTGCGTGGGTTTCCTCCGGGAGCTCCGGTTTCCTCCCACAGTCCAAAGATGTGCAGGTTAGGTGGATTGGCCATGATAAATTGATCTTAGTGTCCAAAATTTCCCTTAGTGTTGGGTGGGGTTACTGGGTTATGGGGATAGGGTGGAGGTGTTGACCTTGGGTAGGGTGCTCTTTCCAAGAGCCGGTGCAGACTCGATGGGCCGAATGGCCTCCTTCTGCACTGTAAATTCTATGACAATCTATGAGTTATTATGATCCCAGGCCAGCCCCTAACAGTGGCTCAGATACTGGACCAAAACCCCAAGATCTTAGTTTATTTTGGAAGACTGAGTGGAAAGAATACTTTGCTTCAGCAATGGTCGCATGTAGAAACAGGGATTTGGTGGGGGTTTTTGAAATTTAGAGTAGCCAATTCATTTTTTTTCCAATTAAGGGGAAATTCAGCGTGGCCAATCCACCTGCACATCATTGGGTTGTGTGGGGCAGACACGGGGAGAATCTGCAAACTCCACACGGACAGGGCAGCACGGTGGCGCAGTGGTTAGCACTGCTGCCTCACGGCGCTGAGGTCCCAGGATCGATGCCGGCTCTGGGTCACTGTCCGTGTGGAGTTTGCACATTCTCCCCGTGTTTGCGGAAAACATACCAACTCCCCCCCTAGTCAAACAACAGTGCGTCAGCCCAGGCTTTTACTCTGGTCAATTTCCTGTCTCCTAAAAGCTTTATGGTGTTGCAAAACAAAATTATTTTAAAAACATAACTACAGCAGTGAAACATCGTCTAACCCAGGCTATAAACCCTCAAATTGCCAAATCTTTATAATCCAATATAACTAAAATCCTGCATTCGTCAGCAACACTTTGATTTTCAGTTCCCTGCAAAGGTTCACCCCCTCCCGATCTCTGTAGCCTCATCCAGCCCTTCAATCCTCAGAGATCTCTTCGCTCTTTCAACTACCTTCCCTTGAGGACCCCTGATTTGAATCACTCAACCAGCGCTGGCTGGATCATCAGTTTCTATGGTCCAGATATCCCAACCTAACCCTCTCTGCCTCTCTCTCTTTCCATTAAGAAGCTCTCGCTCCCATAACCAAGCTTTCGGCTACCTGTCCTGCATGGCTCATTTTGTCTGATGATGCTCTGCAAAGCATTTTGGGACGTTTTACCACTGTAAAGGTGCTGCATAAATGCAAGTTGTTGTTGTCAGTAGGAAGCTTAACCCATGATTTTGGTTACACTGTTTTCTCTTTTGATCCAGTGGCTTCCTCCAGGTTGAGCAAACCTGGTTGCTAGGCTCCACTAACACTCCGCACTCTTACCTCTGTGCATTGCCGTCATCCACATTCGTGAGTCCTGTCACTGGATTCTGGATCTTCCTCCAGACCCCGTTCACATCACCAGCCTCCAGAGAACGATTTATCATTGCTACAGAAGATAACATCTCCACGGCAACAGCCAGTTCAGCATGAGTTAGGTTGCCCTGTTCACCGAGACATGCAAAACATTTAATGCCTCTCAATATCCATGAATAATAATATAAATCTTACTTTCGGTGTACACTCTCCACATCTGACAGTCCCCATCCATAGAACCATAGCATTCCCACAGCACAGAAGGAGGCCATTCGGTCCATCGAGTCTGCACTGACCCTCTGAAAGAGCACCCTGCCTAGGCCCACTCCCCCGCCCTATCCCTGTAACCGCATCTACCCTACACATCCTTGGACACTAAGGGGCAATTTAGCAAGGCCAATCCACCTAACAGGCATATCTTGGGAGGAAACCGGAGCACCCGGAGGAAACCCGTGCAGACACGGGGAGAAGGTGAAAACTCCGCACAGACAGTGACCCAAGCCGGGAATTGACCCTAGGAGCCTGGTGCTGTGAGGCAGCAGTGCCAATCACTGTGCCACCCTGCCACCCACCCATTTAATCCCCTCCCACACCCCCATGTACACTCTCCCCTATCACTGACTCTACCCCCCATTCACTCCCCTCCCACACCCCCATGTACACACTCCCCCATCACTGACTCTACCCCCCATTCACTCCCCTCCCACACCCCCATGTACACTCTCCCCTATCACTGACTCTACCCCTCATTCACTCCCCTCCCACACCCCCATGTACACTCTCCCCTATCACTGATTCTACCCCCCATTCACTCCCCTCCCACACCCCCATGTACACTCTCCCCTATCACTGACTCTACCCACCCATTCACTCCGCTCCCACACCCCCATGTACACTCTCCCCTATCACTGATTCTACCCCCCATTCACTCCCCTCCCACACCCCCATGTACACTCTCCCCTATCACTGACTCTACCCCCCATTTAATCCCCTCCCACACCCCCATGTACACTCTCCCCTATCACTGACTACCCACCCATTTAATCCCCTCCCACACCCCCATGTACACTCTCCCCTATCACTGACTCTACCCCCCATTTAATCCCCTCCCACACCCCCATGTACACTCCCCCCTATCACTGATTCTACCCCCCATTCACTCCCCTCCCACACCCCCATGTACACTCTCCCCTATCACTGACTACCCACCCATTTAATCCCCTCCCACACCCCCATGTACACACTCCCCTATCACTGACTCTACCCACCCATTTAATCCCCTCCCACACCCCCATGTACACTCTCCCCTATCACTGACTCTACCCCCCATTCACTCCCCTCCCACACCACCATGTACACTCTCCCCTGTCACTGACTCTACCCCCCCATTCACTCCCCTCCCACACCCCCATGTACACTCTCCCCTATCACTGACTCTACCCCCCATTCACTCCCCTCCCACACCCCCATGTACACTCTCCCCTATCACTGACTCTACCCACCCATTCACTCCCCTCCACACCCCCATGTATACTCTCCCCTATCACTGACTCTACCCACCCATTCACTCCACTCCCACACCCCCATGTACACTCTCCCCTATCACGGACTACCCACCCATTTAATCCCCTCCCACACCCCCATGTACACTCTCCCCTATCACTGACTCTACCCACCCATTTAATCCCCTCCCACACCCCCATGTACACTCTCCCCTATCACTGACTCTCCCCACCCATTCACTCCCCTCCCACACCCCCATGTACACTGTCCCCTATCACTGACTCTACCCACCCATTCACTCCGCATCCACACCCCCATGTACACTCTCCTCTATCACTGACTACCCCCGCATTCACTCCCCTCCCACACCCCCATGTACACTCTCCCCTATCACTGACTCTACCCCCCATTCACTCCCCTCCCACACCCCCATGTACACTCTCCCCTATCACTGACTCTACCCACCCATTTAATCCCCTCCCACACCCCCATGTACACTCTCCCCTATCACTGACTCTACCCACCCATTTAATCCCCTCCCACACCCCCATGTACACTCTCCCCTATCACTGACTCTACCCACCCATTTAATCCCCTCCCACACCCCCATGTACACTCTCCCCTATCACTGACTCTACCCCCCATTCACTCCCCTCCCACACCCCCATGTACACTCTCCCCTATCACTGACTCTACCCCCCATTCACTCCCCTCCCACACCCCCATGTACACTCTCCCCTATCACTGACTCTACCCACCCATTCACTCCCCTCCCACACCCCCATGTACACTCTCCCCTATCACTGACTACCCACCCATTCACTCCCCTCCCACACCCCCATGTACACTCTCCCCTATCACTGACTCTACCCACCCATTCACTCCCCTCCCACACCCCCATGTACACTCTCCCCTATCACTGACTACCCACCCATTTAATCCCCTCCCACACCCCCATGTACACTCTCCCCTATCACTGACTCTACTCCCCATTCACTCCCCTCCCACACCCCCATGTACACTCTCCCCTATCACTGATTCTACCCACCCATTCACTCCCCTCCCACACCCCCATGTACACTCTCCCCTATCACTGACTACCTACCCATTCACTCCCCTCCCACACCCCCATGTACACTCTCCCCTATCACTGACTCTACCCCCCATTCACTCCCCCTCCCACACCCCCATGTACACTCTCCCCTATCACTGACTCTACCCACCCATTCACTCCCCTCCCACACCCCCATGTACACTCTCCCCTATCACTGACTCTACCCCCCATTCACTCCCCTCCCACACCCCCATGTACACTCTCCCCTATCACTGACTCTACCCACCCATTCACTCCCCTCCCACACCCCCATGTACACACTCCCCTATCACTGACTCTACCCCCCATTCACTCCCCTCCCACACCCCCATGTACACTCTCCCCTATCACTGACTCTACCCCCCCATTCACTCCCCTCCCACACCCCCATGTACACTCTCCCCTATCACTGACTCTACCCACCCATTCACTCCCCTCCCACACCCCCATGTACACTCTCCCCTATCACTGACTCTTCCCACCCATTCACTCCCCTCCCACACCCCCATGTACACTCTCCCCTATCACTGACTCTACCCCCCATTCACTCCCCTCCCACACCCCCATGTACACTCTCCCCTATCACTGACTCTACCCACCCATTCACTCCCCTCCCACACCCCCATGTACACTCTCCCCTATCACTGACTACCCACCCATTCACTCCCCTCCCACACCCCCATGTACACTCTCCCCTATCACTGACTCTACCCCCCATTCACTCCCCTCCCACACCCCCATGTACACTCTCCCCTATCACTGACTCTACCCCCCATTCACTCCCCTCCCACACCCCCATGTACACTCTCCCCTATCACTGACTCTACCCCCCATTCACTCCCCTCCCACACCCCCATGTACACTCTCCCCTATCCTGAGGATTTTATGTCTGGATGCAGTTTGATAGTCGGGGTGAAATATTCCAATAACAAAACTGATTATATTTGTTGGTGTTTAATATTCCAGGGCAGATTGTAAATAAACAAATCTGTTAATATAGTAAGTCTTGGACTTTGATTAAGGGTTTAAACAGTGGATATCAGTGTGTAGTAACAATTTTGCACCAGCTTATCAGACTGGTGGCTCTGCCTCCTTGAACACTGGTGGCATATCTCACCTGGTGGCTCTGCGCTTGCAGGGTAGAGAGCTCCTGCTGGTACAGTTTGGCCGCAAACGGGTGAACCTCAGGTAACTGGGCATCGCGATTCATCAGCTCTGACACCGTGTCTTCTGCTACACCTTTGCTGATTGCTGCATTGATTCGTGATACAGCTTCCAGCACTGAAACAATAGATTGAATTAAATTCTGTCCAGAGTCGGAATAATGGTCATTTCATAGTCTATAGAGTCCCTTCAAATAATACAGACATTAAAGTGTACTTTGGAAGTTACTGTTACAATAGAAGCAATTCATATTTCAGATAAAGCATTTTCCCATCAAACACTCCCAGGACAGGTACAGCACGGGGTTAGATACAGAGTAAAGCTCCCTCTACACTGTCCCCATCAAACACTCCCAGGACAGGTACAGCACGGGGTTAGATACAGAGTAAAGCTCCCTCTACACTGTCCCCATCAAACACTCCCAGGACAGGTACAGCACGGGGTTAGATACAGAGTAAAGCTCCCTCTACACTGTCCCCATGAAACACTCCCAGGACAGGTACAGCACGGGGTTAGATACAGAGTAAAGCTCCCTCTACACTGTCCACATCAAACACTCCCAGGACAGGTACAGCACGGGGTTAGATACAGAATAAAGCTCCCTCTACACTGTCCCCATCACACACTCCCAGGACAGGTACAGCACAGGGTTAGATACAGAGTAAAGCTCCCTCTACACTCTCCCCATCAAACACTCCCAGGACAGGTACAGCACGGGGTTAGATACAGAGTAAAGCTCCCTCTACACTGTCCCCATCAAACACTCCCAGGACAGGTACAGCACGGGGTTAGATACAGAGTAAAGCTCCCTCTGTATAATAATAATCTTTATTGTCACAAGTAGGTTTACATTTTCACTGCAATGAAGTTACTGTGAAAATCCCCACGTCGCCACACTCCAGCGCCTGTTCGGGTACACAGAGGGACAATTCAGAATGTCCAAATTACCTAACAGCATGTTTTTCGGGACTTGTGGGAGGAAACCGGAGCACCCGGAGGAAACCCACGCAAACACGGGGAGAACGTGCAGACTCCGCACCGACAGTGACTCAAGCCAGGAATCAAACCTGGGACCCTGGAGCTATGAAGCAACAGTTTAACCACTGTGCTACTGTGTCGCCCACGTGCTGACCCCATCAAACACTCCCAATAGAGGTTCAGATTGCTTGTATTTTGGTTGAGATGTTAAACTGAGCCTCGTCCAATTGTTTGGGTGGATGTTAATTGTCCCAAGACACAATTTGGAGAAAGGAAGGGGACCTTTCTCGTGTGCTGCGCAACATTCTACCCTGAGCCCACATCAAAAATGATTCAATATTCTTGGAGCTGGGTGATCGCAAAATAACCACTGCCTTGCAAACACTTTGGGATATTTTTGAGAGATGCTGTTGGTGATTTGTAAATAAATCTGTTGATGTGAGTGATCCCTCCTCAGGAGCACCATGGGTGACTTTACATGGACTGCTGTGATTCATCACCACCTTCTTATGGGCATTTAGGGATTGGCATAAACACTGGCGTTGCCAGCGATGCCTACATCCCACGAATGAATAAAATAAAATTGAGCCAATAAAGTCCACGACGATATTGAGGGTCACCAAACGCCTGTCTCCAGTTTGCTGCCTCAAGTCCCAGAAACAGCGAGAGGGACCAGAAAGAAGCCCATTCACAGAATCTTACAGCACCGAAAGAAGCAACATGTACTCACTTTTCCTGAACCTCTGAGCACTTTGATTGGCTTGGTCAACTCCAAATTGTAGCTCCTCTTTAGTGAGGGGCTCAGTTGATCGCTGCTCCTGGCGCACGGAGGGGTGGTTGGGATTTAAGGACAAAGAGATTAGCAAATGTGTAACAATCTGCAAGTAGCTCTTAAATATGTTAACATGCTTCAATGCCACATTCATTCTCACTTTCTGTTTCTCTAAATCCTGCGAGTGGCGGCCTCCAGACTTGCAGAATCATGGAACGGTACAACACAGACCGACATTCGGCCTATAGCGTTTGTACTAGCCCGCTGAAAGAGCCATCCAAATGGCCCCACCCCCCCGCTCTTTCCTCATAGCCTGCACGTCTTTTCCCTTCCGGTTTATATCCAATTCCTTGTTTAAAGTTACTATTAAATCTGCTGTCGCTGCTCTTTCAAGCTGCACATTTCTGGATTGCAACAACCCACTTGTGGAAAAGACATCCGGTTCTTTGGGAAATGATCCGAATGTGTTACCTGCGCTTTCAGCTGCCTGTCGGAGGAGAGTTGTTTGAGGTACCAGTCGCAGTTGTCCAACCCCACCTCGCGCAGGCCCAAGGCTGGAGACTTCAGGGCGTTGTAGAGAACAGTCCCATTACCTTGGTCCAGAGCCCCATCGACATTCTTCAGGCAACTCTGTACTGAAATCACAATGGGTGCCGTCAAGGACGAGGGAGCTCAGTTTGGTTCGTCAAATGTCAAACCCAAAGTTGGTGGATTTAAATTAATGAAGATAAAATTTAATAGTTATTGGGAATAAATATCCTCACTTACAGCTGGGAGACCGTTTGCGATAATCCCATACTCAACGCTCCTGATGGAAAATCTAAGGTTGTCAACCCTCCAGCATTGCTCTGGAGTCTCTCGGAATTTAATCTGTAGGGTATCACTCTGGCCCTGGGAAGGTGGGGCGCCGCGAGGGCGGACATGTCGACTGACGAATGGTGGGAGAATGGGGGGCGGGGAGCAGTAGGAGGCTATGAGACAGTCCCTCTAAGAAGCTGTCCAACGAGAGTTGGTAGCCATAGCCACAACCAACCGCTGCCATGCACCCATTGTGATAGGAGGGAGCAGCTGGTGAAATAAAACAAGACTTCGCCACCACCAGGCTTAACAAAAGGGAGTGAGATTGTAGTTAGCACTGCTGTCTCACAGCTCCAGGGTGCCAGGTTCGATTCCCCGCTGGGTCACTGTCTGTGTGGAATCTGCACGTTCTCCCCGTGTCTGCGTGGGTTTCCTCCGGGTGCTCCGGTTTCCTCCCACAGTCCAAAGGTGTGCTGGTCAGGTGGATTGGCCATGATAAATTGACCCTTAGTGTCTAAGGGTTAGTGGGATTACGGGGAAATGGTGAGGGATTAGGCCTGGGTTGGGTACTCTTTAGGAAGGTGAGTGTAGACTCGATGGGCTGAACGGCCTCCTTCTGCACTTCAGGGATTCTACAATGGTCCCGGTTGTAGATCAGCCAGCATTCAGAGGTCACCAGTTCAGATCGCACCTGGGCAAAATGTGAAACCGAACTCAATCAGCCCGTTTGACAGGAAGGTTGGTGAGCAGATGACCAGGGGACACAGGTAATCGGCAGAGGAATCAGGGTGGCAGATCAGGAGAATTCAATGGCAACTTTCTCAAAGGACTTGGAGAAATACTTGTAGAGGGTAAAGGGGCCAGCCGAGACGACGGGCCGAAAGGCCTTCTGCTGTGCTGTTAGATTCTGTGAAGCCGCTCAATCATCTCGGGCATTGGCACCAGGGATGGTGCAGTAAATGTGGGCGCGCCTGAGAGACTCCAGCAAAAACCCCACTTGGAGCGTGTGTCACATGAGAGAGGGACTGAGTGATAGGACAGCAGACATTGTTAAACACTTTCAGTGATTCACACAGGTGCGTGCGGAGCGGGGGGTGCGCGCGATGGCCCCCAGGTGGGTGGTTGGCACAACAGAACTGACCGAGGAAGTGTTCAGATTAACTCACAGGGAAAGCTGGAAGCGGGACCCGTGTTCCTAGAATCCATGGACAATGACAATCAAGGGGCTCAGAAAGACAGGGTGGCTGGGTTCAAGGTCACGGTTAGGGCAGACGAAAATAACTTACCTTTATGTAGCTCATTTCGTCACCACCGGGTGTCGCAAAGCATTTTGCAGCCAATGAAATGTAGTTTTTCTCAGTGTAGGAAACACGGTGGCTACTTTGTGCACAAGCTGCTCAAACAGCAATGTGATAATGACCACATAGTCCAATAAATAGTGACCCCCAGGACAACGGAGATAACTCTCCTGCTCTTCCTTAAAATAACCACAAGACCTTTTCCATCCACTAAAGCGGCCAGTGGGCCTGGGTTTTAATGTCTTTTCTGAGCGACAGGGCCTCTGAGAGTGACACTGGATTTTAATGCTCAAAACCTGGATCGGGAATTGATCCTGCAACCTAGTGATTCAGAAGTGAGTGTGATACCAACTGAGCCACCGCAGATCTTCATTCACAGATTCAAAATTGCTTGTGTCTACAGCCGGCAGGATGTAAGTTCAACTTTGTAGGGGAGGGGGGGGCGGGGAGGGGGGGGGGGGGGGGGGGGTTGGTGGGGGAAATGGGGAGAAATCAACATCACCCAATTGGCATGACCAGCTTTTGAGTGCATTTCTGCCCATTTCCCCAAAGGTGCCAATTCTTGCTGGGCACAGGCGCAGCCAACACTCTCCGTTACTATCAAACTGTGAGTGCTGCCCACTCAGATCTCACCCATGACACAAATCCACATGTAACAGCTCACAGCCTGAGGGCCTGTGACTGCCCCATCCCCGCCCCATCGCCACCGCCCCCACCCCCCAACACTAAGGTTTCAAATTGTGACGAGGAGTTGTGAGGTTATTGAAACTTACAGTTGACTTTGTTCACGTTGCCCTGGATCTCAGCTTGTGTGAGGAGCTCTTCATAAGCGTCTCTCTCCTCCTGGGGGCTCCCAGGCACACCCTTAAAAAAAAAATACAGGCGATATATCAGTTCTCCTTTCCCTCATCTGGGTCCCTGGGAGCCACGACCTCCTCTGGTACCAGTCCATAAAAAGCCATTCATTATATACCAGCGTGGGCACAGAATGTTCCATTCCCAACGCATGCATTCCTCTTCTCATCCAGCGACAAACAACATCTGGTTCACTCTGTCCTTCGGGAGAGGAAACCTGTTACCCTTCTCTGGTCTGGCTGACATGTGACTCCAGAGCAGTTGACTCATACTTGCCCTCCGATATGGCGTAGTAAGCCGCTCACTAAAGCGCTGTGGGCGGACCTAGATCAGATGGGCTACGGCTGTTCAAGAAGGCAGCCCACATAGACAATGTAGAGGTTCGGAGCAGGAGTTGACCATTCCACTCTTTCAGTACGATCATGGTCCGGTCTGTCCCCCGTAACCCTTAACTCCCTCGTTTACCAAAAATGTCTCTAGCTTTGCCCAGCCTCCAATGCTTTCTGAGGAAGAGAATTCCACATACGAATGACCCTCAAGAGAAAGAAATTCTCCTCATCTCAGTCTCTTATTGTTAAATTGTGTCTGAGAATCCCTGCAGTGCAGAAGGCCATTTGGCCCATTGAGTCTGCACCAGCCCTTGCTCTGATAGATCACACTACCTTGGCCCAATCCCCGTAACCCCATCTAACCTTTTGGGCAATATTAGCACGGCCAATCCACCTAACCTGCACATCTTTGGACTGTGGGAGGAAACCCACGCAGACACGGGGAGAGCATGCAGACTGCACCTGAGGTCAGAATCAAACCCGGGTCCCTGGCGCTGTGAGGCCACCACCACATTCTCATGGGCAAAGAATGCTGGCCTTGGCAGTGACACCCACATCCCAAGAACGAAGAATAAAAAATACAGGTAATGAATGCATTGATTTCATCAAAGGCCAGCATTCTTTGCCCATGAGAATGTGGTGGCCAGCATCTGTTGCCCATCACGGATGCCTTGAGCAGTTAAGAGTCAACCACATTGCTGTGGGCCTGACCAGGTAATGCCAGCAGATTTCCTCCCCTAAAGGGTCATTGGATGATAGTTGTGATGGTCACCATGACTGACACTAACTTTCGGTTCCGGGTGATTAACTGGATTGAACTTCCACTCGTTGCGGAGGTGAGATTTGAACCCGTGTTCCCCAGAGCTTTCGCCAGGCCTCTGGATTACTCATCCAATGACATTCCCACTATGCCACCATCTCTGGTGACAACTGCAAATAGAATCCGTCAGCATTTGATTCAAATTCTCTGCACTGCATAAGGCTGGCTAATCGTAAAACACAACACACAATGCACGTCAGCCCCGTTCACCCCATACAAGACCATATCGTTCCCACATGATGAATCACGCACGTCCACCTCCTCTTATACGGCCACAGTTGCTTTATCGATGCCCACCTTATTCCTGGCGTTTGTCATTTTCTCTCGTTTTGCTGCACTCAGCGTGTTCTGATACTGCTGGTTCTGTGCTGAATCCAAGTTCACCAGCATGGCATTGGGGTTCTTCATCGCTGTCAGTGTCTCTGCTGGAACGCCCTTCTCTACGGCATCATTAATGGCAATGACGGCAGCGTGCACTGAGGGCAAGGCAGGACAGACACATCTCAATTAGCAGAATATCAAGCCTTTAGAAAACTGAATCTGGGGCGAGATTCTCCGGAAATGGCGTGGTGTCCGCCGACTGGCGCCCAAAATGGCGCAAATCAGTCGGGCATCGCGCTGCCCCAAAAGTGCGGAGTGCTCCGCATCTTGGGGGAGCAGAGCCCCAACCTTAAGGGGCTAGGCCCGCGCCGGACGAATTTCCGCCCCGCCAGCTGGCGGAAAAGGCCTTTGGTGCCCCGCCAGCTGGCGCGGAAATGACATCTCCGGGCGGCGCATGCGCGGGAGCGTTAGCAGTCGCTGACGGCATTCCCGTGCATGCGCAGTGGAGGGAGTCTCTTCCGCCTCCGCCATGGTGGAGACCGTGGCGAAGGCGGAAGGGAAAGAGTGCCCCCACGGCACAGGCCCGCCCGCGGATCGGTGGGCCCCAAACCAGGGCCAGGCCACCGTGGGGGCACCCCCCGGGGCCAGATCGCCCCGCGCCCCCCCCAGGACCCCGGAGCCCGCCCGCACCGCCTTGTCCCGCCGGTAAGGTAGGTGGTTTAATCTACGCCGGCGGGACAGGCATTTTAGCGGCGGGACTTCGGCCCATTTGGGCCGGAGAATCGCGGGGGGGGGGGGCGGGCCGCCAACCGGCGCGGCGCGATTCCCGCCCCCGCCGAATATCCGGTGCCGGAGAATTCGGCAACTGTCGGGGGCGGGATTCATGCCAGCCCCCGGCGATTCTCCGACCCAGCGGGGGGTCGGAGAATCTCGCCCCTGATCTTTGTCTCCGTTCAATTTATCCTGTACACTTACTATCCTGGTTTTAAGATTTTAATCCTAGTTGTCATATCCCTCCAGGGTCTTATCCTGTCCCTATCTGTGTGACCGTCTACAGCTTCTGATATATCGGTGCTCCTCCAATTCCGGTCTCTTGAATATCCCTGATTTACATTTCTCCAGCCCGAGTGCCTTCTGCTGCCTGAACTCTTGAGCTCTGAAATGTCCCCCCTTCAATCTCTCTGCCTTTTTCTTCTCCTCTAATATGCCCCTTCAGTCAACCTCTTTAACTGAGCTTTCGGTCACTCGTCCTGACATCTCTTGATGTGGCTTGGTGCCAAATGTGATTAATTCACACACCTGCGAATCACCTTGGGACCTTTTGTCATTGCGAAAGGTGTTAAATCTTTCTGAGCATAGTTCCACAGACCTCACCGAGGGGCCAGTTTTTGTGGGAGAGCCTGAACAGGGAGTGTGTTGTAGGAAACATCAATCCTGTCCTCAGCCAATATCAACACAGACCTCCCCCCGGTGCGAGTGGAAGCTTCGTCACCAGGAGCAATGACCTAATTTGAACCCCTACCCAGTCTGAGGGTGGTCTCACTATTTGCTGGAGGTTCACTATTGCTCTGGCTGTGAGTGTGAAGCACTCTCGACAACAGACTAAAAATACAACAGACCCCAACCCTCAGGATCTGAACTTCGAAGTTACTCACAGGCAGCTTCATCCACCGATAGTTCGTTGGCCAGAATTCCCCCGATCTTACTGAACGCAGGCATCTGAATCCCGTACTTCTCCAGCTCCTTCTTCATGTTGTTAATCTCCTCCTCTGGAACCGACAGGGTAACAAACAGGTGTTAGGGACTACGCTGGACAGTGCCCTCGCCCTCTCTAACCCATCCAGCCCCCTGCCTTCTTGCCCCCTTCCTGGACTCTGCTGGAGCCCCTGTCCCTTGTCTACTCTTTCCCCCATCCCAGCCCCCACTCTCTCGCCAATTCTCCCTCCCTATCACCGTCACCCAAATGGAGGAGAGTTGAGTAAATGGGAAGTTCACGGGCAAACTGCCTTGATGCTGGACGCAGTGATGCAAGTGGACTCGAAAGACAAACTTTGCTCCCGGTTTCACCCACCACAGGGTAGCCCCTCCCTCAAGAGAAAGTTATGATCGAAAATTCACTCAACCCCCTCATTCCCGAAATTGGCTGTTTGGAATATTCCCAGCGGCCTGAATAGCAGGACTGCCTTTCCAGGTTGTGCAACTGCTGGGAGGGAGGGTAAGATTTTATAAACAGGCTCATTAATTTATCATTTCATGGGTTTATATAAAGTCAGCTACAAAAGGTTTCAGGAACCTCAAAGTCTCCACTTTGTCACTTGTTGTGTTTGGCTGGGTTGCAGTGACTCTATACACAACTCCAACAATCAGACTGATTGGCTCTGGTACAAGTTTTGAAATTGCACTCAGACTTGGCGTTTAATAAATGTTATCTGCATTTTGCACCTTTGCTGCCGGACTCGAGCCAGACTCAATTAAGGGCCGTGCACTGGGAATAACTGATTAGACAGCAGACTGGTCAACTACCCGAACAGACTGCGCTCGCTTGGAAAAGGAACCAGGTTATTTACTTGGTTCCTCGTTTGAAGACGCCGGCACTTGTTGCCCGAAGTCTGCTGCTGGGCTTTTTATGAATCGTCTCGTGTGGGTGAGTTAGTGTGGAGGATAGGGAGACAAGCCAGATACCATCTCCTCCCCACTCCCATTGTGAAGCTTCCCTACTTTCCATCAAAGCCACTGTACAACCGGCCTGGCTGGATTTTCTCTTCCCACAGCAAGGGCCCAACAGCTCAATCTTATCACCCACCCAGCTTCATACCCAATGGTCGGAAAGCACTGAAACTTCAGATTGGAGGGAGGCCCATCATCCCATCTTACCTGTTCACCTCGTGCTATCCTATCTACCTACTCTCTCCTCGCCTCCTGATGTCTGGGTCCAAGTTAGCCTCAGTTGCCTGCAGGTCAGAGGGAGCGCCGGGAACATTATCAACTGGGTCTCCATTGGTTGAGGAGTAAAGGGTGTCCTGGAAGAGCAGAGGGTACTTCCCCGTTCCTCTCGGAATAGTGCCAGGCAAGGGGGCATTGGTTTAACATCTCATTTGAAAGGTGGCATCTCTGGCAGTGCAGCACTCGCTCAGTAGTGACCCTCTGACAGTGCAGCACTCCCTCAGTACTGACCCTCTGACAGTGCGGCACTCCCTCAGTACTGACTCTCGGTCAGTGCGGCACTCCCTCAGTACTGACCCTCTGACAGCGCGGCACTCCCTCAGCACTGACCCTCTGACACTGCAGCACTCCCTCAGTACTGACTCTCGGTCAGTGCGGCACTCCCTCAGTACTGACCCTCTGACAGCGCGGCACTCCCTCAGCACTGACCCTCTGACACTGCAGCACTCCCTCAGTACTGACCCTCTGACAGTGCAGCACTCCCTCAGTACCGACCCTCTGACAGTGCGGCACTCCCTCAGTACTGACCCTCTGACAGTGCAGCACTCCCTCAGCACTGCACTGGGTTTTTATGATTAGGTTTCTGGAACGTTCGCGGCGCTGAGGACCAGGGTTCGATCCCGGCTCTGGGTCACTGTCCGTGTGGAGTTTGCACATTCTCCCCGTGTCTGCGTGGGTCTCACCCCCACAACTCAAAGATGTACAGGGTAGTTGAATTGGCCACACTAAATAGCCCCTTAATTGGAAAACAAAAATGAATTGGGTACACAAATTTTTTTTTTTTAAAGTTTCTGCAATGAAGTTTGACAGGCAACCTTCTGACTCCGAGATAAGTGTGTTTGCATGGAGTCTGCGAAAGCCGTGATAAAACCGAACCAACCTCACCTGTGAATGCAACTTTCCCATACAGATCTTGAATCTGTGGGGCCAATCCCAGTTTAAAGAGGTACAAACTGCCAAAGGAATGAAGAGGGTACATTAGCGAAGATCAGTGCACAGTCCGGTTGCCAGTCACATCACCCTACCCGGCCTTCCCCATCTCTCTCGGTTCATGGTCACCTGCTGGCCTCAGTACCATGCACATCTACCCATGATGCCTTTGGGGCGGGCAGGGAGGGGTGGGAGGCATGGGTAGGTACCCGGACTCCTATTCCATCCCTGGTAGCAGAGCACATGGTCAATTGGATGGCCCTGCACTGGTCTCCTGAACAGCACATCCGAGTGTCTGAGGGGCTTTCCTCCGGGCTTGGTCCAGCCTCACTGGGGTCTTGGGTGGGTTTGTGCCAGATGAGAAAGGTGAGCCAGGGACACTTTTGGGTTTGGAGAGAGAGGCCTCCACCAGCGACTGAACCTGGACGGAATATGACCTGGAGAGATTACACAAAACAGGGCAATGTCCTCTGGAACTTAGAGAGTGAAGGGTGATTTGATGAAAATGTTCATGATATTAAACAGAACTGAGAGAGTCGATACAAAGAAACTAATTCCACCGATTGGGGAATCTCTGAGACACCGTCGGAAAGTTACAAACCCTTCAGGAGTGACCTCCCATTGTCTATAAAGTTGAGCCCATGCAAAACTCTGCCACCCTCCATCGTAACTTGCTCCAAGCCTCTTTCACCCGTAACCCCTGCGTTTGTTGACCTACACCGACTCCCGGCTATACGAAACCTCAATTTTCAAATTGCCAATCTGGTTTTCCAATCCCTCCATGGTCTCCACCCTTCCCCATCTCTGTAACCTCCTCCAGCCCCACAATTCTCTGTGATATCCGCAGTGTTATGGCCGTAGTGCAGATGCACACAGAACATCTCGTTCTTTGACTCGTAAGATAATTTATTAACAAGATCAACAAGTGGAAAGATAACGAACAAACTATAATACAAATGGTAACTGATAATTGAATTCTCCTGGAGCTACTTCTAATGCGACTGTCCTCTCACATGAGTCACTCCCAACTGCCGGATCCCTCCAGTCACCTGGTGGATCTCTATCGCCACCTGCTGGCCGGAGGTCGTAACGACAACTATATACATTGATAGATCAATATATACATTAATGTGTACATGCATATCACCACACACACTTCTCTATTTCTGGCCTCTGGGGCCATCCTTGATTTTACTCTCCCCATCATTGGCGGCTGTGCCTTCATGTGCCTGGGCCCTAAGCTCTGGAACTCCCTCCCTAAACCTCCTCCGCTTCTCTCGCTCGGTCTTCTGCTCGAAGATGTTCCTTTAAACTATCTCTTTGACCGTACTCTTGGTTGCCAGGTCTAACATCTCCTTATGTGCCTCACTGCCAGTCTCTGTTGGATAATTCTCCTGTGAAGCTCTTTGGGATATTTTACTACGTATGAATGAAAGTTGTCGTGTCCGATGAAGCCTCCCTCAGAAGACCGGGCAAGAGAGCCCCAGTGAGTGGGGGAATAGGAATGTCACAACAACAGTCAGGGACAACAGTCCATGTTTGGCATTGGCACAGCTCTTGGCCAAATGCTGTCCTTGGTGTAACCCCATCGGCCAGACGATTAACAGCCATTTGAATAATCAGCCTGGTATTTCCTGATCTGAACCATGTGGCCTGTGTCAGGAATAGCTGCAGCACTGGGAGACGGTTAGCCCCAGTACAGGAAATGACTGGATGAGGACACTGTTCCTTTTATACGCTGACTCATTACGTCAGCAGCAGCTGAACACAGAGATTCCCCGCTTTACGATTCAAAACAGTCTCAATGGGTGCCTTCAGGATCGGGGGCTCGGTTCAGACAAGCGCCCGCCCTCCCCCAGCAGCTTCCCAACCTTTCCAATTGTCGTGGGACCTCCTCTATTGAAGGCAGTGAGACAGCACCGTCCCTGTGGACATTGCTGCTGTAACTCTGTTCCTGCCTCCCTGCCCCCCTTTCCTCCCTGCCTTGATTAAACAGTGCTGCCTGTTCCTCATGGGGAAGCGGGTCTGGGCTGAGTGTTGGAGGGACTGCAACCAGCCTCGGTACCCAGGGTTAGAGATGGGTACCAGTGCCAGCTGTCAGTGCGAAGCACTGGACAGCAACAGTGGAGACTGGGCTCGGGTCTGATGCTCCCCTGGTTGAGCAGTTGGTTGCGACCCTTTAGGTTAACATCTGCTCCATCACTGACAGATGTTTTTTTTAAAAAAATATTTTTTTATTCTCCTCCTTTTTCACATTTTCTCCCAAATTTACAGCCAACAATCAACAATAATCAGTAACGAATGTAATGTCAATCCCCATATCAGTAACAACGATCCCATCCTCCCACCAAAACCCGGACATTGGCCCGCATGTTCACAAAAACAAATAAAAAAAAGGAATCAGGAATCACCCATAGTCACCATTAACACATAGTCTCCCAGGCCCCAACCCCCCTAATGTTCGATGTGATCCAATTCTCGAAAGTGCATAATGAATAACGCCCATGAATTGTAGAACCCCTCCATTCTTCCCCTCAGGTCAAATTTGACCTTTTCAAGAGTTAGGAATTCCAGCAGGTCCCCCCGCCACGCCAGGGCACAGGGTGGAGAGATTGATCTCCACCCTAACAGGATCTGCCTTCGGGCGATCAACGAGGCGAAGGCTACAACATCTGCCTCCGCGCCCGTTTCCAACCCCGGCTGGTCCGATACCCCGAATATGGCCTCCCGGGGCCCGGGCCCAGTTTCACATGCACCACTTTAGAGATTACCCTAAACCCCTCCTTCCAGTAATCCTCCAACTTTGGACAGGATCAAAACATATAGACGTGGTTTGCGGGGCCCCCCGGCAACGTTCACACACATCTTCTACCCCCTCAAAGAGCCGGCTCATCCTCGCCCTTGTAAGGTGCGCTCTGTACACCACCTTCCGCCATACCAGCCCCAACCTCGCACACGAGTTGGAGGCATTCACCCTCCGGAGCACCTCACAACAGGATCCCTCCTCCATACCCTCTCCCAGCTCTTCCTCCCACTTTGCCTTGATCCCTTCTAGTGGTGCCTTCTCCTCTTCCAAAATAGCCCCGTAAACCACCGATACTACCCCCTTCTCCGGTCCCCCTGTCGTCAGCACCTCCTCCAGCAATGTGCAAGTCGGCTCTACTGGGAAACTCTGTATCTCCTTTCTGGCAAAGTCTCGAACCTGCATGTATCTAAATATTTCCCCCTGCTCCAGCCCATACTTCGCTCCCAGCTCCTTCAATCCCGCAAAACGACCCCCAAGAAATAAATCTTTTAGTGTCCAAATTCCTTTCTCCACTGACAGATGTTTAACCATTGACACGCATGGTTCACATGCAGAGTCTATACCTGAGAGCGTGGATACAGTAAATACATCGTGGCATGTTCTTACGGTCATAGATGTCTGTGGTTTCAGGGTAAAAGATCTATATAAAAAGAAACATGTCATTAGCTAATAAAACACTACATTGAGCCTGGCCGATTGGCTAGTTTAATACCCCACGTGGACATTTCCCTGTCACTCTTAAGAGTATAAACAATTTCGAATGTAAACCAGTGGAGCAATTCAACTCTAACTGACCTCACCCAGTGTTTACCTAATTCTGCTGTCCTTGTAAAACGGTTTATGTTGCATGAATCATAGAATCGGAAGGAGGCCATTCGGCCCATCGAGTCTGCACCAACCACCTCAAAGAACACCCTACCTGGGCCATGACCCACCACATCCCGAAACCCCACCTAACCTTTTGAACATTGAGGGGCAATTTAGCACGGTCAACCCACCTGACCTGCACACCTTTGGAATGTGGGAGGAAACCGGAGCACCCGGAGGAAACCCACGCAGACACTGGGAGAAGGTGCACTGTCGGGGGTTAATGAGCAGATCTTCTGTAGAGTGTTTACTTTTTGCTTCACACTAACCTCTAATTCTGGTAATGCTTTTTGAATTACACTCTGTTTACCCCTCCTGTTATTATCAAACCTTGTGCCGTCTAGTGCACCTTCAGCAATGCAACGGGTCCTCAGAAATGTTTCTATGCTCTGTCTCCAACATGACTGTCATAAGATCTACATTTTGATATAAGACGCTAAAACTAGCTTAAAATCTTAATTTTAATATAGAATTATATAGGGGTTGGTTTAGCACAGTGGGCTAAACAGCTGGCTTGTAAAGCGTAACAAGGCCTGCAGCGCGGATTCAATTCCCGTACCAGCCTCCCCGAACAGGCGGCGGAATGTGGCGACTGGGGGCTTTTCACAGTAACTTCATTTGAAGCCTACTTGTGACAATAAGCTATTTTCATTTTTCATTTCAATTTACGGTGCAGGAGGCCGCCAATCGGCCCATTGAGTCTGCAGCAGCCCTTGGAAAAGGCACCCTACTTAAGCCCACACCTCCACCCTATCCTCGTAACCGAGTAACGCCACCTAACCTTTTTTAAAATAATAATAATTATTTATTGTCACAAGTGGGCTTCAATGAAGTTACTGTGAAAAGCCCCTAGTCACCACATTCCGGCGCCTGTTCGGGGAGGCCGGTACGGGAATTGAACCCGCGCTGCTGGCATTGTTCTGCATTACAAGCCAGCTGTTTAGCCCACCATGCTAAACCAGCCCCAGTTTTGGACACCAAGGGCAATTTTTTATCATGGCCAATCTACCTAACCTGCACATCATTCGGGACTTGTGGGAGGAAACCGGAGCACCCGGAGGAAACTCACGCAGACACGGGGAGAACGTGCAGACTCCGCACAGTCAGTGACCCAAGCTGGGAATCGAACCTGGGACTCTGGAGGTGTGAAGCAACAGTGCTAACCACTGTGCCACCGTGCTGCCCAACGGCGCTAACGTTCTGAGTCTGGATGACCAAGAGGTATTCTGTTTTTGTTTCGGATTCCACCATCCGCAGTAATTAGCTTTTAGCTTGTCTCGGAGTTAAGTAAGGTACAAGAGGTTGTGAAATGTCTGATTCAGGACAGCGAAATTACAGTTTGGTATCAGGTATTTAAGTTGTACATGAATGGTATTGTTTACTGAAAGGCGGCAACTTGTGAAGCTTGTTCCAGACACAGGAGCCAATTACCAAAGTAGAAATAACAGGATACACACACATATGCACACAGAAACCCAGAGAATGGCAGCCAACGCTATAAGAGACGCAACACTCCCAACTTTCACTGAACTTAGTCACAGCCACTAAGCACGAAATGCAATTGGAGTTACAGCCACTCCGGCAAGGTGGGAAAGTGCAGAGTAATAAGAGGGTGTTGATGTAGGACGGGGAATGCATCAAGCTTGGGAGTGATGCCCTGCGGTCAAATAGCCTGCTGGTACTTGGGTGAGAAATAGGGAGGAAATCAATAACGTCTCTCATCCCAATCACCAGTTACTTGAGAGGAGAAAAATACGCATATCTTAAATCAGACTAAGAAACCTTCTTTTGATTTCAAATCCTACGACGCTCCATTTAACTAGCTGGCTTAAAAATTAAGCTGCTGCCTGTTTTTTGAGGGTGAATTGTGACGGCTGGGCTGTGGCCAAGGTTAATGTGGTCTGATGGAATTCCAGATTTCAGGGCGTGGAGCAAATGCCAGAGAAGGAAGTTTCCATGAATATTATTCTGGGAGAAAAAAAAGACAAGAGGGCAAGAAAACAGGAAGAGGTTCGGAACAAAAATTCCGTCAGTGTTGGATGTCTGGAATTAAAGCAGAAAATATTGGAAACCCCAACATCAGTAAAAGGAAGAGGCAGGTTGAAAGTTTTGTATTTTTACCGCACAGCCCTCTCCATATCTTCTGCTTTTTTTTGCTCAGGCGCTGACAGAGTTTTGTCCGTTCATTTGCACGGCAGGGCAGCTGTGCTTCCCATGACTGAATAAAACAGACCCTTACCTTAGGCAGCCCAATGTTTGACATCGCGTTAAACCACTGGATGGTGTTGTCCGTGTGACGGAAATGGAGCCCGGTTGCCTGTTCAATGAAAAAAGGCGAAGGGAAATTTTATTCTTCTTCAACTGGCCGGAGCACTAATTCACACAAGGCAGAAAATGACTGGTTTTGTCCCAGGTCTGGGCTGCCGACAACCTGAAAGCAGGCCTTTGGCCCAACTGGTCCATGCCAGCATTTGTGCTCCGCATGGCCCCTCCCTCCCACCCCTCTTTGTCTCACCCAGTCAGTATTTCCTTCCCTTCCTTTCTCCCTCGTGTGTTTATCCAGCTTCCCTTTAAACGTATCGACAATATTCACCTCAACCACTCCCTGTGGTAGCGAGTTCCACGTGCTCACCATTCACCGGATAAAGAAGTTATTCCTGAATCCCACGCCCCCCCCCCCTCACACAAACCCCCCCAACCCTGGGGTCCCGAGCATGTGAGTCACGTCAAGACGATTACCCTGTATCTGGTTTGTTCACAGTCGTAGATCTTTTTGAGCGAGACCACCTTCGGGCTGAAGAAGTTGCCGAGTTTCGCAAGATAGACTCCATTTCTCAGGCCTTCTTCCAGCTCAGTTGTTGGAGGTAGTTCCTCATCCAAACATGCTTCCATCCAGCTGAAACACAAAGGCAAAGAGCGTTACTGAACCAAGGAATCCCAGAGTGAAGGGTCAAGGCCCATACAGCACGGGAGTACAAAGGGCCAGTGACTCAGTGATGTCAAGCTTGATACTCAAAACGTCTTCAGATGGACTTCCATCTTGGGTGGGCCCGGTTCGGAGTGGGGTTGGGTGAGGCGGAGTCGGAGGGGGGGATGGAGGTGTAAGCCTCCAGTAAGAATTGTGACATGGAATGTCCGTGGGTTACTCAGGGAGTACGCTGCGCCTTGTATTCACCAGCGGAGGCCATTGCCTGAGGCCTCGCCCCGCTATTCTCAGCCCCTGACTGGCCGAACTCCCAATGGCACCGGTCCCCGTTTCATGCGGGAAACTGGATTCCCCGCCCCGTCGCCGAACGCGATTTCAGCGTCCAGAGAGTGCAGAGAATCCAGCCCATCTTATCCTCCTCCAAAATCTTCCCATAAATCACTGAGATGACCCTCTCCCCCTCCAACCCGATCACCGACAACACCCCCTCCAACAACGAGGGGGGTGGTGCCACCTGAAAGGTCGGACAGAGCTTTTTCACAAAATCCCGCACTTGCATGTCCCCGAAACCCTCCCCTCGAGCCACCCCAAACTTCGCCCCCTACTCCTCCAGACTCCCAAACTGTCCGCTAGGAACAGATCCTTTATTTCCACCACCCTTTGTTCCTCCCATCCCCGAAACCTCGCATCCACCCTCCCAGGCTCAAACCCATGGTTCCCCCAAATCGGCATCAACTTTGACCCCGCCCGTGGGCAGCACAGTGGCACAGTGGTTAGCATTGCTGCCTACGGCGCTGAGGTCCCAGGTTCGATCCCGGCTCTGGGCCATTGTCTGTGTGGAGTTTGCACATTCTCCCCGTGTCTGCGTGGGTTTCGCCCCCACAACCCAAAGGTGTGCAGGGTAGGTGGATTGACCACACTAAATTGCCCCTTAATTGGAAAAAATAATTGGGTACTCTAAACCTATTTTAAAAAATGTTGACCCCCCTCCTCAACTTAAAGTGCTGCCGAAACTGCCTCCATATTTTCAGCATGGCCACCAACATCGGGCTCCCCGAATACTTTCCCGGGGCAAAGGGAGGCGGTGCCTTTGCCAACACCTGCAGCCCCGATCCTTTACAAAAACCTGCCTCCATCTTCACTCACAAAGCCTCCGTCTCCCTACTCCAGCCCCCACCTTGTCAGCGTTCACTGTCCAGTGGTAGGATAACAAGTTCGGAAGGGCTAAGCCCCCCGACTGTCGCCCTCACTGGTGCACCGTCCTCCTAAGCCTTGCTACCGTACCTGCCCAAACACACACACACAACAAAATCAGCCTCTCCACCCCCATAAAAAACAGTCGGCAAAAGGACCAATAGGCACTGAAACAAGAATAAAAACCACGGCAAGATGTTCACCTTAACCGCCTGCACCCGAGCTGCCAACGATTGGGGAAGGCCATCAAACCTCAGCAAACCCATGAAATTCAACTTACAGAGCCAACCCCAGTCCCGATCCACCTGCACTCCCAGATACCTAAAGTGGGTTGTTGCCATCCGAAACGGCAAACTCTCCCCCGCCCCCCCCCCCCCCCCCACCCCAACACTCACCTTTCCCCCCAAATTGTAGCCTTGAAAAAGCCCCAAAGCTCCTAAGCAGTCCCATTATATCCCCCACTGATGAGCCTGGATTGGAGCTATACAACAGCAGATGGTCCGTGTACAGGGGCACCCGATGCTCCACCGCCCCCACCCCCCTCCATTTAGGCAAGGCCTCTATTGCCAGCGCGAACGGAAGGGGGGACATGGGTCACCCCTGCCTCGTTCCCCTGTGCAGAGGAAAGTACACTGAATTCATCCCGTTTGTACATCGGGTCCTCACGCAACAGTTTCACCCAAGCCACAAACTTAGGCCCATCCCAAACCTCTCTGACACCGCAAACAAATGGCTCCACTCCACACGTTCAAACGCCTTCTCTGCATCCACCACCACCTCCAACTCTACTGCTGGAGAAAGCACCACGTTCAACAGAGGACACACATTAGACTGTCTGCCCTTCATGGACCCAGTCTGCTCTTCCCCAATAACCTTTGAGAGACACTCCTCCAACCGAAGCACCAATACCTTTGCCAGAATCTTGGTAATCCACCACATTCGATAACGATATTGGCCTGTCCGGCCCACCCTCGGCTGGGACCTTATCCGTATTCAGCAGCAGAGGAATGGATAACCTGTCCCGTAGTCTCCGGCAGTAACCCCCTTGCTACCGCGTCCTCGAACACCTCCACCAGCAGCGGCGCCAACTTATCCAGAAACTTCTTATAAGGGCGGCACGGTGGCGCAGTGGTTAGCGCTGCTGCCTCACACCACCGAGGACCCGGGTTCGATCCCGGCCCTGGGTCACTGTCCGTGTGGAGCTTGCACATTCTCCCCGTGTCTGCGTGGGTCTCACCCCCACAACCCAAAGAGATGTGCCGGGAGGGGGATTGACCCTTAATTGGAAAGAAATAATTGGATACTCTTTTTCTAAAAAATTTAGATTACCCAATTATTTTTTCCAATTAAGGGGCAATTTAGCGTGGCCAATCCACCTAGCCTGCACATCTTTGGGTTGTGGGGGCGAAACACACGCAGACACGGGGAGAATGTGCGAACTCCACACGGACAGTGACCCAGAGCCGGGATCGAACCTGGGACCTCAGTGCCGCGAAGCAGCAGTGCTAACCACTAGGCCACCGTGCTGCCCTAATAATTGGATACTCTAAATTTATTTTTAAAAATTTTTTTTTTAATTCTGAAAGCAAGATGTTTAGACACATTTTGACAAGCACGGAATGGAGTTAGTCAAATCAAGAAGGTCATCGGGTCAAATGTCTGGCCTCTGGGATTGGGAATACACAACAACAACAAAAAATCAGCAAGGGGAGGGATTCAGTGCCTAAACGCCCCCATCCCAACTCCAGCGACACCCTTGTGTGAGTGCTGTTGTGTAGGCTTTGGCTTTGAGGAGGATTGGGCTTGGCTGTTGATGCTGTCACATTCCCCCCATGGTTGAAAGTCCTCCACTCACATCTGCAGAGCTGCTGTCGTGTGTTTGGAGGGACCCAGGATCACCGTCAGGAAACCCCCAGGGAAGGAGCAATAAGGAGATGTTAGGGATGTGTTGCGTGTCTGTGTACTGTCTCTGCTGATCAGACGCATTCCCCGCAGACACTGCATCGCCGATTTACAAGATAATTAAGCTCATTAGTAGCTCTGCTGTTCAAGTGTTAGTAAAGCACAAGGATAGGCAGAGTCTCATGGAGGATTTGGTCTCACCATTCAGGATATGACAAGGCCAGCATTTTGCTAATCATCCCTTTTGGGGACAGTTTAGCTCACTTGGCTGGACCGCTGGTCTGTGATGCAGGGCCAGGCCAGCAACGGCTGAGGTTATTCACGAACACCCCAACTGCTCAACCTTGGCCCTCGCCTGAGGTGTGGTGACCCTCAGGTTAAATCACCGCCAGTCTGTAGTCTCCCCCAAAGGGGAAATCAGCCTATGGTCAATGGGTAGCACAGTGGTTAGCACTATGGCTTCACAGCACCAGGGTCCCAGGTTCGATTCCTGGCTTGGGTCACTGTCTGTGCGGAGTCTGCACGTCCTCCTCGTGTGTGCGTGGGTTTCCTCCGGGTGCTCCAGTTTCCTCCCACAAGTCCCCAAAGACGTGCTTGTTAGGTGAATTGGACATTCTGAATTCTCCCTCAGTGTACCCGAACAGGTGGCCGGAATGTGGCGACTAGGGGATTTTCACAGTAATGTCATTGCAGTGTTAATGTAAGCCTACTTGTGACACTAATGATTATTATCTGGGCCTATGGTGACTCCATTCTCCCCGTGTCTGCGTGGGTCTCACCCCCACAACCCAAAAGATGTGCAGGCTAGGTGCATTGGCCACGCTAAATTGCCCCTAAATTAGAAAAAAATAATTGGATACTTTAAATGTATTTATTTTTAAATGGAGAAAGGTGGTGCTCGTGTTTCCCGGACTGTGAAAGGCTGCGATGTAAGAATGAACCTCGAGGGAGTCTCCGACCTTATTTGTTGACAGGTACCAAAGGGATTTTGAGAAGTGAGCACAGCATCATCTTCTGTTTGTGTTTGTTCTACAGTACTGGCCATAGTTCAGTTAATTATTAGGGTATCATTAGTCTTAGGTAAGTATTTATTAACTACCAGAAACGACATATGTAAGTACAATAAAGGTCAAAGCTTGGAGCTCTTTCCATGCTTACTTCTACACATGGCTCTGTCCAACACCATACTGACCACTAGGTGTGGGTATTGTCCCCTCTTACATCACTATGTGGGTGGTACTGTACTACAGTGCAGAAGGAGGCCATTTGGCCCATCGAGTCTGTACCGACCCTCCTAAAGGAACATCTGACCAAGCCCACTCCCCCCGCCCTCTCCCTGTAACCCCACCTAACCTGCACATCTTTGGACACTAAGGGGAAATTTAGCATGGCCAATCGACCTAACCTGTGGGAGGAAACCGGAGCACCCGGAGGAAACCCACGCAGACACGGGAAGAACGTGCAAACTCCACACAGAGTCATCCGAGGCCGGAATCAATCCCGGGTCCCTGGCGCTGTGGGGCAACAGCGCTAAGCACTGTGCCACCCATTAACCCTACATGTGCCAAGCCTTGACACAACAAATTCTCAGTGCAGAGATACTGGGGCCTTCACAAGATCATCCCGGGCAGCACGGCAGCGCAGTGGGTTAGCACAGCTGTCTCACTGCGCTGAGGTCCCAGGTTCGATCCTGGCTCTGGGTCACTGTCCGTGTGGAGTTTGCATATTCTCCCCGTGTCTGCGTGAGTTTCGCCCCCACAACCCAAAGATGTGCAGGGTAGGTGGATTGGCCACGTTAAAATGAAATGAAAAAAAAATGGCCCTTAATTAGAAAATGCCCCTTAATTAGAAAAAATGAATTGGGTACTCTAAATTTTCAAAAAAAAGACCAATCCAGTTTGACAAAGTGCTGGAAACATACAGCAGGATAGTGCACGTTTGAAAATGGGGAGCAAAATTAGCCTCCTCCTTGAAGATGCTCCTTAAACCTCTACCCGTGTTGCCTGTGCTAATATCTCCTTGTAGGAAGTATAAATAGCTGCTTTTCTTTGTCGTTAACGAAATGCCACAAAATCAGGGCTTTGGAAGGTGTTCATAATTACAGGGACAAAAAAAGCAGACATATTCTTACTGACAAATCAGTCAGTGAGAGTTCAGTCTGATCACAGGGAGTGGTTTGATAACAAGCTGCTCTCTGTCAGTTAAACAGCAGCAAAACCAGTCTGACAAGCCTCCTAATAACATCAATTATTCCTCACTGCACTGTCAACTCAGCTTGCCAGTGACCTTTATCCAGCCTGTACACACCGGGAGAGAATGGCAACCGGTCTCCCAGCTCTGATCATAGCTTCCTGGTTTGGGGTGTGTGTGTTTTGTGTCTTTATCTGAACGAGTCTGGAATATAAAGGTGCAGAAGTTACATTGCAGCTGTATAGAGTTAGACTCCCTCTGGGGTAACTGCATTTCAGTCTGGGCAATACACCTTATGCAGGGTATATTGGCCTTAGGGGGTCCATGACAGATTCACCAGGATATCATTGGGACTGAAGGGTTAAATGAGAACAGGTTGATTCGACTCAGTTTATATAGAATATAGCAGATTAAGGAGTGGTCCAATTGACGTCTTTAAGATGATTGAAGGTCAATAGAGAGAAACTATTTCCTCTGGTTGCGGGGAGCCCGGGCAAAGACACAGGGCCCGTGGAGGGGTGATGTCAGGGAATTTGACACCAAGACCAGTGGAAGGATTTCAGAACTGAGATTGCTAGATTATTGATGGGCACGGGTACTAAGGTTTCTGGGAATGAAGGCAGTTAGACAGAGTTCAGATTCAGATCAACCGTTCGCTTTGGGCGGGTTTGGCGACAAGAGCGGAAAGTATCGCGAGAAGGACAAAGTTGAGACTCATATTGACATAAGAGCAGGATGCGATCGCCCCCTCCCCGAGTCAGTGGTGGGCCGCAATTCCCGCCGTTCAACATCGGCAACTTCATTGTAATAAATTAGTGGATCATTATTGGGCCCTTATGCTGCAATCATACCCCCACATCAAAAATGCGTCCTTGGGGGTGGCACGGTGGTGCAGTGGTTAGCACTGCTGCCTCACGGCGCCGAGGACCAGGGTTCGATCCCAGTTCACTGCCCATGTGGAGTTTGCACATTCTCCCCGTGTCTGGGTTGATTGCTGGGGTGAGGGTAGTGGTGCTGGTATAGTGGACGTGAGTAGGCCACGGTGGGGGGTTCCACTGGTTCCAATTGATTTCCAATTGACCCTCTGCTGGAAAGTGCCTGTCGGTTGACGTTGGAGGGAATTGGATCAGGTGTGCTGCCTTTATAGGCGAATAGCCGGTAAATCCCACAGTACGGGTGGGGTGAGACACTTGCCCCAACTAACTCCAGCAGCAGCCAGGATTCTCAGGCCAGCACGGAACAAAGTGGGGGCAATGGGGACGCGGATAAATCATTGTGTTGAGGTGTGCATTAGGATTTTGAAGTTTGAAGCTTTGCGACAGAAATGAACAAGGTCAGCAGGTCACGTTGGAGGGATGAAAAGTCCTTCCTCTTCCGCTGAATTGCCATGCTTGTAGATGAGCAGCAGGGTGAAACTTGTGGTTACTCTACAAGAGCAGGACTCTCGATCGGGTGGGGCCAGAGGCGCAGACTGCCAAAAAGCATTCCGTGAGCAGTCAGAAGGTTTCAGCTACAAGCCAACCCACACGTCATCCAGCCAGCGCCCATACGGCAACGGCAGGAAAGGGTTTCAATTAAAAATAAAATTCTCTTGGTGGTAGGTTTGAGGGGAACTCATTCAGCAAACACAAGACGAGTACAGACAGCAGGGAACACAGGGGAGGGGGTGATGATCTTTCACAAGTTTGGCTGAATTCTCACAAACACACCCTTGTCAGTCGATCTGGCTCTCAAACAAAAAGAAAGAAGCAAAGGGTGTGTCAGTAGTGATTTACTGCTCTCTCGCCCTCCCAAAGCTGCTTCACCCGCAAATGGGGAGGTCTTCCCCAAGAACTCGCATTTACATAGCACCTCTCACCGCCTCAGGATGTCAAGTGCTTTGCAGCTAATCAAATACCTTGCAGTGCAATCATTGTAGTGAGTGTGGCAGCTGATTTACACACAGCAAAGCACATGTGACACAAGTCAAACGGATAGATTTCTAAGTGTGGTAGCGAGTGGGAATTGCCGCGAGCTACCCGCCGCTCAGCCCAGCGAGGCCGGCCACGCTATTCAACGTTAATTGGTGATCCACCTCAGGAGGCCACACGGGCTTCTCGCCAGCCAATTCGCCGGCACTGCCCTCGCCAGCCCCCCGCTAACAAGGTCGAGCAGCACTTGCTCAGCCAACCTCAGCCAGCTCGCAACAATGGAGCCGAGGAAACCGGCCCCAAGATTGGGGGATGCAGAGCCTTGGAGGCGGCGAGACTCTAGGGGGGACAGGAGGGATGTCCTGTTCCCCCGAGGGTCCAGGAGGGTCACTCACAGGACAGCCAGTGCTGCCTGGGATGAGGTTACGGCGGTGGTTAGCGTCGGGGGTGTGACCAGGAGGACTGGGCTCCCGTGCAGGAGAAAGGTCAACGACCTACACCGGGCAGCACGAGTGAGGAGACCCCCCCCACCCCACCCCACACCCCCGTAAAGAAGCATCCAACCCCCTATCCTGAATGCGATCCCTAACCTTTCCTCCACCCCCCTCCCCTTTCAACCCCCCCTCCCACCACTGTGAACCACGTGGCTAATGGTGACCTCTCGGTGTCTCCGCAGCAGACGCTCTCCCACAATCGCCGGGAGAGGGCCCAGGCTGGCGGTGGGGTGCCGGACATCAGAAACCTCACCGCCTTCGAGGAGCGGGCCCTGGAGGTGACCGGTGTGGCCAAGGATAGGGCGGTCTCCAACGCAGATGCTGGCGGACGCCGCACAGGTGAGGAACCACCAGGGTCTACCTGGGGGACCTGTCAAAGGTGAGTTGTTATTGCCTAACTGACTGACCCATCCCTCCCACTGACCACATGTCCATTCTCCCACAGCTCCCCTAGCTAACGCCGCCGGCCCATCCCTGGTGGCCCCCTCTTCAGCCTCACAGGAGTACACCTCGGAGGAGAGCGCAGAGATGCCACTGTAATAGTCGTGACACAGCTGTCAACCCCACCCTCTAGCACAGATACACACTCCACGGTGAGACATGTTAGTGGTCAGGCTTCTGGCCACAATCTGGGGAGCACCGCACAGCTGCTGATGTACATCAGGCGGAGGCAGGAACCCCCCCAGGGAGAGGCAGGAACCCCCCCAGGCGGAGGCAGGAAACCCCCCCAGCCGGAGGCAGGAAACCCCCCAGGCGGAGGCAGGAAACCCCCCCAGGCGGAGGCAGGAAACCCCCCCAGGCGGAGGCAGGAACCCCCCCAGGCGGAGGCAGGAACCCCCCCAGGCGGAGGCTGGAACCCCCCAGGCGGAGGCAGGATCCCCCCCAGGCGGAGGCAGGAACCCCCCCCAGGCGGAGGCAGGAACCCCCCCCCCAGGCGGAGGCAGGAACCGCCCCCCAGGCGGAGGCAGGAACCCCCCCCAGGCGGAGGCAGGAACCCCCCCCAGGCGGAGGCAGGAAACCCCCCCCCAGGCGGAGGCAGGAAACCCCCCCCCAGGCGGAGGCAGGAAACCCCCCAGGCGGAGGCAGGAACCCCCCCCCAGGCGGAGGCAGGAACCCCCCCCCAGGCGGAGGCAGGAACCCCCCCCCAGGCGGAGGCAGGAACCCCCCCCCCCAGGCGGAGGCAGGAACCCCCCCCAGGCGGAGGCAGGAAACCCCCCCCCCAGGCGGAGGCAGGAACCCCCCCCCAGGCGGAGGCAGGAAACCCCCCAGGCGGAGGCAGGAACCCCCCCAGGCGGAGGCAGGAACCCCCCCAGGCGGAGGCAGGAACTCCCCCAGGCGGAGGCAGGAACCCCCCCAGGCGGAGGCAGGAACCCCCCCAGGCCAGATAGCAGTCGGTGGGCTGCTGGATCCCAGGACCCAGCTGGGTCCCAGCCTGATGCTGAGCCTCTGGTACAGGGCTACCCGGAGCAGATGGAGACGATAGGGAGCAGCCTGGGCATTCAGAGGGAGATGTCAGCGTCACTCCAGCAAATCCATAGCCGCTTGGAGGAGTCCCAGAGGCTACGGGTGCTGCAGCTGTCACCGGCAATATGTGACACTGAGGCCAACACTGCTCGGAGTGCCTGGTGCACAATGTCAGCGCCATGAGTGACGGTGTCCAAGGCATCGCGCAGTCGGTGACGGCCATGGCTGAGGGTGTCAGCAGAATGTCCGACTCGCTGGGGGATGTGACCCAGCACCAGGCGGACCTTGATGAGGCTCTGCGGGACATGTCCCGCTCTCAGATGGGAATGGCCGATGCGCCGAGGAGCATGTCCCAGTCACTGAGGAGCATCGCCGAGGGCATCAACACATGGTGCGGAGCATGGGGAGCCGCCAGGGCTGGCAGAGCCAGATGATACAGGGGCAGCCGGGGCTCGAACCAGCTGCCTCCCCATCCCAAGGTCAACCCTCGGGCCCTTTGGGCACCGACCAGGAGGAGGGGACGCGGGTGCCAACCCGGACCCGACCCATGGTGCGGCAATGGTGACCACCAGCTCCCCCACGTCTCACAGCCAGCACACGGGACAGGGTGGCACGGCCGTGAATGTGCCACTGGCAAGTGAGCCGGGGCCCTCAGAGGACGCCTGCCAGGGGCATCAAAGGGCATGGGACGAGGTAACCAGCTGGCTGCCTCCACCTCAGATGTGCACCCTGGGGACACACACAGAGGTAGTGGCAGAGTTCGGAGGGCACAGCGCATCGAGCATCACTGACCACCGGGGGAGGGGGTTGGGATGGGGTGGGGAGGGGGCAGCACCATCGGGAGGGTGGCAAAACTCCACCAGCAGATCTGATTGGATCAGGCAGATTCTTTCTTGGGATGTGGCGTTTGTAAAGTTACACATCTATTGTCGGAGCGAGATTACAGATTTTATCATCAAACTGCAGCAGGGAGTGTCGCATCATCCCCCGAACACCAGGAAGCCACGAGAAACCATGCAGACCAGAAAAGGCCACGTTCACGTTTAATTCATTTCTTCCTCTGACCCATGAGCCTTCCATTTTTGCAATCCGTAAATATTTAAAAACTCAAGTTTTGGCGGATGTCACAACCCGCACGAGAACGATGGGGTTGGAGCAGTGTCCCCGTCAGTCTCGCCCAATACAAGCTCCCCAGTACGGGGGCGGGGGAGTCCAATTAAGGGGCATTTTAATGTGGCCAATCCACCTGGCCTGCACATATCTTTGGGCTGTGGGGTGAGACCCACGCAGACAGGGGGAGAATGTGCAAACTCCACACGGACAGTGACCCAGGGCCGGGATCGAACCTGGGACCTCGGTCCGAGGACATTCATGATTGGGACCTGTATAAATTCGGCCAGGTGTGGAACCGACAGAGCAGACAGACCTGGCTGGGATCTGAGGTATATTGTAAATATAATTTCCTTTGCAATACCCCTAGTTTTGTTTGACCGTCTCGGTTCGGGCTCGTTTGTGGCCTACTACAGTGGAGAGACAGAAAGTGGAGTCGAGGCCCATTCAGAGCGACCATGAGCTTATCAAACGGAGGGGGGGGGGGCGGGGTAGGTTTGAGAAGCTGAATGGTCCACCCCTGCTCTCCATTCCCACGTCATTGACCTGGCTGATATCACTGTTGCTTCTATTTTTTCTAAGCTTGGTGCCGCAATGTGGAAAAACCCCAACAGCTCAGAATTCTGAAAATATTCAGCAGCTCATCAAGGTTTAGCTCAGCCGTGACTGCACCAGCCACAATGAGAGTGAGTCAGGCACAAACCCAGCACCAATTGCGATGTCATAGAGTACATACAGAATCAGAGTGCGTTTGGGGGTTTCTGTCTGACAGTATGCCTGGTGGTCCAACTGGCCTTGGGCACCCAGCCACATGAGACGGCACACACCATTCTGAAATCTTTGTTACCTCGAGGCTCCGCTGCTCCAAAGGTCTCGGAGTTGGCCCAGCATTCTTCCACCCTTCCTACAAACCCTCTCGAGATCTCTGCGTTCTTCGAATTCTGACCTCTCGCCTGGGCAATTGAAATTCCCTCCCAAAACCTCTCCTTCGTCATTTCAACCAGTGCCTGCAATACCTGCCTCGTGACCAGGCCGCCAACCCGGACATCTCGTGCAACCTGCGAGTCAATTTTTGTTTAATAAGGTTCCTGTGAATTAAGTGCCTTGCACCGTTTTACGATAATAACGGTGCTATAGAAATGCCTTTGAGCACACTGGCGAGAATAAAAGATTCACAAGAATGGTTCCAGGGATGAGCAACTTCAATTGTGTAGATAAACTGGTTTTAGTTTTCCTTGGAAACACAAGGTTTGATGGAGGATTTCAAAATCATGGGGAGTGTGGCCAGAGAGACAGGGAGAAACAGATTTAAAATAATTAAGCATGGTAGCACAGTGGTTAGCACAATTGCTTCACAGCTCCAGGGTCCCAGGTTTGATTCCCGGCTTGGGTCACTGTCTGTGTGGAGTCTGCACATCCTCCCCGTGTCTGCGTGGGTTTCCTCCGGGTGCTCCGGTTTCCTCCCACAGTCCAAAGATGTGCGGGTTAGGTGGATTGGCCATGCTAAATTGCCCATAGTGTCCAAAAAATTTAGGTTGGGTGACAGGGATAAAGGGTGGAGGGGTGGGGCTTAAGTAGGGTGCTCTTTCCAAGAGCCAGAGCAGACTCGATGGGCTGAATGGCCTCCTTCTGCACTGGAAAGTCTATGATTCTATGAAAATAATTGTTAAAAGAAGCAAATGCGACAGGAGGGAAAACTTTTTCATGCAGCTAGTGGTTCTGGCCTGGAAAGTACTGTCTGAGTGCTGGATGCAGGGTCAATTGAAGAGTTTAAACAGGAATGAGACTGATAGATGGAAAGGATTATGGGGAGGAGGCAGTAGAATGGCAGTCAATGGACTGCTAATTTGGAGAGCCGGTGGGGCCGAATGGCCTTCTGCATTGAAACAGCTCTGTGATTCTGTGATTCTGTGGAAGGTGCGGAATTGGTCAGGTTTGAATTTCTCGTGAAGGAGGGTGATTTACAAACTGGTAGGGTGTCACTCTTCACGGGGATATTAGGAAGCAGTGGGACGAGGAAACCGTTCCAATGCTTGGCTGATTCACACATTCCATCAACTGTAAGTGTTGACATCATCTCGTACCAATCAAATCCACGCGTGGACTGTACAACTCAGCATCTATTTTTAGACAAGTCTGTGAGCGTTTGATAGTTGCCCGTCATGAAAACTTATTCATCCTCACCACCACCAGAACTGAGAGAGGGAGCAAACAAGCCAGAGAGCGAGGGAGAGAGAGAGAGGGAGAGAGAAAGATAGAAAGGGAGAGGGAGAGCCAGAGAGAGAGAGCCAGAGAGAGAGGGAGAGCCAGAGGGAGGGACAGAGAGAGAGGGAGGGAGAGAGAGGGAGAGCCAGCGAGAAAGAGAGAGCCAGGGGGAGAGAGGGAGAGAGAGAGAGAGAGAGAGAGAGAGAGAGAGAGCCAGAGGAAGGGAGGGAGAGAGAGAGCCAGAGAGAGAGGGAGAGCCAGAGCGAGGGAGAGAGAGAGAGAGAGAGAGCCAGAGAGAGAGAGAGAGAGAGGGAGAGCCAGAGAGAGAGAGGGAGAGAGAGAGCCAGAGGGAGAGAGAGATATAGAGAGGGAGGGAGGGAGAGGGAGAGAGAGAGAGAGAGAGAGAGAGAGAGAGAGGGGGAGACCAGAGAGAGAGAGAGAGAGCGAGAGAGACAGAGGGAGGGAGGGAGAGAGAGAGAGGGAGAGAGAGAGAGAGAGCCAGAGGGAGAGAGAGAGAGCCAGAGGGAGAGCCAGAGGGAGGGACAGAAAGAGAGGGAGGGAGAGAGAGGTAGAGCCAGAGAGAGAGAGAGAGAGAGAGAGAGAGAGAGAGAGCCAGGGGGAGAGAGAGAGAGAGAGCAAGAGAGAGGGAGAGAGAGAGAACCAGAGGGAAGGAGGGAGAGAGAGAGAGGGAGAGAAAGAAGAAAGAAGAAGAAAAGAAAATTGCTTATTGTCACAAGTAGGCTTCAAACAAAGTTACTGTGAAAAGCTGCTAGTTGCCACATTCCGGCGCCTGTTCGGGGAGGCTGGTACGGGAGAGAGGGAGGGAGGGAGAGAGAGAGAGAGAGAGAGAGCTAGAGAGAGAGGGAGAGAGAGAGGGAAAGAGAGAGGGGGGGAGAGAGAGAAAGAGGGGGGGGGAGGGAGGAGAGAGGGGGAGAGCCAGAGAGAGAGAGAGAGAGAGAGAGAGGGGGGGGGGGGGGGGGGGAGAGCCAGAGAGAGGGAGAGAGAGGGAGAGCCAGAGAGAGAGGGATAGCCAGAGGGAGAGAGAGAGAGAGCAAGCAAGCCAGAGAGAGAGGGAGAGCCAGAGAGAGAGAGGGAGAGCCAGAGGGGGAGAGAGAGAGTAAGCAAGCCAGAGAGAGGGAGAGAGCCAGAGAGAGAGGGGGAGAGCCAGAGGGAGAGGGGGAGAGCCAGAGGGAGAGAGAGAGAGAGTAAGCAAGTAAGAGAGAGAGGGAGAGGGAGAAAGAGAGAGAGAGCCAGAGACAGGGAGGGAGAGAGCCAGAGAGAGAGAGGGAGGTATAGACAGAGAGAGAGAGGGACAGCCAGAGAGAGAGAGGGAGAGAGCCAGAGAGAGGGAGAGAGCCAGAGAGAGCCAGAGAGATGGAGAGAGCCAGAGAGAGGATGAGAGCCAGAGAGAGGGAGGTATAGACAGAGAGAGAGAGGGACAGCCAGAGAGAGAGAGGGAGAGAGCCAGAGAGAGGGAGGTATAGACAGAGAGAGAGAGGGACAGCCAGAGAGAGAGAGGGAGAGAGCCAGAGAGAGGGAGAGAGCCAGAGAGAGCCAGAGAGAGGGAGAGAGCCAGAGAGATGGAGAGAGCCAGAGAGAGGATGAGAGCCAGAGAGAGGGCGAGCCAGAGAGAGGGCGAGAGAGAGAGAGAGAGAGAGTGGGAGGGAGGGACGGACGGACAGACACAAAAGACAGAAAGAAGGGCACCCACAGACCAACACGGACTCCTCTGAAAAGGGAGAGATGTTGTTTGCTGAATTGCCCCAGGGCACCTCATCTGTTGCTGAAACATTTGTCCCCTCCTGACTGAACTATTCCAATGCACCCCTGTCTGGTCTCCCAACCTCCATAAACTGCACTTCATCCAAAACATTGTTACTTGTATCCTGACTTGCATCAAACCCCATTCACCGTTGGATCACCGGGTGTTCGTTGATCTCGACTGGCTCCGTTCTGGCAACACCGCTGTGATACTGTGGTGAATGTATTACTGCCACCATTCACCATTGTATTGCATTACATTGTATTGTATTATGTTGATGCCCTTGTGGGCTCTGCCTGTGGCTCCGTCCCCTCGGGGGAGGTATATAGAGCTGCTGCCCTGTAGGCGGCACTCAGTACAGAGCAGTCGCAGGCAGGCACAGATCTAGTTGATTAAAACCACTGTTCGCTTCAACTCTGTGGTGAATTGATGGTCGCACCAGATACCCCGCATGGGACTTTGGGGAGGGAATGATCATCTTCCGCGTGGCCCTCGCGGAGGTCGAGCTTCCCTGCTGTGGGGCGGGGGAACTTTATTAACCATTGTATAAAAGGTCGGACACTGAGGCTCCGAGCACAGAAGGAACCTGGCAGGGATCGACCAGGTAATGTGAATAACCCCAAATTCTTCATTTTACCCGGCGTGGACTTCCCTGGGACCGGATTATTTGAAATAATTTGAAAATTCTCATCCTTTTTTCAAATGTTCTCATGGCCTCCCCCCTCCTCCCTATTGCTGTCACCTCCCCCCTCCTCACTATTGCTGTCACCTCCCCCTCCTCCCTATTGCTGCCACCTCCCCCCTCCCCCTATTGCTGTCACCTCCCCCCTCCTCCCTATTGCTGTCACCTCCCCCTCCCCCCTATTGCTGTCACCTCCCCCTCCCCCTATTGCTGTCACCTCCCCCCTCCTCCCCCTCCTCCCAATGCTGTCACCTCCCCCCTCCTCGTTATTGCTGTCACCTCCCCCCTCCTCGTTATTGCTGTCACCTCCCCCCTCCTCGTTATTGCTGTCACCTCCCCCTCCTCCCTATTGCTGTCACCTCCCCCTCCTCCCTATTGCTGTCACCTCCCCCCCTCCTCGCTATTGCTGCCACCTGATCCAGTACTACATTTTGCAGAGATCACTGTGCACCTCGATTCCGGCCTCTTCCCCTTCCCTAATTTCCATCATTCCACTGATGGGCGGCTCTGCCTTCAGCTGCCTGGGCCCCAAGTTCTGGACTTCCCTCCTTAACGCTTTCCATGCCTTTCTCTGCTCCTTTAAGACACTCCTTCAACCTACCCAATCATCACCTCCATACGTGGCCCTGGTAAAGATTTAGTTGATGATGAGGCATCTTGGGACCTTGTATCCTGTTAAAAGGCGCTATATAAATGTATAGAGTTGTTGTATTATATGCAGAGGAGCTACCTGCACAGCCAGTGGATGAATGTTCACTGGTCTGTACAGACCCGAGATATTCCACTCCCACTCGAGGCGAACAAAGTTTGGTCTGGATGTGTGAGCGAGGGGAAGCATGACAAAAACTGCAAGGCTTTGTTTTTCCGACTGCTATTCAGTGAGAATTGTGATCAAAGTGAGCATGATTGTGAGGTCCTCCACAGTTGAATAGCTTACCAATGTCACCATTGTCTATTGTCACGGAAAACCCTATTGCTGTGTTGGGTGGAACTCGAGAATGAGTTGGCAAGCCACAAAGGCTGCTCCTGGTTTTGTACCCATCCTGTAGTTTCCCAGGAACAGTTACGGGATAGGGATCGGGAGCTGGTCCTGGTCCTGCTCTTGTCCTGAGGAATATCCACATCAGCTCACACCAGCAAACCCACCACAGGGGCTGGTTTCGCACAGGGCTAAAGAGCTGGCTTTGAAAGCAGGCCAAGGCAGGCCAGCAGCACGGTTCAATTCCCGTACCGGCCTCCCCGAACAGGCGCCGGAATGTGGCGACTAGGGGCTTTTCACAGTAACTTCATTGAAGCCTACTTGTGACAATAAGCGATTTTCATTTTTTTTCATTTCACATCAGATCAGGAGGAGGCCATTGAGCCTATTTTAGCATTCAGTTAGATCATGGCCAATCCACAAGTCAACTCCTTTAACCCACCTTGGATTCATACATTTACCTCCCCCCCCCCCCCAAAAAAAATCAGGAATCTCAATCTTGGGAACTCCAATTGATCCTCAGAACGCAGAGCCCGTCAGGAGAAAGAATTCGATAAGTCGTACCCTCCTGATTTCCGTCCTGAATGGTCCAGCTGTCATTTCAAAACTTGCTCTGGATTCCCTCCCTCACCCAATGCTGTCAACTCTCGCTCGAGTACTGGTTGCACACATTGAGTACAAAACCATCTTGGTAGTATGCTATCATGCAAGTTAGGAAGCGAAAGAATACTCAAGGGACACATCAGTGTGACGATTTCAGCTGCTCGAAACGAGCTGGAAGGGTTTTCGAGGAATTTTCTCTGCTTCAAAAGGCAGCTCAGGGTTTCCTGAGGAGATTCAACTCGTGTCACGTTAGATGGTGCAGATTAAAGACAGCCATCGGAAGTGACTGACTGTGCAGACCTGTTTCAATAGGCAGAGGGTCAACGATTCCAGACACCGGAAAACAATATAGAGTTTGTCATTCCGGAACAATCTAATAAATGAGGCATGGGAGTCTTTGGAATTAAACCCTCCTCCATCAGGTCATTCCAGGAGTTTGGTGTTTTGAGTGTTTAATGTGAAAGGGCAAGACTGCAGGGTTCAATGTTTATTAAATTGCAGCCTTTTCTAGATTGACATTCCCAGTGCAGGAATGCCGCACTGTCAGAGAGAGAGCACCACGGGGGTGCTGCACTGTCAGAGGGTCAATACTGAGGGAGTGCTGCACTGTCAGAGGGTCAATACTGAGGGAGTGCTGCACTGTCAGAGGGTCAGTACTGAGGGAGCGCTGCACTGTCAGAGGGTCAGTACTGAGGGAGTGCTGCACTGTCAGAGGGTCAGTACTGAGGGAGTGCTGCACTGTCAGAGGGTCAGTACTGAGGGAGCGCTGCACTGTCAGAGGGTCAGTACTGAGGGAGTGCTGCACTGTCAGAGGAACAGAACCAATGGAGTGCTGCCCAGTCAGAGAGACAGCACCAAGGTAGCGCTGCACTGTCAGAGGGTCAGTGCTGAGGGAGTGCCGCACTGTCAGAGGGTCAGTACTGAGGGAGTGCCGCACTGTCAGAGGGTCAGTACTGAGGGAGTGCTGCACTGTCAGAGGGTCAATACTGAGGGAGTGCTGCACTGTCAGAGGGTCAGTACTGAGGGAGCGCTGCACTGTCAGAGGGTCAGTACTGAGGGAGCGCTGCACTGTCAGAGGGTCAGTACTGAGGGAGTGCTGCACTGTCAGAGGGTCAGTACTGAGGGAGTGCTGCACTGTCAGAGGGTCAGTACTGAGGGAGTGCCGCACTGTCAGAGGGTCAGTACTGAGGGAGCGCTGCACTGTCAGAGGGTCAGTACTGAGGGAGTGCTGCACTGTCAGAGGGTCAGTACTGAGGGAGTGCTGCACTGTCAGAGGGTCAGTACTGAGGGAGCGCTGCACTGTCAGAGGGTCAGTACTGAGGGAGTGCTGCACTGTCAGAGGAACAGAACCAATGGAGTGCTGCCCAGTCAGAGAGACAGCACCAAGGTAGCGCTGCACTGTCAGAGGGTCAGTGCTGAGGGAGTGCCGCACTGTCAGAGGGTCAGTACTGAGGGAGTGCCGCACTGTCAGAGGTCAGTACTGAGGGAGTGCCGCACTGTCAGGGTCAGTACTGAGGGAGTGCCGCACTGTCAGAGGGTCAGTACTGAGGGAGTGCTGCACTGTCAGAGGGTCAATACTGAGGGAGTGCTGCACTGTCAGAGGGTCAGTACTGAGGGAGCGCTGCACTGTCAGAGGGTCAGTACTGAGGGAGCGCTGCACTGTCAGAGGGTCAGTACTGAGGGAGTGCTGCACTGTCAGAGGGTCAGTACTGAGGGAGTGCTGCACTGTCAGAGGGTCAGTACTGAGGGAGTGCTGCACTGTCAGAGGGTCGGTACTGAGGGAGTGCTGCACTGTCAGAGGGTCAGTACTGAGGGAGTGCCGCACTGTCAGAGGGTCAGTACTGAGGGAGTGCTGCACTGTCAGAGGGTTGGTACTGAGGGTGCCGCACTGTCAGAGAGACAGCATTGAGGGAGCGCTGCACTGTCAGAGGAACAGAACCAATGGAGTGCTGCCCAGTCAGAGAGACAGCACCAAGGTAGCGCTGCCCTGTCAGAGGGTCAGTGCTGAGGGAGGGCTGCACCGTCAGAGGACAGAGCCAAGGGAGAGGCGCATTATTAGAGGGACAGAGCCAAGGGAGAGGCGCACTGTCAGAGGGACAGAGCCAAGGGAGAGGCGCACTGCCCCAGGTTTGTGGGTTTCGCCCCCACAACCCAAAGATGTGCAGGGTAGGTGGATTGGCCACGCTAAGATTTGCCCCTTAATTGGAAAAAATGAATTGGGTACTCTAAATTAATTAGAAAAGAAAAAAAAAGTGGGGATTGTATTTTTGTGGCTGAGAGTATTGAGGGTTACAGAACCAAAATGGGTAAATGGAGTTTACAAAGCAGGTATGATAGAATTAATAACAAAATCAGATCAGGCTTGAGACACCTCAATAGCCTCTTTCTGTTGCTATGCTCCAATATCTATCCCTCAGCCAAGAAATTATCCAGTTATTGATCTGTTTATCAGTAGAAGTTTGCTTTACAATTTAGCTGTACGTTGTACGTGTTAGCAGACTGGTGTCCAGAATGGGAGTTCAAATCCCTCACAGCAGCTGGGCAATTCGAATTCAGGTGAATGAAATCTCAAGAAAGAAAGCTACTCCCAGTGTTAGTGACCAGGAAACTGACAGATTGCTGAAAAAAACCAATCACTTCACAAGTGCTCTTCAGAGAAGGAAATCTGCCAGTCTTATCTGGTCTGGCCAACATCCAGATGCACAGTAATGTGTTGGGCTATTAAGTGCCGTCCAAAATGACCCAGCAAACTCAGTTGTCCCCAGTCGTTTTGTTTGCACTGGTTCAAGAACCATCCCCACCATCTTGGGGACAATAACCGGCAGATCCAATAGCACGCCAGCACGGTGGCACAGTGGTTAGCACTGCTGCCTCACAGCTCCAGGGACCCGGGTTCAATTCCGACCTCGGGTCACTGTCTGTGCCGAGTCTGCACCTTCTCCCCGTGTGCGCGTGGGTTTCCTCCGGGTGCTCCGGTTTCCACCCACAGTCCAAAGATGTGCAGGTTAGGTGGATGGCACCCATCCGATTATTCCCCAACACAGTTCCCTTGCTACTTGTAGTGAGCAATAGGGAGGTCCCTCAGCTGCCCAGGTTCCACCAACACTCCGTGTTTAGTAAACCTCCAGCAAAGCTATAAAAATCAGACACCAAAATCTCAAAATGCTTTGCGACAGACAACAACTTGCATTTATACAGCACCGTTAGCACAGGAGGACAGCTCAAGGTGCTTCACAGGAGTGATGATCAAAGACAATTTGACGCTAAACTGTCTAAGATGTCAGGACAAGCTCGTGGGTGGGTCGGTTTTAAGGAGCGTCTTATAAGGAGGGAGGCGGAGAGGGTTAGGGAAGGAATTCCAGAGCTTCAGGAATCCGAAGGTACAGCCACCAGCGGCGGAGAGACTAAAATCAGGGATGGGCAAGAGAACCAGGGCTGGTTTAGCTCACTGGGCTAATTAGCTGGCTTTTAAAGCAGACCAAGGCAGGCCAGCAGCACGGATCAGCCTCCCTGAACAGGCGCCGGAATGTGGCGACTAGGGGCTTTTCACAGTAACTTCATTTGAAGCCTACTTGTGACAATAAGCGATTTTCGTTTCATTTCAATTTGATTGGAGGAATGTAGAGATGGAGGATTCTAGGGCTGGAGGAGGTTACCAAGATACCGGCGGTGGGTCCATGGAAGAGTTTGACAAGAAGAATGAGAATTCCAAATTCATTTCTAATTTAAAAATTAAACAAAATAAAATCTTTCAGTCGATGCTCATTGAGCTGACGGGCGGTTGGGATTTCTCCAGGCTTATAGTTGGGCCTACCCTCTCTTCATATCCCAACAGACTCCAGTAAGCTCCCAGCACAAATGTAACATTTCAGAATCTATTTCAGAAAACTAATTTCCCTTCTCCATAAACTGACTGTGCTCACTTTTAGGCGTGCCCATTGGTGCTTTTTCTAAATAAGCAACCATTTCCTTCTAACCTTCCACAGAAAACGAGGATCTCTCCATCATCCATGTTATAGGCCGCACTAGTCTAATGGGATAGGGCTGATTCATTACCCCATGGATCTTGCAGAGTACGAGCTCCCCCGATAAGGGGGTGGGGGACCCTTAACAATACTTGGCTTTGTCTAATTTGAGTCGACCAGTAAGGTACCTTGAGGAAAGGCTGAAGGACTTGAGGCTGTTTTCGTTAGAGAGAAGGTGACTTAATAGAGGCATACAAGATGATCAGAGGATTGGATAGGGTGGACAGTGAGAGCCTTTTTCCTCGGATGGTGTAGTCTAGTACGAGGGGACATAGCTTTAAATTGAGGGGCGATAGATATAGGACAGATGTCAGAGGTAGGTTCTTTACTCAGAGAGTAGTAAGGGCATGGAATGCCCTGCCTGCAACAGTAGTGGACTCGCCAACACTAAGGGATTTCAAATGGTCATTGGATAGACATATGGACGATAAGGGAATAGTGTAGATGGGCTTTAGAGTGGTTTCACAGGTCGGCGCAACATCGAGGGCCGAAGGGCTAGCACTGCGCTGTAATGTTCTATGTTCTATGTACCGACGAGAGAAGACCCAGTAGGGATCTACTAGACCTGCACATAATAGTTCCTTGTTAAATAAAGTGAGTTTTCCTTTGAACCAAACTTGGTGTGGACTCTTGGTTGCCCTTAACAAAATTCCACTTTCACAAACCGCCTTCTCCCAACTTTCTGCAGTTCTTGTCTTTCCACAGATCGAACCGTCTTGTGTTACCGTGGGGACCAGCAGGGTAAGGGAGTGAGAGAGAGAGAGAGAGAGAGACACACACACACACAGACAGGGGGAGAGATGGAGAGGGAGAGGGAGAGAGAGAGAGAGAGAGAGAGAGAGAGAGAATGGGGAAAATCAATTGGGTGGCATTAGGAACACTGCGAACAGTGGGACCCAGCCTGGGCCAGTTTCAGGTACACTCAGTGTAAACCAAGGTTATTGAGAGAATGGGACTGCTCCAATAAATATGGTTCTTCATCCAAAAAAAAGGCTCTCATACTATGTTCTGAAACTGAAATAGAAATCTCTGTACGAGAAATTGGGTTTATTATGTTGAATGGAACCACAATTCAGTGCTCCAGGTCTATAGTAACAGGGACAGGGAGGTGACAAGAGGGGTCCTCCCCAGATTTTAACACTTACAAAATTAATTTATGAGATGTGAATGCTGCTGCCAGACCAGCAGTTATTGCCCAGCCCTAGTTGCCCTGGAGATGGTGGTAGTGAGATGCCTTCTTGACCCACTGTAATACCTGAAGTGCAGGGACACCCACTGTGCTGTTAGGGAGGGAGTCCCAGGATTTTGACCAGGCGACAGTGAAGGAACGGCCGATACATTTCCAAGTCAGGATGGCGAGTGGCTTGGATGGAAACGTCCAGGTGGTGGGGTTCCCAGATTCCTGATCCTTCTAGATGGTCGAGGTCTTTGGGTTTGAAGGCGCTGTCTAGAGAAACTTCATGAGTTTCTGCAGTGTATCAGGGAGATGGGCCACACGGTTACTACTGTTTGTTGGTGATGGGGGGATTGAGTATGGATAGTGTCATGATATTCAAACACACACATCATGATAGACAGACCAACAGACAAATCAGCACACACAACACGACAGCCAATCACAGACAAGGACAGAGATAGTATAAGAGAAGAAACACGACACCTGGTGACCAGTAGATCTGGAGACCAGGACAAGGACAGGACCTGATTAACAACACACTCGGAAAGTCACCACGTGCTGAGTACCAGGACAGATCTGTAAATAACAAGTTGAAATAAAACAGCGTTGTACCAAATACAACCGTGTTGGTTCATCTGTACCTCAGAACACCCAACACCACATGGTACCAGTGAGTGGATCGATACCCGCCGCCATACCTCAGCGTACAGAGACAACCAGCAATACCCAGGCAAGATGTACGAGCTCCCAGTTCCGCAGCCGCTCCAGTGCCACGGCGATCTCCGCCAAAATTGGCAGTGATTCCGGCAAGCGTTTGAATTCTTCCTGCTGGCAGCCGAACTTAAAGACCTGGCCGATGATGAAAAAATAGAGTTTTTCCTCACCATCGCCGGTGCAAGAGCAGAAGAAACCTTTTAAAAATTCAAGTTCTCCAAAGGGCAAAACAGGTGCGACTTCCAGGCGGTCCTGGACAAATTTGCTAAATACTGTGAGGAAAACACACTCCAATCGGCAAGGAAAGGTAAGAGAAGCGCCAGTACTCACCTCGAGGCCGAGGGCCCGGACCAGAGAGAGATTTGGGTCGAGGTCGGTGGCCATCTTGCTAAAGGTATTACACTAGCGCAGTTGCGCGAGATGTGCGCAGCACCGGAAGGTTCGTTTGCGCATGCGCGAGACGCCGTGCATGCGCAATCAAGAAAACGGCCATCGGTAAAGGAACAGCGATCTGCGCATGCGCAATCGCTTCCAACGTGCTACGTCACGCGCGTCATGACGTCAGAGGCCCCAGACCGCACCAATTTAAAGGGGAAACGTCCCAAATCCAATTTAAAGGGGAAACATCCCAAATCAAAGAATCTTTTAAAGCTGTAAAACAGCCTTCCTTCACCTGGAGTGACAGCACAATGCCTCAAATTGAACCAGGAAATGAATTTAACCTCCGAAGAACCCTGCAACAACCAGTTACCTACGCACAAACCGATGATTCCGACCTCGAATTCTTCGATACCGATCTTTACATTTTTTCCGGACCTCACGAGCCCAATGACAGCTCCATGGTCCTAGACGACTACGACCCGGACGAACCTTTCGTGTTGCACATTGGCGGCCCCCACATTGAATCCGACGCAGACGCGGATTCATTCTTCGGATTTGAGGATCTTCAACCCAGCAGATATGACGTCCCAACTCATCAGTGCCGGATGATGCTGCAGCCTGAAATTAAGAGACAGGGAGCGGTACAAGCCCACAGAGAGCGGCCTGCTGCCACACAGAGCGTGGTCCACACCCCGCTCAGGGATCCCGACTCTACGAAAGAAGACATGCAAGACTCCACACCCCAGTCCTTGCACGAACAAGAAGTGACTCCAGTATCACAAGACTCCACAGAGAGCTCGTGGACAGACTCCACAATGGCAGAAACGCATGACTCCAGAGCGCAGTCCTTGCAGGAACAAGACCATGATGGTCTAGCAACCTCCTCTGACCAACTAGTGGCAGACGATGCAAGTCTGCCATGCTCACGTAAACAGCAAGAAGGCTATAACAGTCTACCATGCTCCACTGCACAGCAGGACGATCATGACGGTCTATCATGCTACAATGAAGGGCACAGCGCTGATGACTGTTCAAGCCCAAATGAAGACAAGCCAAAGGAATCGCCTCTTCCAAGCCCGAAGAAAAAAGGATTATGCGCTGACCTTCAGGATCATTATAGCCGAAGAGATATTAATAATGCTGCACAGTCACAGAAGGATGCTGAGGATTTGCTAAAGAAATTACTTGTATGTCTAACTTGCAAGGAGCAGACTGAAAATTGCCATTGTTTTAGTACGGATAAAAAAAATGGACAAGACATTGATCCTCATTTAATGGAAATAACACAACCTGAATCATATCTACAGCAGGGACAACTGTCTCCCTTCAACACAAAACCGCAAAGTCCCAACTTCAGAGACCAACAGTTAGTCAGTAATGACTCTTCAAACCCTGAGGGGAATATTAATCGCATTGAACCTATGCACACTCCACTGATAAATGAGCAGAACATTGGAGCAAGAATTCTGAGGACACCGACATCGAGTAGCCAGACAAAGCACTTAAAACCCGCAGCAGTTTCAAGTGAACCAATTGTGCTTTCCAGTGATGGTGAAGATGCAGATAAGGTCGACCCGATTATCCATTGTATCACATTAACTCCAGAGAGTAAGCATTTATGTCTGGGGAGTAGAATGTGGGCAATTGAGAAGAGTAAAAGAGAGACTGTGACCGTGCCAGCCCCAGCAAAATCAGACCCAGAGACTATGAAGGCATGTACATTGGAAAAAGATACATATGAAGTAACCGAGAAGAAAATTGAAACGGACTGTTCTTTGGAAACTAGTACAATGACGAAAGAAACATTGGATCCAACATTTGATGCCCTACATATGGGAGAAATTGAGGGAAATGAACAAGGTTCTGCAATGTCTGGGGGAAGATTTAAAATTCCAAAGAAGAAAAGCCCAAATGAAGGACAACGGCAAGACAATGACAGTCCACCGACATGGTTTGCACAACCAGATGAAAACTCTGACAATTTACCCAACCCTAGTGAACAGCAAGCAGCTACTGAGGATCTACCCACGGTATGTGAAACGAGTGACGACAGCATCCCACTTCCCATGCAAAAGGTGCAAAGTGATTGACCTCAGCTAGTGCGTACAGAGGCACTCGACGATCACAGTGAGACCACTGGTAACTACGGTGACACCACACTACTTCCACCCTCAATTGCTCGAACCTCTCCACTAGTCAATGCATTCCTGCATGTTCCGACTCCAGAAGTGCAGCTTCAAGAAATCTCAGCTGACTCCAGTGAACCTGCTAAGACTCCGGACGGGGAGCATCAACAAAAAACAGACCAGGCTCCAGATGGGGAGCAACCAAACGCCGACTCTGATTCACGTAAGCCGGACTTTACTCCAGACAGGCAGTGTCGCAACCTCAGTGATGGCACGTTCAGGGTGACAGCAGATGCCACAACGACAGGAGATGGATCACGTGACAATCACACTGGGTCAGTAATAACAAGCAGCAGCTACAGTCAAAGGGGAATACACCAATTTTCACCACAGCTATGTCCACACATTTGTTCCACACCGACAGTGCAGCCAATGACAGCTCATGCTGGACAAACCCAGTATTCAGGCATGCAGCAGCCAGCAGTCTATGCAGCATATTCCCAAACAGGCCAGCACTGCGGCTTGCCCACTAATGGAATCAAGACCGAAGGAGGACTACTGCCAGCGCAATCTGCACTACAGACTGGATGCCTTAGTGACAGCCCAGGATTTGCTGCACCACAGCCTGGCCAGATAGCATTTTCCTATCAGATGCAAGGTTCTAGTTTCACACCATCACCAGACATTGATGCGAGCAGCAATTCTGTCTCCAAAGTGACATGCTTCAACGCTTCTCAGCAGAATCACCCTTCCAGCACAGCATGTGGCCAGAACCAGCATGCACAGTCTCATCCGACTTCAACATCTGGCACATGCATCACCTTGAATGATATTGTTGATGGCACCTCTTCAATGTCAACGACCCATCAGCTACAAGATGCCATCCGACGGCACCACCACAAACATAAAAAGAAAAAGACTCCAGCTCGTTCCTGGTACGCATGATGGATGGATCGGTGCGTAGGCGCAATCGGCGAGCCTTTCGCCTACTTCCACGCTCGCAACGGAACCACACACAGGCGCCGGGTCCTCCACTGGTTCCTGATAGTGACTTCGTGGAGCTGCCATATACCATGCCACTTCTGTCGCCGCCCGTGGCCAGGCTCGCACCTCAGCCGGTGGTTCTCGACCCACCCTTGAGGCGGTCAACCCAAATTCGTCGCACACCTACTAGACTGGACTTATGAGACTGTTCACACGTCAAAGTTTAGAAACTATTGTATTGTAACATGTTACTGTTTTATCATTCCAGATCTCGTTTGACCGGACCACACTTCAAAGTTTTTTCTTCTTGTTATGATACAACCTCGTTAGCATGACACACCCGACATCGCCCCATGTATATAGTTACGCCACATGTACCTGCTGTAAATAACACGCACACACACTTTTAGCTGCACTCAGGACACATTCATATTTATAACCACGTAGGCACATAATCTTGTAAAAAAAGGGGGGGATGTCATGATATTTAAACACCCACATCATGATAGACAGACAAATCAGCACACATAACACAACAGCCAATCACAGACAAGGACAGAGACAGTATAAGAGAACACGACACCTGGTGGCCAGTAGATCTGGAGACCAGGACAAGGACAGGACCTGATTAACAACACACTCAGAGAGTCACCACGTGCTGAGTACCAGGACAGATCTGTAAATAACAAGTTGAAATAAAACAGCGTTGTACCAAATACAACCGTGTTGGTTCATCTGTACCTCAGAACACCCAACACCACAGATAGAGAGCCAATCAAACGGGGCTGCTTTATCCTGGATGGTAGGGAGGTTCTTGATTATTGTTGGAGCTGCACTCATCCAGGCAAGTGGAGAGTATTCCATTACACTCCTGACTTGTGCCTTGTAGGTGGTGGACAGGCTTTGGGGAATAAGGGGCTGAGTTGCTTGCCACAGGAATCCTAGCTCTGCTCTGGTAGTCACAGTATTTCTATAGCTACTCCAATTCAGTGTCTGGTCAATGGTAACCCCCAGGATGTTGATTGTGGGGGATTGAGCGATGGTAATGCCATTGAATGTCCTGGGGCGATGGTTAGATCCTCTCTTGTAGGAGAAGGTCATTGCCTGGCACTTGTGTGGCACGAATGTAACTTGTCACTTGTCAGCCCCGAGCCTGGATATTGTCCAATCATGCTGCATTTGGACAGGGACTGCTTCAGTATCTGAGGAGTCATGAATAATACTGAACATTGTGCAGTCATCAGTGAACATCCCCACTTCTGACCTCATGATGGCAGGGAGGTCATTGATAAAGCAGCTGAAGGTCGACACAAACCTTTAAAAAAAATCAATTTTTCCAATTAAAAGGGCAATTTAGCGTGGCCAATCCACCTACCCGGCACATCTTTGGGTTGTGGGGGTGAAACCCACGCAGATACGGGGAGAATGTGCAAACTCCACACGGACAGTGACCCAGGGCCGGGATTCAGACCCGGGTCCTCGGTAGCCGTGAGGCAGCAGTGCTAACCACTGTGCCGCCCAACGATTAGACTTTTTATTCTCGTTGTTTTAAAAAAATTGAGTTTAAATTTCCCCATCTGCCCTGGTGGGGTTTGAACCCGGTCCCCAGAGTATTACCCAGGGTCTGTGGATTACTAGTCAAGCGATAATATCACTCCGCCACCCCCTCCCCACTTGGAGTTGTCACGATTCGCCAGAGCAGGAGAATCAAGTTGAAGTTGTATTCTGTGGGGAGACTGAGGCAGGTCAGAGAGTCAATTTGGTTTAGCTTATTTCACAAATCCTCTGATGGGGCTGAATCCGAATTTAGCCCCTCCGCGCAGCCCTCGATGCAAACTAAAGTTGCTTTTCGATGAATCTTTGGCCACCAATGTGGAACGCTGACAGAGACTATGGCCACAGGAACACAAACATGGCCACCAGAGCTCTGAGTGTGAAGGATCAAGCGAGATGGAGTAAGGCTGCTGAGGTAGAAGAGGTGGGGGTACTGATGGGGGACGGGAGGGGGGTTCAGCTTGGGGAGCGCATGAAAGGTAAATCAAGAGACAACATAGGGTTCTCTGTCCAAGAACAGAATACTGTTCCAAGGGTGAGGTGGCAGAGACCATCCTGCCCAGGGGGAGCAGCCTCAGGCTCCTGTGTCTCAATCCTCCCCAACATAGCAACAGCCAGTGGAAAGAGATGACAGTGTGGTCTTGCACAATGAATTCAAGCCTCTGACAGTATTTCAGGATCTGGCTGCAGTTTACTCAAGGACTGACAAGATTCCAATGCGCTTCCTGTCTCAGAACATCTGCAGAAATTATTCTGTGCGATCTCGGTTTATTGCTCACATGGAACTGGGAGGAATGTGCCAGGCCCCATGATCCTCTCACTCACAGTGGGCGATCATAAATCGCAAATAAATCTCAAACAGGCTCCAGGGAGCAAACAATCTGCAAACAATTTGGCTGTGTGGGGAATCCTGAGCACACTGCCCGGGACTGGCTTCTACTCAGTGATAGGTAACAGCAATCCTGAATGAACCTCAGCTCTGTATACACAGTTACCCTGATAAACTCTCGGTCACATCCAACCTCTCAGACTGGGGCAGTGATCAAACACTCCTTCTCATTATCGCACTGAGACAAGGCAATGACACCGACCATTCAGGTGGAACAGCGCCAAGGGAAGGAACAGGGACATTTGCAGCTTGGATCAGGTGGAGTTCGAGCTGGCCACACACCAGGTGACCTTCACTGGACACGTCAAACTGGAGCGGAGATGGTTTTTTAAAAAAATGTCGCCACTGTTGTAATGTCGGAAACACAGAAATCAATATGTGCACAGAAAGATCTTTCAATACGATGCTTGTGGAATCATTAATAATAATGTTTATCAGTGTCACAAGTAGGCTTAAATTAACACTGCAATGAAGTTACTCTGAAAATCCCCTAGTCGCCAAATTCCGGCGCCTGTTCGGGTACACAGAGGGAGAATTCAGAATGTCCAACAAGCACGTCTTTCGGGACTTGTGGGAGGAAACCGGAGCACCCGGAGAGAACTCATGCAGACACGGGGAGAACGTGCAGACTCCGCACAGACGGTGACCCAAGCCGGGAATCGAACCAGGGACCATGGCACTGTGAGGCAACAGTGCTAACCACTGTGCTACTGTGCCGTTATTTACTTCCAAACGAGAGCGCAGGCGAAGTCTCACTTTAACACTTCATTGGAAAGCTGGCCTTTCTGACAGTGCAGCACTCCCTCAGTACTGACCCTCTGACAGTGCAGCACTCCCTCAGTACTGACCCTCTGACAGTGCAGCACTCCCTCAGTACTGACCCTCTGACAGTGCAGCACTCCCTCAGTACTGACCCTCTGACAGTGCGGCACTCCCTCAGTACTGACCCTCTGACAGTGAGGCACTCCCTCAGTACTGACCCTCTGACAGTGCGGCACTCCCTCAGTACTGACCCTCTGACAGTGCAGCACTCCCTCAGTACTGACCCTCTGACAGTGCAGCACTCCCTCAGTACTGACCCTCTGACAGTGCAGCACTCCCTCAGTACTGACCCTCTGACAGTGTGGCACTCCCTCAATACTGACCCTGGGAGTGCCAGTTTGGATTATGTGGTCTAATCTCTGGGGTGGGTCTTGAACCGATGACCTTCAGATTTACGGCGAGAGTGCTACCTGCCGTAGGTAGGTACGGTGGGACCCGACAGCTGGCAATAAAAAGGAATCATTCAAGTTTTTTTTAGAAATGGGTTTAAAAAAGGCTGCAGAGGATTCCGGTAATAGGAAACAAAGAGGGAAGTTATTCTGCACTGAGGAGCATGGGTGACATGGTTCACTATTGGTCAAAGATTAGCTTCGTGGGTGACACAACACGACTGCTATTTCTAGAGGCAGAAAGGGGATGAGAAACTAGTTCGATTTGAGGTTGATGGGTGGGGACAAACAGCTGCTGGAGTGAATTGTTATGGACACAGATCTAACGAAGGCCAGCGCTGGCGGAATATCTCCACCTGCTGCTCCACCCAACGGCAGTGGGGTGGGGTGGGGGTGTGAGGGGGAAAGAGTGCTGATGTGGGGTATTAATGGACGGGGAAGGGGGTGAATGAACAAGCGGAAGATGGGGGCTTAAACTGTGTGAGTGCGATAAGGTAGAAGCCAGATTCATTCACAGTAAAGGCAGGGCAGTGAAGGAAAATGTGACAGCAAGGGAGAGAGGGACAGTGAAAGTGTAAAATGGAGAGGTGGAGTGAGGACTTAAATTATAAACACAACATAACCGGAGGCGATCGGTTTGAGATAGTGGCCAAGAAATTGACCAGGGAAGTCAGAAGAAACTCTTTGCCCGGAGAGTGGTGAAACATGTAGAACTCGCTGCTACATGGAGTGGCCGAGGTGGATATTATGGATACATTTTAAGGGGGAACTAGACAAATGAGGGAGAAATGAATGGACGGTTACGATGGTAGATTTAGCTGAGAAAACATGGGAGGGGGGTCAGGCTAACCATAAACACCAGCATGGACTGGATGGGCTGAATGGTCTCTTTTACAAACATCCCATTTAATTTCAACAAAATATAAAAGGAAAAGGAACATGGTCTACGAAAGCTAGCATATCTACAGCTAGTGTACCCGAGGTCTGATTTGTGCCTGACTTAGTAACTGAGCCATCGGTTGGTTTTAATGTTTATTTTAACTTATCAGCATATTGGGTTGGTTGGAATTTCTGCTGATTCGAACCTTGTGAAACTCGTGCGAACACACGACGGGAGGACTGAATGAGGAACCTGAAACCAAGTTCAGCCATGAGCCCCACCCCGCCCCAGCCTCACAGGCCACACGTGAAACATGCTGGCGGTTTCCTTTCAATTCACGCACGGGGATGTGGGTGTCACCGGCAAGGCCAGCATTTATCGTCCATACCTACTGGCCCTGAACGGACTGGTTTGCCAGGAAACCTCAGAGGGCAATGAAGAGTCAACCACAGTACTGTGGGTCTGGAGTCGCATACAGGCCAGACCGGGTTAGGACAGCAGATTTCCTTCCCTAAATTACATTTGTGAGCCAGTTGGCGTTTTCAAGATAAATCCGGTAGTTTCGTGGTCACCGTTACTGAAACGAGCTCTTTATTCCCAGATTTGCTTTATTGACTGATTTTAAGTTCGCTAGCTGCTGTGGTGGGATTTGAACTCGTGCCTTTAGATCATTAGTCCAGGCCTCAGGGTTATTAGAGCTGTAACAGAATCACATTGCTACCGTTTTATGGGCGGCACGGTAGCACAGTGGTTAGCACTGTTGCCTCACAGCACCAGGGACCTGGGTTCGATTCCCGGCTTGGGTCACTGTCTGTGCGGAGTCTACACTTTCCCCCGTGTCTGCGTGGGTTTCCTCCGGGTGCTCCGGTTTCCTCCCACAAGTCCCGAAAGACGTACTGTTAGGTGAATTGGACATTCTGAATTCTCCCTCAGTGTACCCGAACAGGTGCCGGAATGTGGCGACTAGGGGCTTTTCACAGTAACTTCATTGCAGTGTTAATGTAAGCCTACTTGTGACAATAAAGATTATTATATAATGTTTTCTAAAATATGCCTGTAACAACTCCAACTTCCAAACTCCTACACTTCTCTGTCCGTTATTGAGGTTCTCCTTAAGACTTATCAATTTGACCAAGCGTTTGGTCAATTGTCCGAATATTTCATGCGGCTGAATATCCAAGTTGTCTACTAATCAGCTTGTGAAGCACCTTAGGGTATGTTACTGTATTAAAGGTGCTATATAAACGTAAGTTGTTGTTGTTGTTGTAGTACAGTCCCCCACACTGAATGAGAGGAGTCTGCCCTCGGCGGTTCACTGGGGAAATGGAGAGCGACACTGACCGATGCAGCCAGCACTCCCCACACACGAAACGCTGGATTCAGTCCTGGAGCTGTGTGGGATTAGCTGATCTGGGTCGTGGTCAGGGAGTCACGGCTGGTCTGGATATCAACATTGAATATAACATGAGAAGTGGAAGCAGGGAGTAGGCCATTCAGCCCCTCGACCTTCCTCCGCTGTTGATCTGATTGCGACTGGAATGCCACTTCCCTGTCTGTCTCCATGACCCATAACAATGTTTCTGCTCGGTTTCGAACACGGGGACTTGGAGAACGTGACAGCTACGACACTACAGAAGAACCTGACACCCTTGTCAACCAGAAATCTGTCTAACTAACTTTGGTTCCAGCTGCAGATTGTTATTCAGTGACTCTGGCTGCCGAGTGAGAGACAGAACACAATGCGACGCCAAGAAGCTCAACACCATCCAGGACAAAGCAGCCCACTAGACTGGCATCCCATCCACCAAATTAAATATTCACCACACGTGCACACCTGACCACAGCAGTGCGTGCACCAGCTACAAGATACACTCCAGCAATTCACCAAAGCTCCTTCAACAGAACCAAACCTGTGACCTCTATTATCCTGAAGGACAGCACACATCCAGGAACCCCACCGCCTGGAGGTTCCCCTCCAAGTCACTCACCACCCTGACTTGGAAATATATCGTCGTTCCTTCACTGTCGCTGGGTCAAAATCCTGGAGCTTCCTCCCCAACAGCACTGTGGGTGTACCTACACCACATGGACCACAGCGGCTCAAGGCAGCAGCTCACCACCAGCTTCGTGAGGACTATTAGGGATGGGCAATAAGTGCTAGCCTAACCAGCAGCACCCTCATATTGTGAATGACTAAATGAAAGCATAACTGCTTATTCAAGTCATTGTTGTTAATGTCATCTTTTTGGCTGCATAATAGTGGTCACCGGGCAATAAAGTAATTTGTTAAATGTTCGGTGCTTTGGACCGTGTCTGAAACCTGTGATAAGGCATCATTTAAAAGCAAAACTTTTAAGGAGGCCAAACCCACATGGTGTCAGCTTCAGGACACAGCATATCAATTCCCATGGAAACAGCTCAAATCCAAAGCAAGAATTCGTTGTCAAATCGGTGTTAAAACCAGCACTAGCAGGGCAGCATGTGGCGCAGTGGTTAGCACTGGGACTGCGGCGCTGAGGACCCCCGTTCGAATCCCAGCCTTGGGTCACTGTCCGCGTGGAGTTTGCACATTCTCCACGTGTCTGCGTGGGTCTCACCCCCCACAACCCAAAGATGTGCAGGCTAGGTGGATTGGCCACGTTAAACTGCCCCTTAATTGGGAAAAATTAATAATTGGGTACTCTAAATTTATAAAACAAAACAAGCACTAGCTGCAGGTGAGTTTAAACAGCTCATTAACACGTCTGCTTGATGAAGTCAGTCATGTCTGAAATGCTGCTCTCTCGCAGTCTGGTACAAGCATGGAATGCAGCATAAACAGCCGGGAAAAGGAATTCTATCCTGGACGAGGGTCAATATCTCTGAAGTAAATGCAGAAACTCTGCCTTCCTCAGATATTGCCTGGGGTTTGCCACAGTGTACAGTGCCTTGGCTCAGAGTTTTTTATTTTATTTCCAATTTAAGGGGCAATTGAGCGTGGCCAATCCACCTACCCTGCACCCTGTGGGATTTCGAACCCGGGTCTTCAGCGTCATGAGGCAGCAGTGCTAACCACTGCGCCACCGTGCTGCCCTATCAGTCAGAAAACTGAGGATAAAATCCACGCCGACACCCCAGGTGCAGTACTGAGGGAGTGCTGCACTGTCTGATTTGCCGCCTTGTGCATGAGCCATTAAACCCAGATCCAGACTACCCTCTTGGGTGAAAGATGGTACCATTTGGAAGAAGAGCAACCAAGATCACCGAGAATAGATGGTCTGGACATTGTCACAATGCTGTTAGTGTGGGCTTGCTGTGCACAAATTGGCATTTCCTACATTACAACGGTGACTACATTTCAATGAATGAGCAGCTTCTTGAGGTTGAGAAAGGCGCTATAGAAATGCGTGTCAGTCAGAGGAGCTGTGCTGAGGCTGCTATATTATAGCCTACTCTACCGGAGTGTATGACACTGCATCCTCTGCAAAAACTGAATCATTTCCTGCTACATTCTGTCAGTCACAACAGAAGTTAGAACACGAAAGAGGCCATTTCGCCCAATGCAACCATGTTAGTTTCTAATCACATCGCTGCCCTGTTCGTACATTACATCATCCATTTACCTATTACAAACTTAACCATTAATCTTGGAATGGATTGCGTGGCCTGACAACTTTTTTGTAAAGAGTTTCTCCTTGGTCTAAATCAGTTGCAGACATCCGTTTGCACTTCCGGCCCAAAGCACTGCAGCAAGCATCAACTGCTGGTGAAAACTGATGATGTTTAAGGAGCTTGAGGGATGGCTGGGAGCTAAAACGCTTAAGCAGATGAGAGCTCTGCACACAAAACAGGAAAAACTAGTGCCACTGGAGATGGGGAACAAGTGCGTCCCATCCAGAACGTGGAGTGGCAGTTTCTGATTCAGGATACACTGCTGTTTGTGTTGGATGGAGTGGAGAGGGGTTACTGCACCAACATCTGTGCCTCGCACCATAGACAGGTGCAGCTTTGACCCCTGCACATGCTGCTGCTCACTGCACATGCTGTCGTGGTGAAACACTGGACGGCTGAAATCATCCCTGGCGGATTCTGACTTGATTTCACCAACAGTTAGTTGTCTGTCACTGGGCTCCTGCCAACAACAGCGAAGGCTGGGCCATGGAGTCTGGGCTGAGGATTGAAAACTGCTTTCTGTGCAACACGTGTTAGCTGCCAACTATGACACCGTCCCCAATCTGAGGCACACTGGCCAGGGAGTGGAGAGCTCTGCGTACACCTGCACCTATTGGTTGAAAGCAGAATTGCCGGGGCGGCATGGCGGCCTAGTGGTTAGCACTGCTGCCTCACGGCGCCGAGGTCCCGGGTTCAATCCCGGCCCCGGGTCACCGTCTGTGTGGAGTTTGCACATTCTCTGCGTCTGCGTGGCTCTCACCCCCACAACCCAAAGATGGGCACGGTAGGTGGATTGGCCACGTTAAATTGCCCCTTAATTGGAAAAAAAGAATTGGGTCCTCTAAATGTTTTTTTTTTTAAAAAGCAGAATTGCCATGCTCCCACGGTTGAATAGCTCAGTGACACTCGAGGTTCTAGGCTCCGAAATGAACAATGGGCATTTATAGGAGGATCGTATCACAAAGCAACACCTTCAGGAGAGATGGGGGGCGGGGGAGAAGGTTCTGGGGGAAAAAAAGTGAAACTCCGCAGGAGGTTGCACAGTTCCTCAGATCCCAGTTATTCATGTCGTTGCTGGGAATCACAATCCTACTTTCCATCAGTTTGCCCGTTCCTGACACAAAACACCTGCCAGCAAATGGATGGAAATCAAATTCTCCAGATTAAATCATGTTACATCCTTCAATTGTCTGTGTGTGTGTGTGTTTGACCACAAGCTCACTCAATGCTGTCAGCCTAAATTGTCCCAAAGAGGCAAAATCAAGTTCAGCTTCTGGAGATTAAGAGTAAAAAGAGCTTTTGGGGTAGAAACTAATTTTAGGCCGAAAAGGCCTAAAACATCATTTTCAGCTCTAACCCACTTCCATATCCCTCAATCACGGTAGCATAGTGGTTAGCACAATTGCCTCACAGCTCCAGGGTCCCAGGTTCGATTCCCGGCTTGGGTCACTGTCTGTGCGGAGTCTGCACCTTCTCCCCGTGTCTGCGTGGGTTTCCTCCGGGTGCTCCGGTTTCCTCCCACAGTCCAAAGATGTGCAGGTTAGGTGGATTGGCCATGATAAATTGCCCTTAGTGTCCAAAATTGCCCTGAGTGTTGGGTGGGGTTACTGGGTTATGGGGATAAGGTGGAGGGGTGCTCTTTCAAAAAAAGAGCCGGTGCAGACTCGATGGGTTGAATGGCCTCCTTCTGCACTGTAAATTATATGATATGAATCCCTTCCTTCTCCACAAAGCAATCTATGCTGTTTGGTTGGCCGTCCTTCCCTTGTAACTTATTCACAACTCAGTAACCGTTTCATATTGAATGTAAAGTATGAAAACAGGTCATTTGGCACAGCAGGTTCTTGCCAGTGTTTATACTGCACACAATCCAGCTCCCACCTCTGTTCAAACAGTATCGCTCTCTCCTTCAATTTCCTTCTGTGTCACATGCTTACCTAGCTTCCCCTTCAATATCTATAATATTTACTCAACCGCACCTTTTAGGTAGCAAGTTCCACATTCTCACCCCTCTCTGGTTAAAGAGGTTCCTCCAGATTGCCGATTGAATTTATTAGTGACTATTTTACATTTATAATTTTTACTTTTGATCTCCCCCACAATTGGAAACACCTTCTCTCTGTCTACCCTATCAAACAAATGCTTTCAGAACTTTAAAAGAGCCCAATTAGCACACCTCTCAATCTTTTATTTTCCAGAATTAAATTAATAGATTCCACTTATGTGTCAATGTTTAGTGTAGGGATGTTTCTGCAGTGAGAAGGGAATGAGGGAAGTGGGCTGGGGATGAAGCGAAGGTTAATTGGATCAAGTGGATGTTTCCTGTTCCTGGATGCTCTTGTTTCATATGAGTGGCTTCCTATCCGATGCTGAAAAGCATCTGTCCTCCAGGATAATGCGGAGCAGCGCTTTGCAGCAGTTTCAGAGAGTCCCAGCTCAAAACAGCTCACGTCACCTCGTCAGACAGCAGCAAGGGAACGAGGGGCCTGAAAGGGAACTCACCGCTTAGCTTCCTCCAGGTGACAGAGGTATTCATAGGCAATGTTCTGCCGTCTCCGTTCATCCATCTCCTCGGCCGTAAGACGTTCATTGTCCAAAACAGCTGGAAAACAATGAACAAAAATGAAAACAATGGAAAAATATCTAATAATCATTAAAAATCTCCTGCAAAGAATTTCCTTTCCACAATCCTGACTTTCTCTTGTCATGATTTCTGGTAGAGCTTTTATGCTGCATTGTAAATTGCTATGTCAACATTTTGCATTTAATTGTGCAACATCATTTGTCACGGTATAGTTGCAGGCTCTAGCCATTAGACTGTGAGCTTTTCCAGTCTCCCAATTCTTGCTGTTACCTTGTTTATTTAAAAAAACATTGTCCAATTAGTAGAGAAAGTAGAGGGCAGCAGGGTGGCGCAGTGGTTAGCACTGCTGCCTCACGGCGCCGAGGTCCCTGGTTCGATCCCGGCTCTGGGTCACTGTCCGTGTGGAGTTTGCACATTCTCCCTGTGTCTGCATGGGTTTCGCACCCACAACCCAAAGATGTGCAGGGTAGGTGGATTGGCAATGCTAAATTGCCCCTTCATTGGGAAAAAATGAATTGGGCACTTAAAACTCTGTCTGTTTACCCATTATCTTGATGCAAGTTTGAATCTCCAGGCAGAAATCAAATGAATGCATACCATGATGATTTTGTTCTTTCTGGGGACAAGTATAGTCCCCATCACGTGCATCTGTGACATTTCGACAGAGGTAAACCTTACCAAGTACAGATAACGGATCTGTGAGTGACAGCGCAATTTTCCCATTCCGCCGTGTGGTTGCAAATCCAAAATGTGAAGCAACCAACTTATTTAAAAAGAAAACAGGAAATCTCATTGAGCAACTAATCCTAATTGCCAGCGGAATCTCATCACTAACATAATCTCATTTTGACCATTTGAAACTGGGAATATTATCCTATAACTTAATGAGCTGGGTTTATTATACAGGTAAGTGTATTAATAAGCACTCATTGGCTACAACAGTGAGTACACTTAAAAGTAGCTCATTGGCTCATTTTGGGATGTCCTAAGGTTGTGACAGTTGCTATATAAATGCAAGTGTTTATTTCTATTCATTGAATCATAGAATTTACAGTGCAGAACATAAGAACTAGGAACAGGAGTAGGCCATCTGGCCCCTCGAGCCTGCTCCACCATTCAATGAGATCATGGCTGATCTTTTGTGGACTCAGCTCCACTTTCCGGCCCGAACACCATAAGCCTTAATCCCTTTATTCTTCAAAAAACTATCTATCTTTACCTTAAAAACATTTAATGAAGGAGCCTCAACTGCTTCACTGGGCAAGGAATTCCAGAGATTCACAATCCTTTGAGTGAAGAGGTCCCTCCTAAACTCAGTCCTAAATCTACTTCCCCTTATTTTGAGGCTATGCCCCCTCGTTCTGCTTTCACCCACCAGTGGAAACAACCTGCCCGCATCTATCCTATCTATTCCCTTCATAATTTATTACGTTTCTATAAGGCCATTCGGCCCATCGAGTCTTCACCGGCCCTTGGAAAGAGCACCCTACGATTTTTAAAATAAATTTAGAGTATCCAATTAATGTTTTCCAATTAAGGGGAAATTTAGCCTGCACATCTTTGGGTTGTGGGGGTGAAACCCACGCAAGCACGGGGAGAATGTGCAAACTCCACACGGACAGTGACCCAGAGCCGGGATCGAACCTGGGATCTCGGCGATGTGAGGCAGCAGTGCTAACCACTGCGCCACCGTGCTGCCCCCTGGAGCACCCTACCTAAGCCCACACCTCCACCCTATCCCCACACCTCCACCCGTAACTCCAGCTAACCTTTTCTGGACACTAGGGGCAATTTAGCATGGCCAATCCACCTAACCTGCACATCTTTGGACTGTGGGAGGAAACCGGAGCAAGCCCACGCACACACGGGGAGAACGTGCAGACTCCGCACAGAAAGTGACCCAAGCCGGGAACCGAACCTGCGGCCCTGGAGCTGTGAAGGAACTGTGCTAACCGCTGTGCTACCGTGCCTGCCATTGCATGGGTGATGTTGGGGAGGGATCGAGTGCTAAGATGAGTTACACATTGCCAGTGAAAAACTGGCTTCTCCAATGCTCCAGAATTTATTTCTGAAAAGGTTCAGTTTGAACATTGTGCTGCACAGGGTAAGTATAGAAACATGCACAATTGGTCCTGGGATATACCACTCTATTTGCAACAGTCCTGAGTTCTCATGACAAATACCTGATTTAAAAAAAATATAAATTCCTTTTTTCCGATTAAGGGACAATTTAGCGTGGCCAATCCACCTACCCTGCTCATATTTTAGGTTGTGGGGAAGAACCCCAGGCAGACACGGGGAGAATGTGCAAACTCCACACGGACGGTGACCCGGGGCCGGGATCGAACCCTGGTCCTCAGTGCTAACTACTGCACCACCGTGCCGCCCTCAAATATCTGGGGCGGGATTCTCCGTCCAGCCGCACCCATTTTCCAATGCCGGGCGCGCCCACCGGCAGCGGGATTCTCCGTCCCGGCAGCCGGCTAATGGGGTTTTCACCAATGTGGGCACCCCCAAGCCGTCGGGAAACCCGCGGGCGTGAGTGCGCTGCCGGCGAAACGGAGGATCTCGTCGACGGAGAATCCAGCTCTTTGTCCCGATTTTGCATTCTTCAAATCCGTGGAACTTCACTGTATGACTTGGGGAGCACGTGTGTCACACTTCCCCATCCCACCCCTGGCCAAAGTCACCTGTGATCCTCTACATCATCAAATCATTCCTGAAGAGAAGCAGACTGAGCTCATGCTGAACTTTGAATCTGTGCAACTCAGGGTGGAACTCACATCTTCCAATTTAGAGTTGTAGAATGATCTCAGTTCCCAGTGTAGTCACAGGTTGAGTAATTAGATGAGGACAGAGAAGATCGCAAGTACACTGTACTTTTGCTGCCATGTTGGATATGCGTGGTTTAACCAGGGTTGCTTGCTTTCTGCTCACAGATTATTTTTGTTGCATGAGGATAGAGTTCTGACGACACAGGAAGTGCAAAATTAGTTCCCTAAATTTGCTGATAATAACCAAATATGGTGCTGCACCTTCTTTCTGAGATATTAAACTGAGGTCATGTTCACCTATTCAGGTGGATGTTGTAGATTCCATGACACTATCTCAACAACAGGGAACTTTCCTTGTGCCCTGACCCACATTGCTCACTCAATCAAGAACACATTAACTGGTCATTCTGTTATTGACATCTTTCTGTCACATCTGCTTCCACAGGATCAGCCTCCGCACTTTAAAACATAACTGCGTGTGAACCTATTGGGATGTGTTTCGCAATTTCAAGTTATTCTTCTCCATTGAACATAACTCCCGAGTATCTGGTGGCCATCAAATCTCTGCCTGTAACCCTCCTCCTCCACCCATAGCAGCAAATGGATTATTGTGCTCTACAGACTAGTGGATAATCATAGAATTTACAGTGCAGAAGGAGGCCATTCGGCCCATCGAGTCTGCACCAGCTCTTGGAAAGAGCACCCCACCCAAGGTCAACACCTCCACCCTATCCCCATAACCCAGTAATCCCACCCAACACTAAGGGCAATTTAGGACACTAAGGGCAATTTATCATGGCCAATCCACCTAACCTGCACGTCTTTGGACTGTGGGAGGAAACTGGAGCACCCGGAAGAAACCCACGCACACAAGGGGAGGCTGTGCAGACTCTGCACAGACAGTGACCCAAGCCGGAATCGAACCTGGGACCCTGGAGCTGTGAAGCAATTGTGCTATCCACAATGCTACCGTGCCGCCCGGTTAATTCTCTATTCAGTCTAGAATCTCCAATCCTATTCCCAAAATGAACCATTTTGGAAAAGGTTGTAATATCATCCCAGGCACGATGCATGGGAGCACAGTGGTTAGCACTGTTGCTTCACAGCCCCAGGGTCCCAGGTTCGATTCCCGGCTTGGGTCACTGTCGATGCGGAGTCTGTCCATTCGCCCTGTGTCTGTGTGGGTTTCCTCCGGGTGCTCCGGTTTCCTCCCACAAGCCCCGAAAGACGTGCTGTTAGGTAATTTGGACATTCTGAATTCTCCCTCTGTGTACCCGAACAGGCGCCGGAATGTGGCGACCAGGGGCTTTTCACAGTAACTTCATTGCAGCGTTAAAGTAAGCCGACTTGTGACACTAATGAAGATTATTATTACTGCATGAGCTGCATTAACTCTGTGAAGGTTACCAGGGCCGGAAATAAAACGTGAAATCCAAATAATTCAATGTGCACCTTGTAAATACGTTTCAGCCCACACCCAAACCTTCTGTCCCTGGAAGGGAGCGCGCAGTATCCAGCGGCACAATGGGGGCCTGCCGTGCCCAGTGGGCACCACGGGGACAGAGCTGTTTTATCTTTCATCACATTTTGTTTTGATGTTTTAAGTTTCCTTTGAAATTCTATTTACTTTGATGCAGTGTCTCTGAAGGGGGCTGCCTTTTAATTTATCTCTCAGTTTATTGATTTAGTTGGGTACCCCAAAAGAAGCACAAATCTTCTGTGGATGATCTGTGAAGCAGGGAGATTCAGATATTCTGTCTTTAAATGAAGTGGGAATTGGTCTCCCACCCACAAGGAGATAAACTGAAACCTGGACACACCCGCTGGCTGGAATTAACCCAGGTGAATAACCTTATTGCTGTTTATAAAGAGTATGGACCCAAAGGAAGGTTTTGATATGAAATGTAAAATGGTCACACAAGAAAATAGAACATAGTGTAGAAGGAGGCCATTCGGCCCATCGAGTCTGCACCGACCCACTTAAACCCTCACTTCAACCCTATCCCCGTAACCCCTCCTAACCTTTTTGGACACCAAGGGCAATTTATCGTGGCCAATCCACCTAACCTGCTCGTCTTTGGACTGTGGGAGGAAACCGGAGCACCCGGAGGAAACACACGCAGACACGGGGAGAACGTAGACTCCGCACAGACAGTGACTCAGCGGGGAATTGAACCTGGGACACCTGGCGCTGTGAAGCCACAGTGTTAGCCACTGTGCTGCCCACCATGGAATAATGGATGGGGTGGGGGGTATCCTCTGAGGCGGAGGAAGTTAAGTAGGTAGAAGTACAGAAGGATTGTTACTCTGCATTGATGTGCAAGTTGGTGATCAGTCTCTCACATGGACCAGCTTGCTCCATGGCACTGTTCAAACTCATAAATCCATTGCCAAGGCAATGCCTTCCGGTCAACGGCCAGTAGCCATTTGCAGATCTCTCTGTGGGCAGTGAACTGGGCGAGACACTCGGGTTCGGGAAAGTCAGTCAGGTTTCCTGTGCTATCCAGTGAACCCTGACGGGTGTGTACATTTAACAAGATTGGTGTGTGACTGACCCCCACATGGAGGTGCCAGGTTTAACCTGGTTTCTTCGGAGGTAGCTAATCTCAGTGGAGGCAATAGAAGGACCGCAATCAGTCTCAGTGGCCCAGGGGAGGGGAGGAAATCATTTTGGTCTCCTGTTACCGATAGCAGGATTCATTTCCAATTATTTTCAAGAAGTGGGTGTAAAATCCTATCCAATGTTGATTGTCAATGTTTACAGGCACTACACCATACGAGCTGTACAAGTAGATCGGAATGTCGGAGGAATCCTACAAGTAGCCTCCCCACAAAATAGAAGATGGCGCTTAACCTTTAACCATTTCATATCCAAACAGAATGACAGTGGAGGAGGGTAAAGAGCAGAGAAATAATTGGAGGCAATTTTTTTGTAGAATCCCTAGAGTGCAGAAGGAGGCTATTTGGCCTATTGAGTCTGCACCGACCCTCTGGAAGAGCACCCGACATAGGCCCACCCCCCTGCCCTATCCCTGCAACCTAACCTGCACAACTTTGGACACTAAGGGCAATTTAGCATGGCCAATCCATCTAACCTGCACATGTTTGGACTGTGGGAGGTGACCGGAGCACCCGGAGGAAACCCACGCAGACACAGGGAGAACGTGCAAATTCCACAGACACCCAAGTCTGGAATCGATCCCAGGTCCCTGGTGTTGTGGGGAAGCCGTGCTGACCACTGTGCCGCCCCTTGGTCTTCTGCTTGGAGCTAGAAATGGCAAAACTGTTCTTTTTAGATGATGATCTATGTTGCTGGGGTCTACCTCTCATTCTTCTGCCATGTTTCCTGGGTCACGAGATTCTTCTCTGCCAATTTAAACAGTCAGACCCACCTCACAGTATGTTATCAATCCAATTTATCCAAGGTTTATAAAGGGGCCTCCGATCCTGACTGTTACACTGTTTGCAGAACCCTTTGTGGGCGAGACTGTCTGGTTAGGGAAAGTCAGCCAGGATTCCTGCTCCTCTGCTATGCAGTGAATCCTGACGGGTGTGTACATTGAATAGAATCATAGTTAAATAGCTCCCTGACATTGATGAAGGAGTGTGGCGGGTGATTTTGGGGATGGTGCTGTTAAACGAGGGTTGCCTGTTGCTGCCAGATCATGCAGAGGGTCAGGGGAGAACTGAAGAGGCTTCAAGACTCAGTTTACCTCCGACCTGATAACCCAGAAAGGAAATCCTCCCTCGATTCTGCCATGGCAACCGTTTCCTGACCTCTTACACATTTACACTTTGCGTGGTGTCACAGAGCCGATTGAGAGGTTGACAAACGGAGAAATATTTATCTACAGAGGGATTGACTTTCAGGGCCGAGGTTACACTCTCTCCTCCCATTGGTTATCAACACAGAGGCTCAGGATACCACTTCCCAGTTATTCAGGTATTTCATCTTCAATACACACCAGGCAAGAAGTGACCTTTGGCCCAGAGAATGGGTTGAAATCCACTCTCAGCGTTTGGCTAGAATTGACCCGGAGGAAATGAGTTTGAGTAATCGCAATACTGCTCAAGAAGCTCTCTCTCGTTCTCTGGTTAATCCTGGGATCTCTCGATCTCTCTCTGGTTAATCCTGGGATCTATCTCTCTGGTTAATCCCGAGATTTCTCTCTCGGGTCAATCCTGCGATCTCTCTCTCTCTCTGTTTAATTCTGGGATCTCTCTCTCTCTGGTTATTCCTGGGATCTCTCTGGTTAATCCTGGGATCTCTCTCTCTCTCTCGCTCTGGTTAACCCTGGAATCTCTCTCTCACTCTGGTTAATTCTGGGATCTCTCTCTCTGGTTAATCCTGTGATCTCAATCTCTCTCTCTGGTTAATTCTGGGATCTCTCTCTCTCACTCTGGTTAATTCTGGGATCTCTCTCTCTCTCTCTGGTTAATTCTGGGATCTCTCTCTCTGGTTAATCCTGTGATCTCTCTCTCTCTCTCTGGTTAATTCTGGGATCTCTCTCTCTCACTCTGGTTAATTCTGGGATCTCTCTCTCTCACTCTGGTTAATTCTGGGATCTCTCTCTCTCTCTCTGGTTAATTCTGGGATCTCTCTCTCTGGTTAATTCTGGGATCTCTCTCTCTCTCTCTGGTTAATTCTGGGATCTCTCTCTCTCACTCTGGTTAATTCTGGGATCTCTCTCTCTCTCTCTGGTTAATTCTGGGATCTCTCACTCTGGTTAATTCTGGGATCTCTCACTCTGGTTAATTCTGGGATCTCTCTCTCTCACTCTGGTTAATTCTGGGATCTCTCTCTCTCTCTCTCTCTGGTTAATTCTGGGATCTCTCTCTCTCTCTCTCTGGTTAATTCTGGGATCTCTCTCTCTCTCTCTGGTTAATTCTGGGATCTCTCACTCTGGTTAATTCTGGGATCTCTCTCTCACTCTGGTTAATTCTGGGATCTCTCTCTCTCTCTCTCTCTCTGGTTAATTCTGGGATCTCTCTCTCTCTCTCTGGTTAATTCTGGGATCTCTCTCTCTCTCTCTGGTTAATTCTGGGATCTCTCACTCTGGTTAATTCTGGGATCTCTCTCTCTGGTTAATTCTGGGATCTCTCTCTCTCTCTCTGGTTAATTCTGGGATCTCTCTCTCTCACTCTGGTTAATTCTGGGATCTCTCACTCTGGTTAATTCTGGGATCTCTCTCTCACTCTGGTTAATTCTGGGATATCTCTCTCTCTCTCTGGTTAATTCTGGGATCTCTCTCTCTCACTCTGGTTAATTCTGGGATCTCTCACTCTGGTTAATTCTGGGATCTCTCACTCTGGTTAATTCTGGGATCTCTCTCTCTCACTCTGGTTAATTCTGGGATCTCTCTCTCTCACTCTGGTTAATCCTGCGATCTCTCTCTCTCTCTCTGGTTAATCCTGGGATCTCTTCTCTCTCTCTCTGGGTATAAACCAGTTGTAAAGCAGAAGTTAGTTTCCCGCCATCAAACAGCCTCACCCACTCAGCTCCCAGAGGATCTGGAGTTAATTATTGTTCCGACTGAGTGACAGCGGGAGAGAGCAGAGGGAGAGGGAGGTGGAGGCACAGGGAGAGGGGGGAGGCACAGGGAGAGGGGGGGAGGCACAGGGAAAGGGGGGAGGCACAGGGAAAGGGGGGAGGCACAGGGAAAGGGGGGAGGCACAGGGAGAGGGGGGAGGCACAGGGAGAGGGGGGGAGGCACAGGGAGAGGGGGGAGGCACAGGGAGAGGGGGGAGGCACAGGGAGAGGGGGGGAGGCACAGGGAGAGGGGGGAGGCACAGGGAGAGGGGGGAGGCACAGGGAGAGGGGGGAGGCACAGGGAGAGGGGGGGAGGCACAGGGAGAGGGGGGGAGGCACAGGGAGAGGGGGGGAGGCACAGGGAGAGGGGGGAGGCACAGGCAGAAGGGGGGAGGCAGGGAGAGGGGGGGAGGCACAGGGAGAAGGGGGAGGCACAGGGAGGGGGTGAGGGGGGAGGCACAGGGAGGGGGTGGGGGGGAGGCACAGGGAGGGGGTGGGGGGGAGGCACAAGGAGGGGCGGGGAGGCACAGGGAGGGTGGGGGGGAGGCACAGGGAGGGTGGGGGGGGAGGCACAGGGAGGGTGGGGGGGGGAGGCACAGGAAGGGTGGGGGGGAGGCACAGGGAGGGTGGGGGGGAGGCACAGGGAGGGTGGGGGGGAGGCACAGGGAGGGTGGGGGGGAGGCACAGGGAGGGTGGGGGGGAGGCACAGGGAGGGTAGGGGGGAGGCACAGGGAGGGTGGGGGGGAGGCACAGGGAGGGTGGGGGGGAGGCACAGGGAGGGAGGGTGGGGGGAGGCACAGGGAGGGAGGGTGGGGGGGAGGCACAGGGAGGGAGGGTGGGGGGAGGCACAGGGAGGGGGTGGGGGGAGGCACAGGGAGGGGGGTGGGGGGTAGGCACTGGGTGGGGGAGGCACAGGGAGGGGGGAGGCACAGGGAGGGGGTGAGGCACAGTGAGGGGGGTGAGGCACAGTGAGGGGGTGGGGGAGAGGCACAGGGAGTGGGTGGGGGAGAGGCACAGGGAGTGGGTGGGGGAGAGGCACAGGGAGTGGGTGGGGGGGAGGCACAGGGAGTGGGTGGGGGGAGGCACAGGGAGTGGGTGGGGGGGAGGCACAGGGAGTGGGTGGGGGGGAGGCACAGGGAGGGGGTGGGGGAGGGGCACAGGGAGGGGGTGGGGGAGGGGCACAGGGAGGGGGTGGGGGAGGGGCACAGGGAGGGGGTGGGGGAGGGGCACAGGGAGGGGGTGGGGGAGGGGCACAGGGAGGGGGTGGGGGAGGGGCACAGGGAGGGGGTGGGGAGGGGCACAGGGAGGGGGTGGGGGAGGGGCACAGGGAGGGGGTGGGGAGGGGCACAGGGAGGGGGTGGGGGAGGGGCACAGGGAGGGGGTGGGGGAGGGGCACAGGGAGGGGGTGGGGGAGAGGCACAGGGAGGGGGTGGGGGAGAGGCACAGGGAGGGGGTGGGGGTGAGGCACAGGGAGGGGGTGGGGGTGAGGCACAGGGAGGGGGTGGGGGTGAGGCACAGGGAGGGGGTGGGGGTGAGGCACAGGGAGGGGGTGGGGGTGAGGCACAGGGAGGGGGTGGGGGTGAGGCACAGGGAGGGGGTGGGGGTGAGGCACAGGGAGGGGGTGGGGGTGAGGCACAGGGAGGGGGTGGGGGTGAGGCACAGGGAGAGGGTGGGGGAGGCACAGGGAGGGGGGTGAGGCACAGGGAGGGGGGGTGAGGCACAGGGAGGGGGGGAGGGGGGGTGAGGCACAGGGAGGGGGGGAGGGGGGGGGGTGAGGCACAGGGAGGGGGGGGTGAGGCACAGGGAGGGGGGGTGAGGCACAGGGAGGGGGGCTGAGGCACAGGGAGGGGGGGTGAGGCACAGGGAGGGGGGGGTGAGGCACAGGGAGGGGGGGGTGAGGCACAGGGAGGGGGGGGGGTGAGGCACAGGGAGGGGGGGGGGGTGAGGCACAGGGAGGGGGGGTGAGGCACAGGGAGGGGGGGTGAGGCACAGGGAGGGGGGGTGAGGCACAGGGAGGGGGGGGGTGAGGCACAGGGAGGGGGGGTGAGGCACAGGGAGGGGGGGTGAGGCACAGGGGGGGGGTGAGGCACAGGGAGGTGGGGGTGAGGCACAGGGAGGGGGGGGGTGAGGCACAGGGAGGGGGGGGTGAGGCACAGGGAGGGGGGGTGAGGCACAGGGAGGGGGGGTGAGGCACAGGGAGGGGAGGGGTGAGGCACAGGGAGGGGAGGGGTGAGGCACAGGGAGGGGAGGGGTGAGGCACAGGGAGGGGAGGGGTGAGGCACAGGGAGGGGGGGGTGAGGCACAGGGAGGGGGGGGTGAGGCACAGGGAGGGGGGGGTGAGGCACAGGGAGGGGGGGGGGTGAGGCACAGGGAGGGGAGGGGTGAGGCACAGGGAGGGGGGGGGTGAGGCACAGGGAGGGGGGGGGTGAGGCACAGGGAGGGGGGGGGTGAGGCACAGGGAGGGGGGGGGTGAGGCACAGGGAGGGGGGGGTGAGGCACAGGGAGGGGGGCGGTGAGGCACAGGGAGGGGGGGGGTGAGGCACAGGGAGGGGGGGGTGAGGCACAGGGAGGGGGGGGTGAGGCACAGGGAGGGGGGGGTGAGGCACAGGGAGGGGGGGTGAGGCACAGGGAGGGGGGGGTGAGGCACAGGGAGGGGAGGGTGAGGCACAGGGAGGGGGGGGTGAGGCACAGGGAGGGGGGGTGAGGCACAGGGAGGGGGGGGGTGAGGCACAGGGAGGGGGGGGTGAGGCACAGGGAGGGGGGGGGTGAGGCACAGGGAGGGGGGGGTGAGGCACAGGGAGGGGGGGGTGAGGCACAGGGAGGGGGGGGTGAGGCACAGGGAGGGGGGGGTGAGGCACAGGGAGGGGGGGGTGAGGCACAGGGAGGGGGGGGTGAGGCACAGGGAGGGGGGGGTGAGGCACAGGGAGGGGGGGGTGAGGCACAGGGAGGGGGGGGTGAGGCACAGGGAGGGGGGGGTGAGGCACAGGGAGGGGGGGGTGAGGCACAGGGAGGGGGGGTGAAGCTCAGGGGGGGGGTGAGGCACGGGGGGGGGGGTGAGGCACGGGGGGGGGGGTGAGGCACGGGGGGGGGTGAGGCACGGGGGGGGGTGAGGCACGGGGGGGGTGAGGCACGGGGGGGGGAGGCACAGGGAGGGGGGGGTGAGGCACAGGGAGGGGGGGGGTGAGGCACAGGGAGGGGGGGTTGAGGCACAGGGAGGGGGGGGTGAGGCACAGGGAGGGGGGGGTGAGGCACAGGGAGGGGGGGTGAGGCACAGGGAGGGGGGGGAGTGAGGCACAGGGAGGGGGGGAGTGAGGCACAGGGAGGGGGGGGAGTGAGGCACAGGGAGGGGGGGGTGAGGCACAGGGAGGGGGGGTGAGGCACAGGGAGGGGGGGTGAGGCACAGGGAGGGGGGGGGTGAGGCACAGGGAGGGGGGGGTGAGGCACAGGGAGGGGGGGGTGAGGCACAGGGAGGGGGGGGTGAGGCACAGGGAGGGGGGGGTGAGGCACAGGGAGGGGGGGGTGAGGCACAGGGAGGGGGGGGTGAGGCACAGGGGGGGGGTGAGGCACAGGGAGGGGGGGTGAGGCACAGGGAGGGGGGGTGAAGCACAGGGGGGGGTGAGGCACGGGGGGGGTGAGGCACGGGGGGGGTGAGGCACGGGGGGGGTGAGGCACGGGGGGGGTGAGGCACGGGGGGGGTGAGGCACGGGGGGGGTGAGGCACGGGGGGGGTGAGGCACGGGGGGGGTGAGGCACAGGGAGGGGGGGTGAGGCACAGGGAGGGGGGGGGAGGCACAGGGAGGGGGGGGGGAGGCACAGGGAGGGGGGGGTGAGGCACAGGGCGGGGGGGGTGAGGCACAGGGAGGGGGGGGTGAGGCACAGGGAGGGGGGGTGAGGCACAGGGAGGGGGGGGTGAGGCACAGGGGGGGGGGTGAGGCACAGGGAGGGGGGGTGAGGCACAGGGAGGGGGGGTGAGGCACAGGGAGGGGGGGTGAAGCACAGGGGGGGGTGAGGCACGGGGGGGGGGTGAGGCACGGGGGGGGTGAGGCACGGGGGGGGGTGAGGCACAGGGAGGGGGGGTGAGGCACAGGGAGGGGGGGGGTGAGGCACAGGGAGGGGGGGGGTGAGGCACAGGGCGGGGGGGGGTGAGGCACAGGGCGGGGGGGGGTGAGGCACAGGGAGGGGGGGTGAGGCACAGGGAGGGGGGGGGGTGAGGCACAGGGAGGGGGGGGGGGTGAGGCACAGGGAGGGGGGGGTGAGGCACAGGGAGGGGGGGGTGAGGCACAGGGAGGGGGGGGTGAGGCACAGGGAGGGGGGGGTGAGGCACAGGGAGGGGGGGGGTGAGGCACAGGGGGGGGGAGAGGCAGAGTGATGGGGGGGGGGGTGAGGCACAGGGGGGGGGGGGAGAGGCAGAGTGATGGGGGGGGGGGGGGGGGGTGGAAAGTTACAGGGTGAAGGGGCGGCACAGTGAGACGGGGCGTGGGGGGGATTAAGCCACTGATGATCTGTAAGGAGCAGCTCCCAGATTCCGGCCGGTTAAACACTTCCACAAACATCAAAAACCCATGCCAGCCCCCCTGAAAACCACGCCCTTTGGGGGCCTTCAGATGCACAGCAAGATCCCAGCATGTGGGGGCTGGAAAGCAGGAGAAAAGGGAGGCTGGCTGTCAACTTGTTACAAACAAAAAAAGTTCCCATCCAGTGTCTGGAAGGTTTACCCCCCCCTCCCCAACCCCCAGGTACCCTCCTCCCAAACCCCCAGGTACCCTCCTCCCAAACCCCCAGGTTCCCCCCCTCCCCAACCCAAAACCCACAGGACAAACCGGACCTCAGGGGAAAGGCTCTCCCCAAACACACACTGCTGCTGCTAACTCCCACTCTCCATGATAAAAAGATGCTGAATAGTTTTGAACATTAGCCTGCTTCTCCCACCCCACCCCGGAACAAGTTGGCCTGCCTGCTGAGCTGCCTGCCCCAGGTGTGGCTGTTTCAGTGGGGAGGCTGGATGTACTTACAGCCATAGTGGGGTCTGACCGCTCCCAGCCCATCCGCTTCATCTGATGTGGACATCCTCAACTCACTCCAAACCCCCACAAAGGACAGGGCGAGGGTTCGCTGGCGACCAGGCTGGGTGGCTGCACTCTTCTCTGTCTGTCTCTGCAGCGATCTCAGCGTTTCCTCTCTCAGTTCTGGGTGAGGCTTCACTCTGACTTCCCCATCTTCACGCTCCCTCTGTTGCTGCTTCTCTGTACTGCACCCACTCTGCTTTCACTGTCCCCCCCCCCAGTGACTCAGGACATTCACTGCTCTCCAGGTGGATTGCATTTCCATCCACTGCTGGCAAATCTGAGCAGAAAGTTGTGGGAAGTCCAAAGTTTTGAGCGAAAGGCCAGGGGAAAGGGGAGATCATTCGGCCCTCAGTCAGATCGTGTTTTTTTAAATTTAGAGTATCCAATTATTCCCCCCCCCCACCCCCCAGTTAAAGAGCGTGGCCAACCCACCTACCCTGCACATCGAACATACAGTGCAGAAGGAGGTCATCCAGCACATCGAATCTGCACCGACCCACTTAAGCCCTCACTTCCACCCTATCCCCGTAACCCAATAACCCCGCCTAACCTTTTTGGACACTAAGGGCAATTTATCACGGCCAATCCACCCAACCTGCACGTCTTTGGATTGTGGGAGGAAACAGGAGCACCCGGAGGAAACCCACGCACTCACGGGGAGGACGTGCAGACTCCGCACAGACAGTGACCCAGCGGGGAAATGAACCTGGGACCCTGGTGCTGTGAAGTGCTAGCCACAGTGCTATCGTGCTTCCCACGTCTTTTTGGGCTGTGCGGGTGAGACCCACGCAGACGTGGGGAGAATGCGCAAACTCCACACGGACAGTGACCCGGGGCCGGGATCGAACCCGGGTCCTCGGCGCCATGAGGCAGCAGTGCTAATTATGTGCCACCCTAAGAGGGATCTTGTTAAACTCTATCCGTACTGTACTGTAATCCCTGCCCATATCCTTGGCAGCCAGAACATCTACCTGTCTCAGAATGAATTGTAATCTTGACGGACCACTGCACTGTCGGAGGTGCCATGGTGTGAATGGGGAGATCCTGTCTGTCTCCCACGTTAAGATGCCCGTAGCATTATTTCAAACATACCCACCCCCCCCCCCCCCCCTCAAGTGTGTGTTAATATGTATCCCTCAAACAACATCCCGAAACTGGATGATCTGCTTGTTAAGCCACTACTGTTTACATTGCTGTGAGCACCTTTTGGCTGCTGTTTCCGAACACTGCAGCAGGGCAACACTTCACAAAATAGCAATTCATTGGCTGTTCAGCACGGTGGGGTATCACGAGGTCCTACAGGTGCTATATAAATGCATGCTCTCCTTTATTGCTATGAGGAATATACTTTTACTGTCCAAAACTTTAATAAAGCCTTGAGGATTTTAACAGTGAGACCCATTGTGTGGGCTCTGGGTAATGTGATCTGGCACATGGACACTTTTAGAGTACCCCAATTATCTTTTTTGTTTCCGATTAGGGGGCAATTTAGCGTGGCCAATCCACCTACCCTGCACATCTTTGGATTGTGGAGGGTGAGACCCACGCAGACACGGGGAGAATGTGCAAATTCCACAGTGACCCAGGGCCGGGATCGAACCTGGGCCCTTGGTGCTGTGAGGCAGCAGTGCTAATCACTGTGCCACCATGCCGCCCGTGACACATAGATACTTTTGAAAGAAAATAATTCTTTCAGGGGATGGGGGTGCCCCTGGTAAGGCAGCATTTGCTGCCCATCCTTCATTGCCCTTGGACGGGGCGATTTCCTCGGCCATTTGAGTGACAAGTCAAGGATCTGGAGTCACATCTAGGCCAGACCAGCCAAGAACAGCAGATTTCCTGCCCTAAAGGGCTAGATAAAACAGATAATCAATGATAGTTTGATGATCACCAGTACTGAGAACAACTTTATTAATTTAATACAAATTCCACCAGCATTAGGGCTCAGGATTGCTAAGCGAGTGACAGTTGTTGTTGGTGTATCTTCACACTCATATGCTGTTTATTGACCCTTTGGGGAAAGCAGTAGAAAGATTCCTAAGCTGATTGTCAGCCCTTTGAACCGCATTGAACGCTCCTTCAGTAGCCAAAGGTCCTGGCGTTGGACTCGAACCTGGAGCTTCTGGACCAGCGGTAGGAGCGTTACCCACTGTGCCACAAGGTCTCCTGACCCCAGCGGCAGTACCGCCACTCACTCCACTGCCTCCCCTAAACTAATGGGCATCGCAGTGAGATGAGATCAATTATAAACCAATAAATTGGTTTATTTGGCTCGCTTGATGTGCAGTTTTATCCATTTCCGATCACTCTTCACGTTGTAAAAGATAATAAATCGGCCTAAGTGATGTTATGAGTCAGCCAATCTCTCATTCTGCCAGACACAAAATCTCCTGTAGACCTCATCCTGGAGAGGTGAAGATATTGGGGATAAACGGAGAGAGGAAACCAAAATGTTTAATCTCTGCCCCTCGTTCTGCTCCTCCACCTTTACTGCTAATCCATTCTGAATTTATGACCCCTGCTCCTTCTTTCTGTTACAGAATGCCCCTTTTGTTTCAGTTTACTGTATTTTATTTATTTATTTTTAAATTTAGAGTACCCAATGTATTTTCCAATTAAGAGGCAATTTAGCGCGGCCAATCCACCTAACCTGCACATCTTTGGGTTGTGGGGTTGAGACCCACACAGACACGGGGAGAATGTGCAAACTCCACACGGACAGAGATCCAGGACCAGGATCGAACCCAGGTCCTCAGCGCCGTGAGGCAGCAGTGCTAAACGCTGCGCCACCATACCGCCCCCGGTTTACTATATTTTAAAGGGAGTTCCTTTGAGGTGAGTGATGGGTCAGAGTCGGCTTCAGAGGGACTCTCTATTCCCCCGCCACCCTTGCTCTTGCGTAGAGGAGTCGTTTTGGGCTTGGGGGTCAATGTGGATTTATTTCAGGGGAATTTTATTTTGTTGAAGGAGAGTGTTTATTCCAAAAGATAAAAAATCTGTAAAGATAAATTTATCAGTGCAAAGGGCTATTGATATCACGGACAATCCAATTCAACACATCAGGCTGCTCACTCCTCTCCCTTATCCACTGGTCTTACAGCTGGTTGGCTTATTCAGTGGTCAGGACCCGTGTAAAACCAGCTGACGCGTGGGGGAGAGGGCAGGGTGATCTTTTTCTTATTAAATTATATTATTAGTAATTCATATGGGCCACACATAAATCCCACAGGGTTTGATAGCAGTGGCTGTATTGCCAGACTAATAATCTGGGGATGTAAAATCGAATCTCCCCATGGCAACTGGAGGTATTTAATTTAGTTAGTTAAACAAATCTGAGGGCAGCACGGTGGCGCAGTGGGTTAGCACTGCAGCCTCACGGCGCCGAGGTCCCAGGTTCGATCCCGGCTCTGGGTCACTGTCCGTGTGGAGTTTGCACATTCTCCCTGTGTTTGCGTGGGTTTCGCCCCCACAACCCAAAGATGTGTAGGGTAGGTGGATTGGCCACACTAAATTGCCCCTTAATTGAATGATGAAATGAAAATCACTTATTGTCACAAGTAGGCTTCAATGAAGTTACTGTGAAAAGCCCCTAGTCACCACATTCCGGCACCTGTTCGGGGAGGCTGGTACGGGAATTGAACCGTGCTGCTGGCCTGCCTTGGTCTGCTTTCAAAGCCAGCGATTTAGCCCTGTGCTAAACAGCCCCTAATTGGAACAAATGAATTGGGTACTCTAGATTATAAAAAAATTAAACAAATCTGGAATAAAAAGTAATAGTGACCATGGAATGACTGGATTGTTGTTGAAATCCTGTTTGATTTGTTAATCAGGTTTGGGGAAGAAGGGAGGGTCAAAGCGCAGAAGAGTAATAGTTATAGGGGACTCTATAGTCAGGGGAACAGATAGGCGCTTCTGTGGACGTGAAAGAGACTCCAGGATGGTATGTTGCCTCCCTGGTGCCAGGGTCCAGGATGTCTCCGAACGGGTAGAGGGAATCCTGAAGGGGGAGGGCAAACAGGTAGAGGTCGTTGTACATATTGGTACTAACGACATAGGCAGGAAGAGGCATGAGGTCCTGCAGCAGGAGTTCAGGGAGCTAGGCAGAAAGTTAAAAGACAGGACCTCGAGGGTTGTAATCTCGGGATTACTCCCTGTGCCACGTGCCAGTGAGGCTAGAAATAGGAAGATAGAGCAGACAAACACGTGGCTAAACAGCTGGTGTAGGAGGGAGGGTTTCGGTTATCTGGACCACTGGGAGCTCTTCCGGGGCAGGTGTGACCTGTATAAGATGGACGGGTTGCATCTAAACCGGAGAGGCATAAATATCCTGGCCGCGAGATTTGCTAGTGTCACACGGGAGGGTTTAAACTAGTATGGCAGGGGGGTGGGCACGGGAGCAATAGGTCAGAAGGTGAGAGCGTTGAGGGAGAACTAGGGAATATGGACAGTGTGGCTCTGAGGCAGAGCAGACGGGGAGAAGTTGCTGAACACAGCGGGTCTGGTGGCCTGAAGTGCATATGTTTTAATGCAAGGAGCATTACGGGTAAGGCAGATGAACTTAGAGCTTGGATTACTACTTGGAACTATGATGTTGTTGCCATTACAGAGACCTGGTTGAGGGAAGGGCAGGATTGGCAGCTAAACGTTCCAGGATTTAGATGTTTCAGGCGGGATAGAGGGGGATGTAAAAGGGGAGGCGGAGTTGCGCTACTTGTTCAGGAGAGTATCACAGCTATACAGCGAGAGGACACCTCAGAGGGCAGTGAGGCTATATGGGTAGAGATCAGGAATAAGAAGGGTGCAGTCACAATGTTGGGGGTATACTACAGGCCTCCCAACAGCCAGCGGGAGATAGAGGAGCAGATAGGTAGACAGATTTTGGAAAAGAGTAAAAACAACAGGGTTGTGGTGATGGGAGACTTCAACTTCCCCAATATTGACTGGGACTCACTTAGTGCCAGGGGCTTAGACGGGGCAGAGTTTGTAAGGAGCATCCAGGAGGGCTTCTTAAAACAATATGTAAACAGTCCAACTAGGGAAGAGGCGGTACTGGACCTGGTATTGGGGAATGAGCCCGGCCAGGTGGTAGATGTTTCAGTAGGGGAGCATTTCGGTAACAGTGACCACAATGCAGTAAGTTTTAAAGTACTGGTGGACAAGGATAAGAGTGGTCCAAGGATGAATGTGCTAAATTGGGGGAAGGCTAATTATAACAATATTAGGCGGGAACTGAAGAGCATAGATTGGGGGCGGATGTTTGAGGGCAAATCAACATCTGACATGTGGGAGGCTTTCAAGTGTCAGTTGATAGGAATACAGGACAGGCATGTTCCTGTGAGGAAGAAAGACAAATACGGCAATTTTCGGGAACCTTGGATGACGAATGATATTGTAGGCCTCGTCAAAAAGAAAAAGGAGGCATTTGTCAGGGCTAAAAGGCTGGGAACAGACGAAGCCTGTGTGGCATATAAGGAAAGTAGGAAGGAACTTAAGCAGGGAGTCAGGAGGGCTAGAAGGGGTCATGAAAAGTCATTGGCAAATAGGGTTAAGGAAAATCCCAAGGCTTTTTACACTTACATAAAAAGCAAGAGGGTAGCCAGGGAAAGGGTTGGCCCACTGAAGGATAGGCAAGGGAATCTATGTGTGGAGCCAGAGGAAATGGGCGAGGTACTAAATGAATACTTTGCATCAGTATTCACCAAAGAGAAGGAATTGGTAGATGTTGAGTCTGGAGAAGGGGGTGTAGATAGCCTGGGTCACATTGTGATCCAAAAAGACGAGGTGTTGGGTGTCTTAAAAAATATTAAGGTAGATAAGTCCCCAGGGCCGGATGGGATCTACCCCAGAATACTGAAGGAGGCTGGAGAGGAAATTGCTGAGGCCTTGACAGAAATCTTTGGATCCTCGCTGTCTTCAGGGGATGTCCCGGAGGACTGGAGAATAGCCAATGTTGTTCCTCTGTTTAAGAAGGGTGGCAGGGATAATCCCGGGAACTACAGGCCGGTGAGCCTTACTTCAGTGGTAGGGAAATTACTGGAGAGAATTCTTCGAGACAGGATCTACTCCCATTTGGAAGCAAATGGACGTATTAGTGAGAGGCAGCACGGTTTTGTGAAGGGGAGGTCGTGTCTCACTAACTTGATAGAGTTTTTCGAGGAGGTCACTAAGATGATTGATGCAGGTAGGGCAGTAGATGTTGTCTATATGGACTTCAGTAAGGCCTTTGACAAGGTCCCTCATGGTAGACTAGTACAAAAGGTGAAGTCACACGGGATCAGGGGTGAACTGGCAAGGTGGATACAGAACTGGCTAGGCCATAGAAGGCAGAGGGTAGCAATGGAGGGATGCTTTTCTAATTGGAGGGCTGTGACCAGTGGTGTTCCACAGGGATCAGTGCTGGGACCTTTGCTCTTTGTAGTATATATAAATGATTTGGAGGAAAATGTAACTGGTCTGATTAGTAAGTTTGCAGACGACACAAAGGTTGGTGGAATTGCGGATAGCGATGAGGACTGTCTGAGGATACAGCAGGATTTAGATTGTCTGGAGACTTGGGCGGAGAGATGGCAGATGGAGTTTAACCTGGACAAATGTGAGGTAATGCATTTTGGAAGGGCTAATGCAGGTAGGGAATATACAGTGAATGGTAGAACCCTCAAGAGTATTGAAAGTCAAAGAGATCTAGGAGTACAGGTCCACAGGTCATTGAAAGGGGCTACACAGGTGGAGAAGGTAGTCAAGAAGGCATACGGCATGCTTGCCTTCATTGGCCGGGGCATTGAGTATAAGAATTGGCAAGTCATGTTGCAGCTGTATAGAACCTTAGTTAGGCCACACTTGGAGTATAGTGTTCAATTCTGGTCGCCACACTACCAGAAGGATGTGGAGGCTTTAGAGAGGGTGCAGAAGAGATTTACCAGAATGTTGCCTGGTATGGAGGGCATAAGCTATGAGGAGCGATTGAATAAACTCGGTTTGTTCTCACTGGAACGAAGGAGGTTGAGGGGCGACCTGATAGAGGTATACAAAATTATGAGGGGCATAGACAGAGTGGATAGTCAGGGGCTTTTCCCCAGGGTAGAGGGGTCAATTACTAGGGGGCATAGGTTTAAGGTGAGAGGGGCAAAGTTTAGAGTAGATGTACGAGGCAAGTTTTTTACGCAGAGGGTAGTGGGTGCCTGGAACTCACTACCGGAGGAGGTAGTGGAGGCAGGGACGATAGGGACATTTAAGGGGCATCTTGACAAATATATGAATAGGATGGGAATAGAAGGATACGGACCCAGGAAGTGTAGAAGATTGTAGTTTAGTCGGGCAGTATGGTCGGCACGGGCTTGGAGGGCCGAAGGGCCTGTTCCTGTGCTGTACATTTCTTTGTTCTTTGTTCTTTGTTTGAAACCTGCCGTCCCGTTGGGCCTCCACCTGATTCAGATCCACAACAATGTGATTGATCATTAACGACCTCTGCAGTGGCCCAGGAAGTCACTCAGAGTTGTGTCAGACTGCCAACCAGCTGGAGTGCAGCGGCTCAAGAAGGTGGCTCGACGATATCTTCTCAAGGATAATCAGGGATGAGCAACAAATGCCAGCCTTGCCCGAGACGCCCATATTTTGTGAATGAATAAAAAAAACCAAATCCACGCTCTGATATCTGAGACTGATAGATCTCGGGATGGGATTTCCCGGCCCTGACGAAGTCACCCACCCGCCCCCGGGGCTGGGGTTGCCTGGCGCTGGGACGGGTGGACCATACAGATTACCATCGAGCAGGAGGAGCAGGACTGGAAGAACCTGGCAGTGGCGAACAGCCACTGCCGTGGGAAATCATACCACTGAACGTTCCGGCTATAGGGTCCGGCTTTAGGACTTGTTCACTCATACGACAGCACCCCATCCAAAAAGCCAGGCGCACAAGAGTGTCAATTAGTGAATAAATCATTTAAAAATGTGAGTTGATGTTGGTCAGAATTGCCATAAGACCATAAGACATAGGAGCAGAATTAGGCCACTCGGCCCATCGAGTCTGCTCCACCATTCAATCATGGCTGATATTTTTCTCATCCCCATTCTCCTGCCTTCTCCCCATAACTCCTGATCCCCTTATTAATCAAGAACCTATCTACCTCCGTCTTAAAGACACTCAGTGATTTGGCCTCCACAGCCTTCTGCGGTAAAGAGTTCCACAGATTCACCACCCTCTGGCTGAAGAAATTCCTCCTCATCTCTGTTTTAAAGGATCGTCCCTTTCGTCTGAGGCTGTGCCCTCAAGTTCTAGTTTCTCCTACTAGTGGAAACATCCTCTCCACGTCCACTCTATCCAGGCCTCGCAGTATCCTGTAAGTTTCAATAAGATCCCCCCATATCCTTCTAAACTCCAACGAGTACAGACCCAGAGTCCTCAACCGTTCCTATGACAGCTGCTCATTCCACGGATCATTCTTGTGAACCTCCTTTGGACCCTTTCCAAGGCCAGAACATCCTTCCATTTTTATTAAATTTAGAGTACCCAATCCTTTTTTTCCAATTAAGGGCAATTTGGCGTGGCCAATCCACCTGCCCTGCACATCTTTGGGTTGTGGGAGGTGAGACCCACGCAAACACGGGGAGAATGTGCAAACTCCACACGGACAGTGACCCGGGGCCAGGATTGAACCCGGGACCTCGGTGCTGTGAGGCAGCAATGCTAACCACTGCGCCGCCCTGCTGCCCCCAGAATATCTTTTCTTAGATACGGGTCCCAAAACTGCTCACAATATTCCAAGTGGGGTCTGACCAGAGCCTTGCACAGCCTCAGAAATACATCCCTGGTCTTGTATTCTAGCCCTCTCGACATGAATGTTAACATTGCATTTGCCTTCCTAACTGCCGACCGAACCTGCATGTTAACCTGAAGAGAATCTGGAACTAGAATCTTGAATGTGCCAAAGCACATGGGCTACGTGTGATTCGGAAATGCCCTTGCTACCAAAGTCCGGACTTCCACGATGCAAGTTCAACACACCAAACGCATGTTGGGACGTTTTCTCCTCACCCACAGTGTCCCTTCTCCATTTACGTCTGTGAGATATTCCGAACTGCTCAGCTGGCCAACAGCGAGAGCAGCTATTCACTGGCTGTGCCTGTGGTTCAACACCAGCACTGCCACCTCTGAGTTCAAGTCTCACACCAGTGAAATAAAAAAGATCAAGGCTAATACGATAGTGAAGTACCAGTGGATGCAGATTCCACAGCAATATTTCAAAGAATATTCAAAGAATTTCAAAGAAGGGGCTTTTCACAGTAACTTCATTTGAAGCCTACTTGTGACAATAAGCGATTTTCATTTCATTTCAAAGAAGAGCAGATTATCTCCAGAAACCTGGTTAAAATCTGTCCCTCAGTCAATTTCTCACAGATTATCAGGTATTGTCACATGGCTGTTGGTGGGAGTTTTCTGTGTACAAATTGGGTCCTGCACTTACTCCAATACAAGTTTTTAAAAAATTTAACGTACCCAATTCTTTTTTTCCAATTAAGGGGCAATTTAGCGTGGCCAATCCACCTAGCCTGCACATCTTTGGGTTGTGGGGGTGAGACCCACGCAGACACGGGGAGAATGTGCAAACTCCACACGGACAGTGACCCGGGTCCGGGATCGTACCCGGGTCCTCAGCGGCGTGAGGCAGCAGTGCTAACCACTGCGCCACCGTGCCGCCCCAGAATTCCCTTTTCCACCACTCTCTCCTCCTTCAAGACAGTTTTTAAATCTACCTCTTTGGCCAAGTGTTTGGTCACCTGCTGAATTGGGCGCCATGTCATATTTGTCTCACAAAGTCTCTTTTAGGAGATTGTATTGCTTTAAAGGTGCTATTTAAATAAAGTTGCAGTTGTTGTTGTAAAATGACAAACTGAAGAACAGTGAATGATCTGGAGGACAGCTCCTCCCTGTGGTTCTGTTAAGTCAATGCATCAGGTAATTGGGCACAGCAGTCACTTTCTGCCTTTGGTTGCCATCTACGGCTGGAAGTCAGTGCACCGTCCCCTGCAATCTGCTGACACTTGGGCTCACTTTAACTTACCCCACGCATAACATAGAAGCTGCAACATGAAAAGAGGCCATTTGAGCCAATCAGTCCATGTCAGCTTTCACTCTCCGCGTGAGCAAGGAAACCTTCATACATTTTCCTGGGGTTACGAGTTCCTGTGTTCCTTCATTCACCGAGCCAGTCGGATTGTAGATCTTTCTGTCTCAACTACTAATTTGGGAGTGAATTTGACAGCCTCACAAGTCTTTGGGTGGAGAAGCTTCTCTTGCTCTAAATCTCTTACATTTTCACTTTCGATCAAAGACCTGTTTTAGATCCCTGATGGACCGAAGAGACTGTTTGTATCTACCATGTATTTACATAATACTACCCACAATACTTATAATCGCACTACCCCTCATCTGTGTTGTGTGAAAATTCACCGCTAAGAATTGTCACTTGGCTGTGGAGCTGAGGAAGGCCCGTGTCCGTGGGGAAATTTAATCTTGGTTTGCATTGAAGTGACATTTTTGCTTTGAGATTTGTTTCATCGGGGGATGTAATTGCACATTAGTTACAAAGTGTGAGAAAAGCAAATGAAACTGCCTTACCCTCACATGAAATTATCTTAGGAGTCGCTGATTCTATTGACTAGGCCCAGCTGCAAGCAGGCCTCTGATTCCAGGCGCTGGGTTAGCACACTGGGCTAAATCGCTGGCTTTGAAAGCAGACCCAGGCAGGCCAGCAGCACGGGTTCAATTCCCGTACCAGCCTCCCCGAACAGGCGCCGGAATGTGGCGACTAGGGGCTTTTCACAGTAACTTCATTTGAAGCCTACTTGTGACAATAAGCGATTTTCATTTCAATCTGAAATTTCCAAGCCTGCAGCTCAATACTAGAAACCTGCACTCATCGCACGTCACTGTGAGTTAAACACGAATCACCCATTTTCACCAAGATTTAACTATGGCGGCGTCCGCGAAACAGCCTGGTGTTTCCTCTCGGATGGACAGCCGTCCTTTTGGTGCAGGGCCGTGTAGCTGATGGCTCCATTGGTAAATGCGCTGCTCTGTGAGAAGCTGAGCCGCACGAACAGGAAGATTCCAGGTTTTTAGAAAGAAAATCATTCACTGGCGGTGGCTATTCTTTGGCAAGGCCGGCATTTATTGCCCTCCAGGTGTGCAAAAGCAACTTCTTGAGTACAATTGAGTGGCTTGCTGTGTCTTTTCAGTGGGCAGTCAAGGGTCACCTGAAGTGTTGGGTGAACCAACACGGTTGCGAATGGTACAACCTGGTTTTATTTCAAACATCTATTCACATTGGTAAACTGTTTACTGAGGTTCGATCATGACCCTTGATTCTGTGGACCTATTCCTAATTCTATCCTGTGGTGGCACTCAGCACGTGGTGGATGTCTGAGTGGCCGGCAATGAGCTCTGTGCCCTGAGCCGTCTCCTGCTTGAGTGCCCAGGAAGTGTCGTGTTTCCTGTTTTGTACTGTGTATGCTCTTGCCTGTGATTGGCTGTCGTGTTGTGTGTGTTGATTGGTCCGTTGATCTGTCCATCAGTATGTATGTATGTGCTATGATGTGTACCTGAATATCATGACATCCCCCCTTTTTTTAACAAGAACATGTACCTACGTGGTCATAAATAGAGATGTGTACTGAGTGTAGCTAAATGTGTGTGTGTGCAATATTTACAGCATGTACATGGGGCTAAACTATATACAAGGGGCGATGTTGGGTGCGACATAACAACGAGGTTGTACCATAAACAAAGGACGGTTGAATGATCAAACAAATTCCTGTAACGATAAGAACATAAACATGTTAACACAGTGGTAGTATGAGTTCAATGTACAAGCATTCTCATAAGTCCAGTCTAGTAGGTGGGCGACGAATTCGGGTTGACCGCCTCAAGGGTAGGTCTGGAACCACCGGCTGAGGAATGGGCCTGGCCACGGGCGACAACGGCAGGGGCATGGTGGCAGGCAGCTCCACGAAGTCGATGTCAGGAACAACAGGAGGGTGCGGTGTCGGTGTAAGGTCCCGTAGAGAGCGTGGAAGTAGGCGAAGAGCCCGGCGATTGCGCCGACGAATGGATCCATCAGGCATGCGAACCAGGAACGAGCGGGGAGCCACACATCGGAGAACTTCGGCAGGTGCTGACCAGCCACCTTCTGGTAGGTGGATGCGGACTTCGTCTCCAGGGGCCAGGGCGGGAGGATCAGTTGCCCGTGTGTCATATGCCCTCTTCTGGCGACTGCGCTGCAGTTGCCTTCTGTGTAGTACCGGAGCATGGTTGGTTGTGGGTGCCAGAATGGAAGGCACAGTGGTCCTGAGGGCGCGACCCATCAACAGCTGGGCTGGTGAGAGGCCAGTGGCTAGTGGGGCCGAGCGATAGGCTAGCAGGGCTAGGCAGAAATCCGTTCTGGCATCAGCAGCCTTGCAGAGGAGCCGCTTGACGATGTGAACGCCCTTCTCGGCCTTTCCATTGGACTGGGGATGCAGAGGGCTGGACGTCACGTGTGTGAAGCCGTACGAAGCAGCAAAGGACGACCATTCCTGGCTGGCGAAACAGGGCCCATTGTCCGACATGACAGTCATCAGAATGCCGCGGCGAGCGAAGGTGTCTTTGCAGGCCCTTATGACAGCGGACAATGTCAAATCGTGCAGGTGTATGACCTTCAGATAGTTGGAGAAGTAATCAACGATTATGACATAGTCCCTGCCGAGCGCGTGAAAGAGGTCCACACCCACCTTCGGCCAGGGGGACGTCACCAGCTCATGGGGCAGAAGCGTTTCAGGAGGTTGCGCCGGTTGAAACCTTTGGCAGGTGGGGCAGTTGAGCACCATATTGGCAATGCCATCACTGATGCCCGTCGAGTATACCGCCTCTCGGGCCCTCCGTCTGCACTTCTCGAACCCCAGATGGCCTTCGTGTAGTTGGTCGAGGACCAGCTTGTGCATGCTGTGCGGAATCACAATACGGTCCAGCTTTAGAAGGACACCATCAATGACGGCCAAGTCGTCTCCGACATTGTAGAACTGCGGGCACTGCCCTTTGAGCCACCCTCCCGTTATGTGACGCATCACCCGTTGTAGAAGGGGGTCAGCCGCAGTCTCCCCGCGAATACGGGCCAGACTGGAGTCGTCAGCTGGCAGATTTGCCGATGTGAAAGCCACCTGCGCCTCGACCTGACACACGAACCCCTCCGAATCTGGCGGCGTGCTCACTGCTCTGGATAGGGCATCCACAATGAGAAGGTCCTTACCCGGGGTGTAGACCAGTTGGAAGTCATACCTCCTAACTTTAAGTAGGATGCGCTGGAGGCGAGGGGTCATCTCGTTTAGATCCTTATTAATGATGCTGACCAGGGGGCGGTGGTCCGTCTCAACGGTAAACCGGGGGAGACCATACACATAGTCATGGAACTTGTCTAACCCGGTTAGCAAGCCCAGGCACTTATTTTCGATCTGCGCGAAGCGCTGTTCTGTGGGGGTCATGGCCCGCGAGGCATAGGCGACCGGGGCCCATGACGCAGTGTCATCCCGCTGTAGGAGCACCGCCCCAATGCCGGACTGGCTGGCATCAGTCGAGATTTTAGTGGCACGAGATGTGTCGAAAAACGCCAACACTGGTGCTGTGGTGAGCTTAAGTTTGAGCTCCTCCCATTCCTGCTGGTGTGTGGGCAGCCACTGGAACTCCGTGGACTTCTTGATGAGGTGGCGCAGAGCTGTCGTGTGGGAGGCAAGGTTCGGAATGAACTTCCCCAGGAAGTTGACCATGCCTAGAAAGCGTAGCACTGCTTTCTTGTCTGCCGGCTGCAGCATGGCTGTAATGGCGCTCACCTTGTCTGCATCCGGACGGTCCCCTGACCGGGAAATGTGGTCGCCCAGGAACTTCAGCTCGGTTTGGCCGAAAGAACACTTGGCTCGGTTGAGGTGCAGGCCGTTTTCGCGTATGCGCGCAAAGACGCGCTGGAGACGATAGATGTGCTCCTGTGGTGTGGTGGACCAGATGAAGACGTCGTCCACGTAGACGCGCACCCCTTCGATGCCTTCGATCATCTGCTCCATGATCCTATGAAAGACCTCGGATGCCGAGATGATGCCAAATGGCATTCGGTTGTAGCAGAACCTGTCGAAAGGGGTTTTGAAGGTGCACAGCTTTCGGCTGGACGGATCCAGTTGGATCTGCCAAAAACCCTTCGAGGCATCCAGTTTCGTGAAGATTTTAGCCCGGGCCATTTCGCTCGTGACCTCCTCCCGTTTGGGTATGGGGTAGTGTTCCCTCATAATGTTGTTGTTGAGGTCTTTTGGATCAATGCAGATCCGGAGCTCGCCGGAGGGCTTCTTGACACACACCATGGAACTGACCCATGGCATGGGCTCCGTGACCTGGGATAGGACCCCTTGGTCCTGGAAATCCTGCAGCTGCTGCTTGAGGTGGTCTTTGAGTGGCACTGGGACCCTGCGAGGTGCGTGAATGACCGGGTTGGCGTCCGGTTTGAGCCGAATTCTGTAGGTGTAGGGCAGTGTTCCCATGCCCTCGAATGCCTCCTGGTTGTGGGCGAGGAGCGATTGGAGCTGTGCGCTGAACTCTGCATCCGGGAAGTCAGATGTGCCGTCTGGAGAGAGAGAGTGGACTCGTTGCACGAGGTGGAGAGCCTTGCATGCCTGTACGCTCAGCAGGGAGTCCTTTGATGATCCGACTATTTCGAATGAGAGTGTGGCCGTGTGTGTGTTGTGTGTCACCTGGAGCTGGCAGGATCCCATAGCCGGGATAACGTTCCCATTGTAGTCGACCATCTTGCAACGGGACGGCCGAATTGGTGGTCTGACCTTCATGGCGTAGAAGGCTGACCATGCTATGAGGTTGGCAGAGGCGCCAGTGTCCAGACGGAATGTTATCGGTGATCGGTTGACCGTTAGGGTGGCACACCATTCATCACCCGGATTGACAGTATTCACTTGCAACGGCTGGTGGGTCCTGGGTGGAGACATCCAGTTCCCATCAATGACTGCAACACGGAGGGCTTCTCGGTCGTCTGTGTCACTGGTCTGAATATCGTCTGGGCACGACTCGTAGTAAGGAGGCTGAATGGTCCGCACGTCCCTGCGAGGTTGTCGGAATTGGGGAGCGTTGGCAGGTTGAGCTGCTCGACAGCAGGCAGCGTAGTGGCCCACCTTGCCACAGCGGAGGCATTGTCGGTTTCTTGCGGGACATTGCCGCTTTAAATGTGCGGCTCCACAGTTGCCGCACGTCGTGGCGTCATGGCGTTTGTTGCGCCACTGCGCATGTGCGGTTCGGTCTTGCGTCGAGCGCGCCTGCGCATCACTTCCCTCAGTATTGCTGTAGTTTTTGGCGTGCACACGCGCGAAATGTCCGCCCTCGTCTGGGCCGCGGGCCGGGAGGAACTCGATCGCCTGGACCCGTTCGGCCTCGTAGGGCGCCTGCCTCGCCGATTCGGCCGCCTGAAATTGGGAGTAGCGGCTAGTCGCGTTTTCGTGCAGGACACAGGCTTCGATTGCGGAGGCTGAGGTGAGGCCTTTTATTTTTAAGAGCTGCTGGCGTAGGGTGCCCGAGATGACCCCAAAAACGATCTGGTCCCGAATCATGGAATCGGAGGTGGTGTCGTATCCGCAGGACTGCGCGAGGATACGGAGGTGCGTAAGGAAGGATTGAAAGGGCTCATCCTTACCCTGCAGGCGCTGCTGGAAGAGATACCTCTCGAAACTCTCGTTGACCTCGACGTTGAAGTGTTGGTCGAGTTTGAGAAGGACCGTCTTGTACTTGGTCTTGTCCTCGCCTTCCGCGAACACCAGGGAATTGTAGACATGGATGGCGTGTTGACCTGCCGTGGAGAGGAGGATGGCGATCTTTCTGGTGTCCGAAGCGCTCTCCTTTTCATTGGCTTCCAGAAAGAGCTGGAAGCGCTGTTTGAACAGCTTCCAATTAACGCCGAGGTTTCCAGCGACTTGCAGCGGCTGCGGTGTGTTGACGGTGTCCATGGCGCAGGATGGCGGATTCCTGAGGATCTTTAGGTAGGTACCAAATTCACTCCTGGTACTATGAAGTGTTGGGTCCTCTGCCACACAGATGAACCAACACGGTTGTGAATGGTACAACGCGGTTTTATTTCAAACATCTATTCACATTGGTAAACTGTTTACTGAGGTTCGATCATGACCCTTGATTCTGTGGACCTATTCCTAATTCTATCTTGTGGTGGCACTCAGCACATGGTGGATGTCTGAGTGGCTTTCTGTGAGCTCTGTGCCCTGAGCCATCTCCTGCTCGAGTACCCAGGAAGTGTCGTGTTCCCTGTTTTATACTGTGTATGCTCTTGCCTGTCGTGTTGTGTGTGTTGATCTGTCCATCAGTATGTATGTATGCATGTGCTATGGTGTGTACCTGAATATCATGACATCACCCACATTGCTAATCTGCAGGCGCAGAGAGAACAAATCAAGCTGATTTCCTCCTCTAAAGGACATGAGTGAACCAGGTGGGTTTTTACAATAATCCAGTCATTTCAATGGCCATGATTACCGGTACTAGCTTTTTATTCCAGATTTATTTATTCATTGAATTAAAGTTCACCAGCTGTTGTGGTGCAATTTGCACTCATGTCTCTAGAACAGGTTTGATGATTACTGGTCCAGTAGTATAGGCAAAACTCTGCCCTCCCCCCACCCCACTCTCCCCCCATTGTACTCCATTATGCTTCTTGAAACTTCAAAGGGCCTGGATGATTGGCGCTTGTACGAGCTTTTACTGCAGACCATTTTCAAAGTTTTTTTGTACAAATATCGTGATGTTCACTGGTACTAGAAAGTGTACGGTAGCACAGTGATTAGCATTGTTGCTTCACAGGTTTAATTCCCGGCTTGGGTCACTGTCTGTGCGGAGTCTGCACGTTCTCCCCCATGTCTGCGTGGGTTTCCTCCGGTGTCCTCCCACAAGTCCCGAAAGACATGCTGTTAGGTGAATTGGACATTCTGAATTCTCCCTCTGTGCACCCGAACAGGCGCTGGAATGTGGCGACTAGGGGATTTTCACAGTAACTTCATTGCAGTGTTAATGTAAGCCTACTTGTGACAATAAAGATTATTATTAGTGGATTATTGGGTATGTGGCAGAGCTGGGCATGTGGAGCCTGAGGGGGTGCACGTGGGGCCTGAATGGTGCATGTAGGCATGAGGTGGATGGGTAATGGGATGTGTTTGGAGCATAACGGGGGTATGAGGGGTCAGGGCTGGGAGGGTCAATGTGTTTTTTTAATCACTGGGACAAAATTGCTTGCATTGCCTGCATGGCTCTCTCTTATCTGCTCGGTACGTTCGAATTTGGAACAGGGGGCTAAGGTGGTGTGGTAGATACGGGTACGGCTTGCGCTAATTTCCAAAATACCAACTGCCGACAGTTTTGACGCAACAAAAAATCTATCAGTTTTGCCTTATAACCCTGTTAGTTACGCATGCATATACACACTTCCGAATTGTGAATTATTAACCAGAACCGCTTGAACACTTGTGGTTTTTTTTTTGTTTTGTTTCCGATTGGATTCTAATTCAAAATGTTGGGGTTCTCCCGGAGTGGTTTTCCACTTCTAAGTCGGGTCCCGTCAGGATGTCGCCAATTATGTTGCTCTTTCTAGCTTTAGTCTATTTGCTCTGTTTAGGTCACCTTTGCTCATGAGTCGCCAGGTATCTTTATGACACCGCCACGTGGATCAAGTTCAGGTTATGATTAATAACACAGCACTCCGCTTAGTAAGGATTAAAACAACAGTCATTTATTATATACAACAAGCAATATTAATACCCTAATACTACTTTCTATATAATAAACCTATCACTACTGGCCAATACGTAACTTTAGGAAGAGCCCACCAGGTCAGGGAAACGAATGGCTTGTCCAATCAAATCTGGCCCGCGGGATTCAAAACGGGGTCTCACGCCGTTTCTCCACTGCCTGAGCGACCAAAGAACGGACAAAAATGTAGTCATCATGGTGGGATTACTGTTCTGATTCTACCATCCAATCAGAAGAGTAGCTACGACCGGGCGTCTGGTCTGGTGGGCCTCTGAGGCAAGTCCTCAGAGGTATCGGCCGAATGGACGTGTGGCCGCGGTGGGGGTCAGTGGGAAATTTAAAAAGTTCAGGTGAATGGGTGTGGGGCGGTGAGAAAATTCTCCTGTAGGACGAACAACATTTAACAAACGGACAGACAACGTAAAACATTCTGCAGGTTCCATCAGAAAGGACAACACTTTTCACCAAGCGTCTCCTTTATATCATCATGTGGACACCTCAGTTCTCGGCCGCTATGGGCTCTGCCTTTTTCTTATCGAGAGTGCCTGTCGGTTGGGCACTCTGTGGTTTCTTAGGGCCATTGCATTCTCGAGCAAAATGTCCCAATTTTCCTCAATTGTAGCACTCTTGCGGTTTGGCTGGGGGGCTGTTCTTTCCCTCGTTTACCCAGGCGGGGTTGTGGAGAGTGGTTCTTACTGCCTGCACGTCTGCGGCGGCTTGGTTTTCCTCGGGTGTTCTAGTGGCTGATTTACCGTGAACCGCTTGTTCCCAAACGTGGGACAATCTCTCGACCACCCACTTCTCATTATGAGCCTCCTCCGAGGGGTCATAATTGCTACAGGCATTCTGTCCTGCTTCCGTGGCATGGGAGATAAGGGTGCGGGTCCACTTGGCCATATTGTCTGCGGACAAATGGGCGCGATCTACGTTGCCGGAAACGGCTTCAAAATGAATCCACAAGCGTCCTGCGAACGCTGTGGGGTGTTCAGACTTCTTCTGTCTGCATTTATTCAGACCGTCTACGGGGTCGCCCCGGTTGTACCCGATCGCATCCAGGATTGCGGTATGCATTTCTGCAAGGGTGCCTCCTCCTACATTCTGTGGGTCGGGAAGGGCTGCTGCGACCGATGGGTAACAGTGACCACAATTCAGTAAGTTTTAAAGTACTGGTGGACAAGGATAAGAGTGGTCCGAGGATGAATGTGCTAAATTGGGGGAAGGCTAATTATAACAATATTAGGCGGGAACTGAAGAACATAGATTGGGGGCGGATGTTTGAGGGCAAATCAACATCTGACATGTGGGAGGCTTTCAAGTGGCAGTTGAAAGGAATACAGGACCGGCATGTTCCTGTGAGGAAGAAAGATAAATACGGCAATTTCCGGGAACCTTGGATGACGAGTGATATTGTAGGCCTCGTCAAAAAGAAAAAGGAGGCATTTGTCAGGGCTAAAAGGCTGGGAACAGACGAAGCCTGTGTGGAATATAAGGAAAGTAGGAAGGAACTTAAGCAAGGAGTCAGGAGGGCTAGAAGGGGTCATGAAAAGTCATTGGCAAATAGGGTTAAGGAAAATCCCAAGGCTTTTTACACGTACATAAAAATCAAGAGGGTAGCCAGGGAAAGGGTTGGCCCACTGAAGGATAGGCAAGGGAATCTATGTGTGGAGCCAGAGGAAATGGGCGAGGTACTAAATGAATACTTTGCCTCAGTATTCACCAAAGAGAAGGAATTGGTAGATGTTGAGTCTGGAGAAGGGGGTGTAGATAGCCTGGGTCACATTGTGATCCAAAAAGACGAGGTGTTGGGTGTCTTAAAAAATATTAAGGTAGATAAGTCCCCAGGGCCTGATGGGATCTACCCCAGAATACTGAAGGAGGCTGGAGAGGAAATTGCTGAGGCCTTGACAGAAATCTTTGGATCCTCGCTGTCTTCAGGGGATGTCCCGGAGGACTGGAGAATAGCCAATGTTGTTCCTCTGTTTAAGAAGAGTAGCAAGGATAATCCCGGGAACTACAGGCCGGTGAGCCTTACTTCAGTGGTAGGGAAATTACTGGAGAGAATTCTTCGAGACAGGATCTACTCCCATTTGGAAGCAAATGGACGTATTAGTGAGAGGCAGCACGGTTTTGTGAAGGGGAGGTCGTGTCTCACTAACTTGATAGAGTTTTTCGAGGAGGTCACTAAGATGATTGATGCAGGTAGGGCAGTAGATGTTGTCTATATGGACTTCAGTAAGGCCTTTGACAAGGTCCCTCATGGTAGACTAGTACAAAAGGTGAAGTCACACGGGATCAGGGGTGAGCTGGCAAGGTGGATACAGAACTGGCTAGGCCATAGAAGGCAGAGAGTAGCAATGGAGGGATGCTTTTCTAATTGGAGGGCTGTGACCAGTGGTGTTCCACAGGGATCAGTGCTGGGACCTTTTCTCTTTGTAGTATATATAAATGATTTGGAGGAAAATGTAACTGGTCTGATTAGTAAGTTTGCAGACGACACAAAGGTTGGTGGAATTGCGGATAGCGATGAGGACTGTCGGAGGATACAGCAGGATTTAGATTGTCTGGAGACTTGGGCGGAGAGATGGCAGATGGAGTTTAATCCGGACAAATGTGAGGTAATGCATTTTGGAAGGTCTAATGCAGGTAGGGAATATACAGTGAATGGTAGAACCCTCAAGAGTATTGAAAGTCAAAGAGATCTAGGAGTACAGGTCCACAGGTCATTAAAAGGGGCAACACAGGTGGAGAAGGTAGTCAAGAAGGCATACGGCATGCTTGCCTTCATTGGCCGGGGCATTGAGTATAAGAATTGGCAAGTCATGTTGCAGCTGTATAGAACCTTAGTTAGGCCACACTTGGAGTATAGTGTTCAATTCTGGTCGCCACACTACCAGAAGGATGTGGAGGCTTTAGAGAGGGTGCAGAAGAGATTTACCAGAATGTTGCCTGGTATGGAGGGCATTAGCTATGAGGAGCGGTTGAATAAACTCGGTTTGTTCTCACTGGAACGAAGGAGGTTGAGGGGAGACCTGATAGAGGTATACAAAATTATGAGGGGCATAGACAGAGTGGATAGTCAGAGGCTTTTCCCCAGGGTAGAGGGGTCAATTACTAGGGGGCATAGGTTTAAGGTGAGAGGGGCAAGGTTTAGAGTAGATGTACGAGGCAAGTTTTTTACGCAGAGGGTAGTGGGTGCCTGGAACTCGCTACCGGAGGAGGTAGTGGAAGCAGGGACGATAGGGACATTTAAGGGGCATCTTGACAAATATATGAATAGGATGGGAATAGAAGGATACGGACCCAGGAAGTGTAGAAGATTGTAGTTTAGTCGGGCAGCATGGTCGGCGCGGGCTTGGAGGGCCGAAGGGCCTGTTCCTGTGCTGTACATTTCTTTGTTCTTGTTCTTTGTCTAAGCTGAGGACCGTATGCTTTACCTGCTCTTTCTCATCCAGCCCGTACATGGTCGCCTGGTGTTTGATGGTGGCAAAGAAATGGTGTGGGTCTGAAGCGGGGAGGAACGGTGTGATTTTGGCACATGCGTCCCGTAATTGGGTCACTGTGAGGGGGGTGGAATATAAGACTTCCGCCTCGTCTGCTGTGGCGGTGCGGTGGGTTGTTACAGGGTTCATGGGAGCCTGTATTATCTGTTGTGTGGGGGTGCTTTCCTCCTTTGGGGTTTTCCCTGCGCACATGCTCCCTGAACATATCTCTGCGCTGTCTCTTGCAATTCTTCCCAATCAGGGCCGTCTTCCTGTTCTCAACTTTCCCCAAATGTTTCTTGAAATCCCTTTTGGACAGAAAGCAGTGCTTTCAAGTCTGCAACCTGCTTTTGGCACTTAGCGTGGTCTAAAGTACTCTGCCTTTGTTCCGTTGTTGTGGCGTGGAGCGCTCTCAACGCTGCCTTGAGATCACTGCATTGTTTCTGGAGCTTCTCTAACTGGTTTTCTGTTTCTTTCTTTACCAGGACTGCATGCTGCAGGTCCTGATAAGCCTTCTCATATTGTGACTGGAAACTACTCAAGTGCGCCAGACAAGATTGGTGACCCCTTTTGGCGTCAGCCACCTCTTCGTCTTTTGCTGCTAATTTCCCTTTCAATTCCTGGTTCTCTTTCTCAATTTCACATATATCGGTTTTACTTATCCGATATATGCCTTCTATTTCTTTGCGGAGCGTCCTGACGACCTCCTCTGTGTCTCGCAATTGTGCCAGACAGGACACAATTGCCATCGGCTTGCGCGCTTTTGCTAAACTCTTTCTGTGAATCTCACTCAGGTTCTCCCACCAAGTATGCCCTATACTTCCGGGGCCCGAGTCGTCGTTACTGCAGAAATCCTTCCACACGGGCCATCCTTTGCCCTGCAGAAATTTGCGGACTTCCACCTCCCAAACGGGACACTGTCCCGCTCCTACGCTGCTGACTGGTGCGACAGCAAAATCTTCGGTGTTCATGAGGCGCTGCATCGCTTGCATTGCCTGCATGGCTCTCTCTTATCTGCTCGGTACGTTCGAATTTGGAACAGGGGGCTAAGGTGGTGTGGTAGATACAGGTACGGCTTGCGCTAATTTCCAAAATACCAACTGCCGACCAACTGCAACAAAAAATCTATCAGTTTTGCCTTATAACCCTGTTAGTTACGCATGCATATACACACTTCCGAATTGTGAATTATTAACCAGAACCGCTTGAACACTTGTGGTTTTTTTTTTGTTTTGTTTCCGATTGGATTCTAATTCAAAATGTTGGGGTTCTCCCGGAGTGGTTTACCACTTCTAAGTCGGGTACCGGCGGAGTCGCCAATTATGTTGCTCTTTCTAGCTTTAGTCTATTTGCTCTGTTTCGGTCACCTTTGCTCATGAGTCGCCAGGTATCTTTATGATACCGCCACGTGGTTCAAGTTCAGGTTATGATTAATAACACAGCACACCGCTTAGTAAGGATTAAAACAACGGTCATTTATTATATACAACAAGCAATATTAATACCCTAATACTACTTTCTATATAATAAACCTATCACTACTGGCCAATACTTAACTTTAGGAAGAGCCCACCAGGTCAGGGAAACAAATGGCTTGTCCAATCAAATCTGGCCCGCGGGATTCAAAAGGCTGCTACAGGTCGGTGGCTAGGTGTCTCTACCGGATAGCGATCGTTGGATTCAAACTTACGATACACGGTGGCTGGTCTTGCGAAGGTCTCGAGCAGGCGAAGATGAGAGAGAGCGAGATCTGAACTTGGACCTTCACTTTTATAGGGCCCAGGAGCTTCCCGCCTCCCGGGATGGCCCTTGACCCTGAGTCCCAAGTGATTGGATTCTGTCCCCAATCTCTGGGGTCGATGTGTCCAATGGTGAGGCGATTCCTCGATCGGGGGGTGGTCGCTCACCTGTCTTTGTTTCGGCCACTGCAGGCGCCGACAGGTCTGGCCCGGTATTCAATTGCTAATATGTTGCAATTGTTCCCGGGGATAGCCGATTTAACTGTGGATGTCTGAGTAGATTAGGTGTAAACAGTCCTGAATGAAACTGCGGATACCTGGGTTGATGGGCTGTTGATAGCCCTGAGTATCGATCTGGGCTACGTTCCCAGAGCTGAATATGCAAACCTGTCTGCAGCTGCCTGCTTGTGTCTTCTTGGCTGCTTTTCCCAGCAGTCTTTCGGGTTAGCCATTTTAAACTGGGTTTTGGCCAGATTAATCAGAACGCAGCCATTTTACATGGCTACAAGTCCCATGGCATCGGGGCGGGCATTTTAAACAGCTCAGTTGGCACTTCACAGGGTTGGCTGGCCTGACTCCTGCTCGCTCCCGGGCCCCTAGCAATGAAGATTCCGCCTTGGCCGGCACTTTCTCCCGAGGCAGGCGCACCAAGCCGGGAAGTTTCCCAACTCCCTCATCCCCAGGTAATTCCCTCTCACTGCTGAGCTACTGGAACTAAGTTAGGATGGCGGAAGAGGCAAGATAATCAACCCCACTGACTCCAAGTTATAGAGAGGATAAAATCTGTACATGTTGGAGTTTAGAAGGATGAGGGGGGATCTTATTGAAACTTACAGGATACTGCGAGGCCTGGATAGAGTGGACGTGGAGAGGATGTTTCCACTAGTAGGAGAAACTAGAACTTGAGGGCACAGCCTCATACGAAAGGGACGATCCTTTAAAACAGAGATGAGGAGGAATTTCTTCAGCCAGAGGGTGGTGAATCTGTGGAACTCTTTGCCGCAGAAGGCTGTGGAGGCCAAATCACTGAGTGTCTTTAAGACAGAGATAGATAGGTTTTTGATTAATAAGGGGATCATGGGTTATGGGGAGAAGGCAGGAGAATGGGGATGAGAAAAATATCAGCCATGATTGAATGGCGGAGCAGACTTGATGGGCCAAGTGGCCTAATTCTGCTCCTATGTCTTATGGTTTAAAAGTAGAGAGAAAGTCTGGTAAATCAGGAAACAACCAATGACACCAAGTTTTGAGTTTTAAAAGCCTGTGGATTGAAAGAGGTTTGGATGCCCAAGGGAAATGTAAAGGCCCTGGGAAGAAATGAGTGAGTACTGGAGTTGACTCCGAAGGGAGACTATTTCAAAACAATGATTGCAATACTGCCGTTAACTCAGTTTCTATTCTGACGTTAGTAAAAAAAAATTTAGATTCCAATAAAACACATAAAGAAGCAGCAATGAACAGAACAAGTCAGGTTTGTTTCACTTGAGTATAATTCAGTCACAGATGAGTGGAAGAGGTGCACAGCACCATAACACTTTGTCAAATAACGGGATACTTGTTTGAAATGTACTGTAGCGAATATGATGCTGTTAATTCTATCATCCTCTTCCCCAAATAGCCTAGCAGCACAGAAGACCTGGATCAAATTGTTTTATGTAAGGCGTTATGGTATGTTCTAGATCAGATGTCATAGCAAGTACTTCCATGAACTTAGCTCTGTGCTGTATCAACAAAGAAGGCCCGGAGAAAGTGGGAGGCATAGGGGGGAATGAGATTCCCCAGTATTCTTACAGGTGACGTGTCTCCCAACATGCAAAGTACACCTGAGCTTCATTCCCCAGCCTGGAAAAGTAGCCCAACCGTGCAAAGGTGATTCATTCTTTAATAAAACTGAAGGTCTATCTTGTCACAGCCAGCTAACTCATCCTGAAATCAAGGTACAGATTTACTCAAGGAAGACACAATGAGGTAATCATTTCTTTGACAAATGTTCAATTAGTCTTTTCCAGCTGACTCTCTTCTGGGTGATGTAGGCTGGGGTGACGACCAGCACTGGTGGCCTGTGGTCCCTCCTGAGGTACTGCTCGCAAAGAGCCTCTGTATTGCACACCACATACATCCCACAATCGTAGCTGTTCTTCTGGACCGGCGCTGACTCCTCGACGAAGGGCACTTCAGATTTGGTTCCGAGGAAGTGTTGCAGCTTCCTGGCTATCTGCCGGGCATGGCTTGCATTCATATTGGTGCAGGAATCATAGTGGCTGAAGCAGTTCCCATCTCTGTTGTAGAACAGCAAGCTCCAGTGGGACCCGCCGGCTGCCTGTACAGAGTTGTCATTGACTGCGAGGAAGACCAAGCTTTTCTGTGCCAGCGCCAGCGGCTCTAGAAAGATGGCCAGCTCCTCCTGGCTGGCCATGCACTTGATAAATTGGGTAACCTCTGGGCTGATGAAGCATGCGCTGTCCAACAGCTCCTTGTACTGCTCATTGGCAAAGTACTCAAAAGCAAACGCTATGATGTGGTCATTGAGCCAGTTGGGTGGGTTGAGGAGCGAGAGATCGGAGCGTCGCACTAAACTGTCATGGTAGCTGAGGATCACTGGATCCATGCTGTTCCTCCAAACAAAGAAGACACTTTAGGCACAAAAGCAAAATGCTGCGGATGCTGGAAGTCTGAAAGAGAAGCAGAAAAGGCTGGGAGTATTCAGCAACAGTGGAGAAAGAAACCGTGTTAAAGTTTCGGGCCTGGGTGATCCTTCGTCAGAAATAGGGCAAGTTAGAAATGTACTAGGTTTTGTGTGAGTGAAAGGGTGGAGACTGGGAAGAAGAACACAGGGCGGCAATCGAGGGTCAAGACTCCGGTGCAGTAATGGGGGAGCGCAGCACCGTCAGCGGAGTTCCACTCCCAGCTGCACGCATCCTGAATTGGACGTTTCCCGCCCCCGGCAATAGTCTGAAATTTAGTCAGTCTGTTTGCAACTTTGATGCCACATCTGATGCTGTGATGAGCAGCAACCTCAGATTTGCGCCGTTACGCAGACTGTCATATTCCACCTCTGTAGCATCGCTCAACTTTGCGTCTCTGTCAGCTCATGTGCTGCTGAAACTCACATCCACAACTTTGTTACCTCGGGATCTGACAATCCCAGCACACTCCTGGCTAGTCTCCCACATTCTATACAGTGTAAAATCGAGATAAAATCTAAAACTCCGCAGCCCGTGTCTTCACAGCAAGTCCCGTTCCCTGTCACCCCTGTGCTTGTTGACTTTCACCAGCTCCTGGTCATAATAATAATCTTTATTATTGTCACAAGTAGGCTTAACTAACACTGCAATGAAGTTATTGTGAAAAGCCCCTAGTCGCCACACTCTGGCGCCTGTTCGGGTACACGGAGGGAGAATTCAGAATGTCCAAATCACCTAACAGCACATCTTTCGGGACTTGAGGAAACCGGAGCCCCCGGAGGAAACCCACGCAGACACGGGGAGAACGTGCAGACTCCGAACAGACAGTGACCCAAGCCGGGAATCAAACCCGGGTCCCTGGCGCTGTGAAGTAATATTGCGAACCACTGTGCTACCGTGACGCCCACTCCTAACCTCGCCCCTCATGATCTCTCTAATCTCCTCCAGCCCCACAACTCCGAGATATCTCTGATTCTGTTCTCTTGTACATCCCCAGTCATAATTGTTCCACCATTGGAGGCTATGCCTTCAGTTTCTTGAGCTCCAAGAGCTGGAATTCCCACCCTAAACTCGCTGCCTCTCTTTCCCCCTCTAGGACAATTCTCGAATCCTCTCGCCATGACTAAGCTTTTGGTCATCTGATTTAATTTCCCCTTAAGTGGCCCAGTATCTTTGTTTGATAATGATCCTGTGACGAGCCTTAGGACATTCATTACATGAGGCACCATGTAAATATGCTGTTGTTATTGCTTCACTGTCTCTGCGTCATCACCTTCTCACGGGCAATTAGGGATGGACAATAAATGCTGGCCTAGCCAGCAACACTCATGTCCTATGAATGAATAAAAAAATGTCCTCCCAGAGTCACTATTGAATCTGCTTTCACCATCCTTCCAGGCAGGACATTCTTACTTGTCAAAACCTTTCATTATTTTGAACTTTGCTACTAAATGTCACTGTAACCCGAGGGAGAGCAAACACAGATTGACAGCTCAGTGACAGGCAGCAGAGCCCCACCTCCTGCCCTGATTGACAGCTCAGTGACAGGCAGCAGAGCCCCACCTCCTGCCCTGATTGACAGGTGTTACAGGCAGCACAGCCCCGCCTCCTGCCCTGATTGACAGCTCAGTGACAGGCAGCAGAGCCCCACCTCCTGCCCTGATTGACAGGTGTGACAGGCAGCACAGCCCTGCCTCCTGCCCTGATTGACAGCTCAGTGATGGGCAGCAGAGTCCCACCTCCTGCCCTGATTGACAGGTGTGACAGGCAGCACAGCCCCACCTCCTGCCCTGATTGACAGCTCAGTGACAGGCAGCAGAGCCCCACCTCCTGCCCTGATCAACAGCTCAGTGACAGGCAGCATAGCCCCGCCCCCTGCACTGATTGACAGCTCAGTGACAGGCAGCATAGCCCCGCCCCCTGCACTGATTGACAGCTCAGTGACAGACAAGAGCCCCGCCTCCTGCCCTGATTGACAGCTCAGTGACAGGCAGCATAGCTCCACCTCCCGCCATGATTGACAGCTCAGTGACAGGCTGCAGAGCCCCACCACCTGCATTGATTGACAGCTGTGACAGGCAGCCTAGCACTGATTGACAGGCTGCATTGCCCCACCCCCTGCACTGATTGATAGCTATGACAGGTTGCATAGTCCCGCCCCCTACTGATTGACAGCCACATGGCCCCTCCTCCTGCACTGATTGACAGCTCGACAGGCAGCAGAGTCGCGCCCTCTGTGGTGATTGACAGCTGCCCAGCCCCACCCCTGCACTGATTGACAGCTGCACAGCCCCACCCCTGCTCTGAATGACAGCTGTGACATGCTGCGCAGCCCCGCCCCCTGCACTGATTGACAGCTCTGATGCTGCACCGCCCCGCCCCCTGCAGATTGACAGCTGATGCTGCACAGCCCCGCCCCCTGCACTGATTGACAGCTGTGATGCTGCACAGCCCCGCCCCTGCACTGATTGACAGCTGTGACAGGCTGCAAAGCCCCGCCCCTGCACTGATTGACAGCTCAGTGACAGGCTGCACAGCCCCGCCCCGGAGTGTTTGATGGACAGCTAACCGTCAATCCGGCCGCTGAGGAAGCTGCCGCGAGTTCCCCGACCCTCATTGCCCAGGCCAATAGTGACCCCCCGCCGCCGGTGGATTTTACCTGACGGTCTGTGGCCGCCCCGCCTGACCCGGCCGCAGGCTCCGCGTGCCGCCGAGACGCAGACCCGCCGCCTCACGTTGGCGCGCGCTGCAGACAGCCGCCTGGTGCCGGGGGAGGGGCTTTGCCCCGGGGGGGTGGAGCCGTCGACGCGGGCAGGAGGAGCCTGGTATCACGGGGCGGGGCTTGGTTTCGAGGGGAGGTGCTAGCCCCGCGGGGAGGATCCTGGCGCCGAGGGGCGGAGCTTGGCCCCGGGGAGGAGCTGGTGCGTGGCGCCCGGTGGGTGTTTGGGGGGGAGGAGCTGCCTCGCGCCGGCAGGTGGCGGTGCGGACCCGGCGCGCGGCTCCCCGGTTACCGCGCGTGCGCAGCGGCTCGCGGCTCCACTCCCCTCCAGTCGGCGGCGGCAGCGCATGCGCGGCAGGGCGGCTGGCTCGTGCCAAACGGAAGATCCGCGAGTCAGAGACGGAGCGGCAGCGGGTCCGAGCCGCCGGCAGCAGCAGCAGCAGCAGCAGCAGCAGGAGGAGGAGGAGGCGCGATCCGCACCGAGGGCCCGCCAGCCCTGCCGAGGGAGGTGAGAGCCCGTCAGTCCCTCCGAGCCCGGGATCGCCTCCCTCCCGCAATCTCGGCGGCGGCTCACCCACCCGGCTCGCGCCCGCCAGCCCGCGCCCCCCCCCCGGGCGGCCTGTGTCCCTCACCCACAGGGACATCTCTGTCCCCCCCCCCCGGGCGGTCTGTGTCCCTCACCCCCAGGGACATCTCTGTCCCCCCCCCCCCCGAACGGTCTGTGTCCCTCACCCACAGGGACATCTCTGTCCCCCCCCCCCCCGAACGGTCTGTGTCCCTCACCCACAGGGACATCTCTGTCCCCCCCCCGGGCGGTCAGTGTCCCTCACCCACAGGGACATCTCTGTTCCCCCCCCCCCGGGCGGTCTGTGTCCCTCACCCACAGGGACATCTCTGTCCCCCCTGGGCGGTCTGTGTCCCTCACCCACAGGGACATCTCTGTCCCCCCCCCCCCCGGGCAGTCTGTGTCCCTCACCCACAGGGACATCTCTGTCCCCCCCTGGGCGGTCTGTGTCCCTCACCCACAGGGACATCTCTGTCCCCCCCCCGAACGGTCAGTGTCCCTCACCCACAGGGACATCTCTGTCCCCCCCCGGGCGGTCAGTGTCCCTCACCCACAGGGACATCTCTGTCGTCCCCCCCGGGCGGCCTGTGTCCCTCACCCACAGGGACATCTCTGTCCCCCCCCCCGGGCGGCCTGTGTCCCTCACCCACAGGGACATCTCTGTCCCCCCCCCGAATGGTCTGTGTCCCTCACCCACAGGTACATCTCTGTCCCCCCCGGGCGGTCTGTGTCCCTCCCCCACAGGGACATCTCTGTCTCCCCCCCCCCCCCCAAACGGTCTGCGTCCCTCACCCACAGGGACATCTCTGTCCCCCCTGGGCGGTCTGTGTCCCTCACCCACAGGGACATCTCTGTCCCCCCCCCGGGTGGTCTGTGCTCCTCACCCACAGGGACATCTCTGTCCCCCCCGGGTGGTCTGTGTCCCTCACCCACAGGGACATCTCTGTCCTCTCCGGGCGGTCTGTGCCCCTCACCCACAGGGACATCTCTGTCCCCCCCGTCCCCGTCCCCCCGGGCGGTCTGTGTCCGTCACCCACAGGGACATCTCTGTCCTACCCGAAAGGTCTGTGTCCCTCACCCACAGGGACATCTCTGTCTCCCCCCCGGGGGGGTCTGTGCCTCTCACCCACAGGGACATCTCTGTCCCCCCTGAATGGTCTGTGTCGCTCACCCACAGGGACATCTCTGTACCCCGCTCGGTGGTCTGTGTCCCTCACCGACAGTGACATCCCTGTCCCCGGGGTGGTCTGTGTCCCTCACCCACAGGACACCTCTGTACACCCTTGGGGCGGTCTGTGTCCCTCAACCACAGGGTCATCTCCGTACCCCCCTTGGGGCGGTCTTGTCCCTCCACCCACAGGGACATCTCTGTCCCTGGGGCGGTCTTTGTCCCTCCACCCACAGGGACATCTCTGTCCCTGGGGAAGTCTGTGTCCCCCACCGACAGGGACATCTCTGTACCCGCGCAGTCTGTGCCCCACAGGGAAATCTCTACCCGGGGCGGTCTGCCCCCCCCCCCCCCCAGGGACATCTCTGTCCCCGGGGCGGTCTGTGACCCCCACCCACAGGGACATCTCTGTACCTGGTACGGTCTGTGCCCCACATGGACATTCCTGTACCTGGGACAGTTTGTCCCCATGGTGGGCATCTGTCTCCCTGAGGTCCATACGGACTTCTCTCTACCTGGCACAGCCTGTGTCTGTCGGTGCATCTGTACATTGGGATTGCTTGTGTGAACCTGTGCCCATTACTTTATAGCACAGTTTCTGTCAATTGTGTCAGGACGGGGCACAGTGGCCGCCCCTTCCCTGTCCTTCTGGACTGTGCGAACCGTCCCTTGCTTTCTGGGACTGTCCATGCCAATTGTGCACATCTGCACCCAAGAATGACTCGTGGTAACTCCTCCTTTGTGCCAGAGTCAGTTTTTGTCTGATCATGTTTCTGTGTGGTACCTGGAGATGATTTCAATTGTTAAAGGTGTGATGACAAAAGCAAGTTGTCCAAATTTGCACCTTGAGTTGGAGTATTCTTGTTGTGCATGTAGCAGCTGGAGTACCTGTGCTGTTACCAGCGCTATAGTAAAGAAGAGCACCACATAATACCAGTGACAAATATCCAGTGTATCCATGCCAGCAACAGTCTGTGATAGTACAACATAGTATGACTCATGATGCAGCTTCGCAAAGTCACTTCAATTTAATTAGCACTGCTTTTGATTTAACATAATCTGATCTCATCTTAAATTATAGCTGTGTGTTGTGCTCAAGGAAGTTGTCAGTTGAAGGAATTACATTGAAAGCAAAATATGATTGAAATGCAATATATATTTTGTTGTTTTTGAGTTGCAAGTCTACCTGCAAAGAAGTAGGAGGTGAGAGAGATGGGGCTGTCTCTTTGCAATTTGTGGGGGGTGGGGGGTGGAATTGGCTTGAAATAAATGCAACCGCAGCCTGTGTAGCAGGTGGTTTTATATTTACACTTAAGATCTTTTTATCAAGGCACATTGAAATTTCTTAGCTTGTTCGGCAAATTCAAAATGGACTTCTACTGCAAGACATTGTGTTTCAAGCATCTACTTAGCTTAATGTGTATGGGGATTTTTTATTTGAAGGTTGAAAGCAATGTAATTTGTAGGAAAGATACTAAGGCTGTCATCCAACAGTATCTTATGTGGTAGTAAATCTTCATTTGAATCTGCTTTGAAAATGTAGCCCAATTCTAAAATTACTAAGGAACTCTTTGCTGTCAGCAAACATCTCTGTCAGCAAACCTTTGGAGAATTGTAGTGTGAAATTATCAAAGACTGTCCTCAATTTAAACATACCCAGCCGTCCCAAATGTAGGTTGTGTCTGGAGAGAGGATTTTGAATTGTACTGAGATTGTGTTGATCATGAGAGCAATTTGAGATGGATTAACAGGATCCTACATTTCTGTAGCATCTTTTTTTAAATATAAATTTAGAGTATCCAATTCATTTTTTCCAATTTAAGGGCAATTGAGCGTGTTCAATCCACATAGCCTGCACATCTTTGGGTTGTGGGGGCGAAACCCACGCAAACATGGAGAGAATGTGCAAACTCCACACGGACAGTGACCCAGAGCCGGGATCGAACCTGGGACCTCGGCGCCGTGAGACTGCAGTGCTACCACTGCACCACAGTGCTGCCCACCTCTGTAGCATCTTTAACATAATAAAACACCCCAATGCACTTTACAGGTGTGCTGTCAAACACAATTTTATACTAAGTCACATAAGGCAACCAAAAGCTTGGTTAAAAACATTGGTTTTAAGGGGGGTATGTGTTGGAGAAAAGAGATTATATACAGTTGTGAAGAGATTTGAGAAATTCTGTGTTTTCTTGTGTAAGTTGGGAAGATGACAGGTTGACTTGATAGAACTATTCAGTAATAAAGATTATAGTAATTTTGCTCCCATTGGTCATTAAGATGATGACAAGAGAGCACAAAGTTTAGGTAATTACAAGAAGATTTGAAGGGAAAGCTTTTTGGAAAAAAAGATCTTGGGACAGATTGGTTAATATGTGGAATTCTCTGCCTCAAGTTGATGATGCCACGTTCTATTAAAATGGAACTAAATGGAAATGAGGAATAATGAAACATATGAAAGTGAGCAGGAAAGAAAGCTTTGTTTAGATGGCAAATGTGAAGAAAAACACAGTGGCAATCTTGATGGACCGTGCACTGTAAAATTCTGATTCAAAGTTGTTCAAAGCTGAAATTGTTGTCGGTGTCAGTTAGGTCTGTTAGCTTGAACAAATTAAGTTACCCTTTGATATCGAAGTATGAAAGAAAGTACAACAAATATGCCTCTATTTGACTTTGGCTAGCTAGGTGCTTATCAGAACAACTGTGTAAGTACCAATGAGTGTGCGTATTGTTATGCCATGTAGAATACACATGTGTGCAGCTGCTATTCCCAGGATTTAGCAGCAAAACTTTTTCTGTTTCACTCGGTCTTTCCTGTCATATGCAAATACTGTGAAGCTTTAAAATTGGATTTACCTGTTGGGTGCTTACATTGCCCGTGGGGAATTTCCTGGGAAAATTGTGTTTGAGAGGTTTGGTACCTCATGTATTTTCTCCTCGTCCGCCCCCATGTAGTTCTCATCTTTATTAATAATGTGTACAATCCTGTTGGGGCTGGACAGGCTAGATGCAGGGAGGATATTTTCCCTGGTTGGGGAATCTAGAACCACAGATTCTGCTATCGTGCTCCTAATTTCAATACTCCTATTAGTATCCTTCTGGGGATTGTCAGACCTATCGGAAGGGTGACCGGAAGGTGGATGTTTTTACAGATTGGAAGATGGATGTTTCAATGTATAGACAGTCAACAGCGTGCATTTGTGTACATTTATATATAATTTATATATTGTATAGAATCAATTTGCAGACTGCATGAAATTGGGAGATGGTCTTAATTTTTCAGAAGGTATTGTATTGCATTTCAATTCTGCAATGGTTGCTGTTGCTGTATCCATAGACTGGGATTGTTGGTACAAACATTTTACCCACTCTGGGTTGTCATGATATGTGCTTGATTCTAATTTTGGGATGCTGAGACTGTATGCTTTGTTTAGAGACTGGATACATACAGGCACTATATTCGCTTCATTCAAAGACTGGGGTGTTTTTAATGCATGTGCTTTAATTGGAGACTGTGTACATCAGAAGCTGAGAATGGAATTATGCATATACTGTATTCGGGCTGTTTAATTTTTGTTGCTTCCAGTGCCAGAGTTAATGTTCCATTGCATACTTTATTTGGAATAAAAATAGATGAAGGAAAATCAATCACACCCATCACAACCGCAGAATGTCCCAAAGTGCTTTACAGCTGATGAAGTGCTTTTGAAATGTAGTCACTATTGTAATGTAGAAAGCTTGACTACCTATGTATGCACAGCAAGCTCGCATAAATAGCAATATGATAGTGTTTAGATAATCTGCTTTTGTGATCCTGATTGAGGGATGAATATTGACCTGGACACCAAGCAGGACTCCTCTACTCTTCTAAATATTGCCGCCTTACATCCATCTGAGATGAGGTCACCTGTCTCATCAAGAAAACAGTACCGTGACAATTTAGCTCTCTCTCAATACTGCACTTGAGTGTCAGTCTTGATTTTTGTACTGAGCCCTCGATGGGCCTTGAACCTATCTGATTCAGAGGTGAGAGAGAGCTACCAACTGAGTAAACTAATAACCTAATATATATTGTGGAGGAGATGGATGGAAGAAACTTAATGTGTTGAACCTGAATTGAATGCTGTTTCTGCATTACTGTTAAGTATAAATTATTCAGTCTACACACCATTATTCAGTCCACACTATGGATAGTGTAACCCTTTATTAGCCTTTTGGAAAGTGAGCTTTACTGTATTCAGACTGGGGAGATGACTGCCAGCAGTATATACCAGTTTTGGGCAAGGTAAATGTACTTGCCCTCTTCCAATATTGTGTAAGGTTTTAGCATGGCATAATATATGAGGTTTTGAAATTGTGCTCCTGTACTCTGCCTATGCCATCAGATATTGCTGCTTGATATAAACCATATTTAAAATTGCTAAGTGAAAGATCATCCATTTCTTAGGAAGTTTTTAAAGAATTTGTTCATGGGATGTTGGCGTTGCTGGCTGGCCAGCAGTTCTTGCCCATCCTTGAGGGCATTTAAGAGTCAACCCCATTGCTGTGGATTTGGAGTCGCATGTAGGCCAGACAACAGATTTCCTTCCCTAAAAGACATTAGTGAACCAGATAGGTTTTTATATTTTTAAAATTTAGAGTACCCAATTATTTTTTCCAATTAAGGGGCAATTTAGAGTGGCCCATCCACCTAGCCTGCACATCTTTGGGTTGTGGGGGTGAAACCCACACAGACACGGGGAGAACGTACAAACTCCACACGGACAGTGACCCAGGGCTGGGATTCGAACCCGGGTCCTCAGCATCGTAGGCAGCAATGCTAACCACTGTGCCACCGTGCTGCCCTCCAGATGGGTTTTTATGACAATTAACAATGGTTTCATGGTCACCTTTAGACTTTTTTAATTCCAGACTTTTATTGAAGTCAAATTTCACTATCTGCCATGGCGGGATTGAAACCCAGGTCCAAAAACATGACTCTGGGTCTCTGGATTACTAGTCCAGGGAGAATACCACTACGCCACTGCCTCCCACTGTGAGGGAATATGTGTGCATAATATTTGTACAATGCCTACTTGGGCTCTGGCAAAGCATCCAGCTGTACAATTGTAAACCTTTATCCTCCAAATGTGGGTTGTATCTGGAGTAACCATTTTGAATTCTGGAACATCAGAAGAAGTTGACCTTCATGAGTGGGTGCAATTTGCAATTTGCGGCGATGGACAGCAAGTAGCAGACGGGAAGAATATTGGTACAGTAGTAAATATTTTGGCTTGGGTATGAATTCTCCTGTGATGTATTAGTTCCTGTACAGTAAATAAGTCACACAATATTCTGTTGAGATTTTATTCTTTAAAAAAATTAATTAAAAAATTCACATTTAACAAAACCACCCGAAATAATCAAAACTAATAGAAACGAGATAAGAGCGAAACAAAGAAAATAACCCCAAAACACACCTTAACTCTAACACAGAAAACTAAACTAAACTCCCTAACAGCTGATGGTGACTAACTCAAAAAAGGAAATGAATGGTTGCCATCTCAAGTAGAAGCCCTCCATCGAAGGTGTTAAAGAAGGAGGCCCAAAAGCTTACCAACTTGGGACAGGGCCAGAACACGTGTATGATTAACCAGCCCCGAGAGCAGTGCTCACACTTATCCTCAACCCCGGAGAAGTCACCTCTCATCTTAGCTCTGGTCAGTGTGTCCTGTGTAAGACCTTAAATTGAATCAAGCTCGGCCAAGCACATGAAGACGTGGACTTGACCCTGTGGAGGGCGGCACTCCACACCTCAACGTTAAGAACGGAGCCAATTTGCCCTCCCATTTTGTCTTAACCTCACACAATGAGGTGAAATCCATCGAAAGGGTCTGGCCATATATGTTCGCGAAAGACCCCCATCCGGCCTAGCCAGAGTTAAAACCATCTTCAACAGGTAAGAGGGTGGAGCCAAAGGAAAGGAGGGGAAAGCCTTGCATGAAAAATCACACGTTTGAAAATACCTGAAAAGACTAGAACCAGGCAGTTGGAATTTCTGAGCCAACATCTTAAAACTAGCAAATCTCCCCTCCACGAATAGGAGCCCAAACCTATGGAGATTCTTCCCCTCACAAGCTTTAAACATCGAGTCCAAACCAGCTGGTAGGAAAAGATGGTTATTGCAGATGGGGGGCTAGCAAACACAGAGAGCGGGGCTTGTAATGTTGCCTGAACTGCTTGTAAATCCCCGGGGGAGGGGGTGGAGAGAGGAGGCCACCACTGGATTCAAGGAAATTCTAACGGGAGGGGGGGAGGCAATGTTGCAGTAAGTATTGTGCGAAGACTAGAAGCCATGCAAGAGCTTGTTTCCATTTGTCCCCATATGGAGCTGGGATCGCTAAACCACAACCATATCTTTGAATGTTGGCTGCCCAATAGTAAAACAGTCTTGTGTTCAAATTATATTAAATGATTGATTTTCTTCTCATCGGGTAGTTAATTTTATGCTTGTATTTTAATGATAGATGGTATTGTTGCATGATGTTTTAACTCTAGTTCTTTTTGTTCTGGAAGCAGAAATTCCTTTACTTAATCTAGGAACAAACATTTATTTTCTGCCTAATCTAATTCCACATGTGCCACTTACATTAATATTGATTATAGAAGCACTAAGGAAAGTGAAACAAGATTTATTTCGGATGATACCAGAACAGAGAGGGTACCTATCTGAATATGCTGGGTGAAGCTCTATTCCTCTGGCAAAGAAAAGACCGAGATGACCCGATAAAGACCTTATGTGGGTAGACCGAGAGAAGATGCTCCCACTTGTGGAGGAGTCCACATTGAGCAGCTGTAAACATAAAATAGTCATTAATAAATCAAATAAAAAGTTGAGGAACTTTTTAACTCAATAGTGGGAATATGGACCTCGCAAGCAAATGGATTGGTTTGAGGCTAGTAGCATGGAAAGGGAAGCTGGATACATACATAAGGAATATCAGGATATATTGATAGGATGAGATGAAATAAAAATCATAGGAGGCCCATGTTGAGCAGAAACACGAGCATTGACTACCAGTTAACGGAGTGGCTTGTTTCTGTGATGTAAAATCTATGTACGTAATGTGCTCTTATGATTCAAAGGTGTTTTGGATTTATTTTCTGTTTATTGTACCGTTATTACTTTTTCCCAGTTGTTTTAGTTTTATGTTTGTTTTTGCTTGTTAAACTAATTGAACTTTTTTCCCCTCAAGTTAAAGCAGTCTCTAATTTGTAGGTTTCCGTTACTTGCTGTCAGATCCTTTAGGTCATTGCCGTCCATAACTTGATGCTTCAGATGCAGCTGTGGTCAGTAGGTAGCACACCCATTTCAGTGGCCAGTAGATAGCACACCATCTCTGAGTCAGAAGGATGTGGGTTCAAGTTCCATTCCAGAAACTTGAGCATAAAAATCTAATTGGACTGCAGTGCAGCACTGAGGGAGTGCTGCATTGTTGTTGTGTTTTAGATGAGGGATTACTGAGGCCCAAACTCTCTCAGGTAGATGTAAACGATCCCATGACACCATTTTGAAGACGAGCAGGGTGACCCTGATGTGTGGCCAATATTCTTCCTTCAACTGATATCATCAAAAAATAGATGATCTGGTCATTATTATATTGTATTTTATGGGAGTTCACTGCGTGCCGATTGGCTACAGGATTTCCTACAATACAACAATGGTTACATTTGGAAAAAATAAATTTCCGGGGCAATTTAGCGTGGCCAATCCACCTACCCTGCACATCTTTGGGTTGTGGGGGTGAGACCCATGCAGACATGGGGAGAATGTGCAAACTCCACATGGACAATGACCTGGGGCTGGGATCGAACCCGGGTCCTCGGTGCCATGAGGCAGCAGTGCTAACCACTGTGCCGCCCTACACTTGCAAAAAGTACTTGTCAAGTGCTTTGGAGCATCCTGAGATTGTGACAGACACTGTATAAATGCCAGTATTACTTCCTTTCTCATAAAGTTTGCCCTCTTTTTATAATTTCCAGACATGCACAGCCTCCCCTATTTCTATCCACTTGTTGAAAGCGAGTGACCACTTGAATTGCGAGAAGAGATCTTTAACAAATGGATGCCATCACTTGATTATTCCTTGCATCAGTGAGTGCTTTGAGTCCTTCCCTTTATGAAGCAAAAGAGGAACATGCAGTCTCCAGATTAGATGGAGTGTCGATCTAATGGAGTGTAAATCTATGATTAGGTTCTGAGAAGTGTTTTTGATTAAAATGCCAAATGAGCTCCTTTACCTCTTGACCTATGGCAAAGACTTAGGATTTTTCAGCATTTGTGCAACATTCTTCTCTCATCTTAAAATTTGTTTGTGGTATTGGTTTTCTTTGTCAACCCCCCCTACCACAATTAGTAAGGATAAACACCGTCACCAAGATAATCCTCAATACTGGGGTTCCACAAGCTGGGTACTTAGCTCCCTACTATACTCCCTATACACACACAACTGTAATTTGTTAGGTAATTTGGAAATTCTGAATTCTTCCCTGTACCCGAACAGGGGCCGGAGTGTGGAGACTAGGGGCTTTTCACAGTAACTTCATTGAAGTGTTAATGTAAGCCTACCTGTGACTATAAAGATTATTATTATTAGACTGTGGCAAAATTTGGCTCCAACTCCATCTGCAGGTTTTCTGATGACACGACCGCAATAGGTCGGGTCTCAAACAATGACGAGTCAGAGTATAGGAAGGAGTTAGAGAATCTAGTGGCAAGGTGCATTGGCAACAATCTCTCTCTCAATGTCAGCAAAACTAAGGAGCTGGTCATTGACTTCAGGAAGTGAAGTGTCGTACACACCCCTGTTTGCATCAATGGTGCCGAGGTGAATTTCCTTCGTTTCCTGAGGAGGTAAAAGCGCTCTTGTGTTTTCTTGGTCCTGGCGTCCACCCAAGTCGACGCCAGGACCAAGAAAACACAAGAGCGCCTTTACCTCCTCAGGAAACTAAGGAAATTCGGCATGTCCACATTGACTCTTACCAATTTTTACAGATGCACCATAGAAAGCATTCTGTCTGGCTGCATCACAGCTTGGTATGAGAACTGCTCGGCCCAGGACTGTAAGAAACTACACAGAGTTGTTAACACAGCCCAGTCCATCAAACAAACCTACCTCCCATCCATTGACTCTGTCTACACCTCTTGCTGCCTTGGGAAATAGGGCAGCATAATCAAAGACCCCTCCCACCTGGGTTATTCTCTCTTCCAACCTCTTCCATCGGGCAAAAGATACAAAAGTCTGAGGACACGCACTGACAGGTTCAAAAACAGCTTCTTCCCCGCTGTTACCAGGCTACTGAATAGCCCTCTTATGGACTGAACTGATCTCTCCATACATCATCTTCTCTACTGTGTATCACTACACTCCGTATGCTTCACCCGATGTCTATGTATTTACATTGTGTATTTATCGTATGTCCTGTGTTTTTCATGCATGGAACGACCTATCTGGACTGTGTGCAGAACAATACTTTTCACTGTATCATGGTACACCTGACAAATCTAAATCTAACCTCCCTCTTTCTGGAAGGTATTAACTTTTTTGCTGTGTTACAGGTCCATTATTAAAATTGCACCCTGATGACAAGCCTAAGCAAGCATTTTTATGTGGGACTAGACTGAATGTTGACTATTTTACTTCTTCATTATGGATTGAATGGAATTCTGCAGGTACATGAGCATTCTTGTATCTGTGTTGTTGCAGTATAAACATATTCTGTAAGATGTCTGATGTAATCTCTCACCATGCAATGAAGCAGCCAGTGAACAAATTAATGAATATGCTGTTTTTGGAAAAAAACAGACACAATATTATATTTTCTTCATAAGCAGCATTTCAGATATGTGACCACAAGAGGTGACACAAGATATTTTTGGCTAAACCCTTTGTGAGTCATGTTACGGTGTTAAAGGGGCTATTTTCTCAAAACAGATCCTGGAGTAACTGTTTTTAATTGGCAGGCGGCACGCCAGTACAGAGGTTAGCACTGTTGCCTCACAGCTCCAGGGACTCGGGTTCAATTCCGGCTGCAGGTGACTGTGGAGTCTGCACGTTCTCGCCGTGTCTGCGTGGGTTTCCTCCGGGTGCTCCGGTTTCCTCCCACAGTCCAAAGATGTGCAGGTTAGGTGGATTGGCCATGCTAAATTGCCCCATAGTGTACAAAAGGTTAGGTTGGGTTATGGGGATAGGGTGGAGGTGTGGGCTTAAGTAGGGTGCTCTTTCCAAGGGCTGGTGCAGACTCGATGGGCGGAATGGCCTCCGCCTGCACCGTAAATTCTATGATGATTCTATGATCTACATTGACATCACAGAACATAGAAAAATACAGCACAGAACAGGCCCTTCGGCCCACGATGCTGTGCCGAACCTTTGTCCTAGATTAATCATAGATTATCATAGAATTTACAATGCCGAAGGAGGCCACCCGGCCCATCGAGTCTGCACCGGCTCCTGGAAAGAGCACCCTACCCAAGGTCAACACCTCCACCCTATCCCCACAACCCAGCAACCCCACCCAATACTAAGGGCAATTTTGGACACTAAGGGCAATTTATCACGGCCAATCCACCTAACCTGCACATCTTTGGACTGTGGGAGGAAACCGGAGCACCTGGAGGAAACCCATGCATACACGGGGAGGACGTGCACACACGGGGAGGACGTGCAGACTCCGCACAGACAGTGACCCAAGCCGGAATCGAACCTGGGACCCTGGAGCTGGGAAGCAATTGTGCTATCCACAATGCTACCGTGCTGCCCTTAAGAACAAATTAATCTACACTATATCATTCTACCGTAATCCATGTACCTATCCAATAGCTGCTTGAAGGTCCCTAATGTTTCCGACTCAACTACTTCCACAGGCAGTGCATTCCTTGCCCCCAGTACTCTCTGGATAAACAAACTACCTCTGACATCCCCCCTATATCTTCCACCATTCACCTTAAATTTATGTCCCCTTGTGATAGTTTGTTCCACCCGGGGAAAAAGTCTCTGACTGTCTACTCTATCTATTCCCCTGATCATCTTATAAACCTCTATCAAGTCGCCCCTCGTCCTTCTCCGTTCTAATGAGAAAAGGCCTAGCACCCTCAACCTTTCCTCGTAAGACCTACTCTACATTCCAGGCAACATCCTGGTAAATCTACTTTGCACCTTTTCCAAAGCTTCCACGTCCTTCCTAAAATGAGGCGACCAGAACTGTACACAGTACTCCAAATGTGGCCTTACCAAAGTTTTGTACAGCTGCATCATCACCACACGGCTCTTAAATTCAATCCCTCTGTTAATGAACGCTAGCACACCATAGGCCTTCTTCACAGCTCTATCCACTTGAGTGGCAACTTTCAAAGATGTATGAACATCGACCCCAAGATCTCTCTGCTCCTCCACATTGCCAAGAACTCTACCGTTAACCCTGTATTCCGCATTCATATTTGTCCTTCCAAAATGGACAACCTCACACTTTTCAGGGTTAAACTCCATCTACCACTTCTCAGCCCAGCTCTGCATCCTATCTATGTCTCTTTGCAGCCGACAACAGCCCTCCTCACTATCCACAACTCCACCAATCTTCGTAACGTCTGCAAATTTACTGACCTACCCTTCAACTCCCTCATCCAAGTCATTAATGAAAATCACAAACAGCAGAGGACCCAGAACTGATCCCTGCGGTACGCCACTGGTAACTGGGCTCCAGGCTGAATATTTGCCATCCACCACCACTCTCTGACTTCTATCGGCTAGCCAGTTTGTTATCCAACTGGCCAAATTTCCCACTATCCCATGCCTCCTTACTTTCTGCATAAGCCTACCATGGGGAACCTGATCAAATGCCTTACTAAAATCCATGTACACTACATCCACTGCTTTACCTTCATCCACATGCTTGGTCACCTCCTCAAAGAATTCAATAAGACTTGTAAGGCAAGACCTACCCCTCACAAATCCGTGCTGACTATCCCTAATCAAGCAGTATCTTTCCAGATGCTCAGAAATCCTATCCTTCAGTACCCTTTCCATGACTTTGCCTACCACCGAAGTAAGACTAACTGGCCTGTAATTCCCAGGGTTATGCCTATTCCCTTTTTTGAACAGGGGCACGACATTCGCCACTCTCCAATCCCCTGGTACCACCCCTGTTGACAGTGAGGACGAAAAGATCATTGCCAACGCCTCTGCAATTTCATCTCTTGCTTCCCATAGAATCCTTGGATATATCCCATCAGACCTGGGGGACTTGTCTATCCTCAAGTTTTTCAAAATGCCCAACACATCTTCCTTCCTAACAAGTATTTCCTCGAGCTTACCAGTCTGTTTCACACTGTCCTCTCCAACAATATGGCCCCTCTCATTTGTAAATACAGAAGAAAAGTACTCGTTCAAGACCTCTCCTATCTCTTCAGACTCAATACACGATCTCCCGCTACTGTCCTTGATCGGACCTACCCTCGCTCGAATCATTCTCATATATTTCTCACGTGTAAAAGGGCTTGGGGTTTTCCTTGATCCTACCCGCCAAAGATGGTTCATGCCCTCTCTTAGCCCTCCTAATCCCTTACTTCATTCAGTTCCCTCCTCGCTATCTTGTATACCTCCAACGCCCTGTCTGAACCTTGTGTCCTCAGCCTTACATAAGTCTCCTTACTCTTAACAAGACATTCAACCTCTCTTGTCAACCATGGTTCCCTCACTCAACCATCTCTTCCCTGCCTGACCGGGACATACATATCAAGGACACTTAGTACCTGTTCCTTGAACAAGTTCCACATTTTACTTGTGTCCTTCCCTTACAGCCTATGTTCCCAACTTATGCACTTCAATTCTTGTCTGCCAACATCGTATTTACACTTCCCCCAATTGTAAACCTTGCCCTGTTGCACGCACCTATCCCTCTCCATTACTAAAGTGAAAGTCACATAATTGTGGTCACTATCTCCAAAATGCTCCCCCACTAACAAATCTATCACTTGCCCTGGTTCATTACCAAGTACCAAATCCAATATGGCCTCCTCTCTGGTCGGACAATCTACATACTGTGTTCGAAAAGCTCCCTGGACACACTGCACAAACACCATCCCATCCAAACTATTTGATCTAAAGAGTTTCCACTCAATATTTGGAAAGTTGAAGTCACCCATGACTACTACCCTGTGACTTCTGCACCTTTCCAAAATCTGTTTCCCAATCTGTTCCTCCACATCTCTGCTACTATTGGGCCTATAGAAAACTAACAAGGTGACTGCTCCTTTCCTATTTCTGACTTCAACCCATACTACCTCAGTAGGCAGATACTCCTCGAACTGCCTTTCTGAAGCTGTTATACTATCTCTAATTAACAATGCCCCCCCCCCCCCCCCCCCACCTCTTTTACCACCCTCCCTAATCTTATTGAAACATCTATAACCAGGGACCTCCAACAACCATTTCTGCCCCTCTTCTATCCAAGTTTCCGTGATGGCCACCACATCGTAGTCCCAAGTACCGATCCATGCCTTAAGTTCACCCACCTTATTCCTGATGCTTCTTGCGTTGAAGTATACACACTTCAACCCATCTCCGTGCCTGCAAGTACTCTCCTTTGTCAGTGTTCCCTTCCCCACTGCCTCACCACATGCTTTGGCGTCCTGAATATCGGCTACGTTAGTTGCTGGACTACAAATCCGGTTCCCATTCCCCTGCCAAATTAGTTTAAACCCTCCCGAAGAGTACTAGAAAACCTCCCTCCCAGGATATTGGTGCCCCTCTGGTTCAGATGCAACCCATCCTGCTTGTACAGGTCCCACCTTCCCCAGAATGCGCTCCAATTATCCAAATACCTGAAGCCCTCCCACCTACACCATTCCTGCAGCCACGTGTTCAACTGCACTCTCTCCCTATTCCTAGCCTCGCTATCACGTGGCACCGGCAACAAACCAGAGATGACAACTCTGTCTGTCCTGGCTTTTAACTTCCAGCCTAACTCCCTAAACTTGTTTATTACCTCCACACCCCTTTTCCTACCTATGTCGTTGGTACCAATGTGTACCACGACTTCTGGCTGCTCCCCCTCCCCCTTAAGGATCCTGAAGACACGATCCGAGACATCCCTGGCCCTGACACCCGGGAGGCAACATACCTTCCGGGAGTCTCGCTCGCGACCACAGAATCTCCTATCTATTCCCCTAACCATTGAATCTCGTACTACTATTGCTTTTATATTCTCCCCCCTTCCCTTCTGAGCCCCAGAGCCAGACTCCATGCCAGAGACCTGGCCGCTAGGGCATTCCCCCAGGTAGGTCATCCCACCCAACAGCATCCAAAATGGTATACTTGTTTTGAAGGGAAACGGCCACGAGAGATCCCTGCACTGTCTGCCTGCTTGTTTTCTTTCCCCTGACTGTAACCCAGCTATTGTTGTCCTGTACCTTGGGTGTGGTTACCTCCCTGTAACTCTTCTCTATCACCCCCTCTGTCTCCCGGATGATCCGAAGTTCATTCAGCTTCAGCTCCAGTTCCCTAACATTGTCTTTGAGGAGCTGGAGTTGGGTGCACTTCCCGCAGGTACAGTCAGCGGGGACACCGGTGGTATCCCTCACCACCCACATCCTACAGGAGGAGCATGCAACTGGCCTAGCCTCCATCCCCTCTTACCTTACAGAATATAACTGCCCTGTGGACCAACTGGACCTCCGCCCTCCGACTCTGCTCCCAGTCAGCTGCACTCTCTGTAAACTCCTGGCTCCCTTCTCACTCTTTGCGGAAATGTAGGAAACGAAATGAAAAGAGCACCTTGCTCCCTCCTCACCTAACTCCCTCAGTCACCAAACTCTCACTATAGCACTCAAATGCACCAAATTCAGCACTCAGTGCTCATGATATTAAACCTGGCGAAATTGCTCAGAGATAGACTTCAGTGATTTACAGGTTGTTGAAATACAAAGTTGAACTGTTCAATTGATGAAATATTCTCACTTCTTTTCTCATCAATTTTCTAACCTCTGCTCTGTAACTTATGCATTGTTGCAGTCCCACAGATACCAACATTCTTGCTGGTACTTCGTAAGGGTGCTCCGCAAGGAATACTGACAAATTGTTTAGCTGTCGGGGTATTACACCCTAATGTGACCCCGTATTCATCTAAAACATCTTTCAACTTGTGAAGATCATTATATCAATCCAATTATTTGTTGCTGATTTCCACTAGGAATTACCGGAAATATATTTAGCTAGAAATTCTGGATGAGTTTACCATTTCATGGACAGAGACACTGAAGCCAATTTTGACACTGCTGGCTGTGTTCACTTAACTCAGGCGAAGGCTGGAATCTGGGACCTCCCTGTGCTGTGTGACACAGTTCTATATTGGGCAGCGCACAGTGAAGCTGAGTGAGCATTTGAGGACCAGGATCTCAAACCTGCAACTAAGATGATGTTTACTGGGCAGCAGTGATCTCTCTCCTCCTGTATGCTTCAGAGACTTCAACAGCCTATTGCAGGCACCTCAAAGCACCGGAGAAGTACCACTAGCGGTGCCTTTGCAATTTCATCCAAATCGGTGGCAAGAAAGGAAATCCAACAGCAGCGTCCTGTCCCAAGCACACCTGTGAGGGGTTAATCACTCAAAACCAGTCCTGCTGGGTGGGCCCTGAGGTGTGTTTGCCTGATACCACACTCCCAAAACAACTTTGCTACCCTGAATTGGACAGCGGCATTCACTTCTGAGGAGGGCAACACAATTGCTTTTGTGGGGTAGCACAAGTTGCTAGCACTGTGGTTTCACAGCGCCAGGGTCCCAGGTTCGATTCCCCGCTGGGTCACTGTCTGTGCGGAGTCTGCACGTTCTCCCCGTGTCTGCGTGGGTTTCCTCCGGGTTCTCCGGTTTCCTCCCACAGTCCAAAGACGTGCAGCTTAGGTGGATTGGCCATGCTAAATTGCCCTTAAAATAAAAATTTTAAAAATAATAAAAAACAATTGCTTTTGTGATGTTCTCAAAGCATCCGTGAAGAAATCAAATATCCCTGCTGACTCTTGGAAGTCTCTGGCTTGTGACTGACCAAAATGGGTAATATTCATTTGGGAAGCCGCCAAACACATTGAGGGACTTAATCGGGCATATACAGAGGCGAAGTTGAAGTGTCTGAAATAGTGCACAAGTCTTCCAGCTCATCTATCAGGTCTTCAAGCACTGCCTGCACTGCATGTGGCAAAGTCTGCAGATTGTGCGTTTAACTTGTCAAGCATCGCTCCTCAGAATCTATCGAATCGTAGTGGAAGCAAGTCATCCGCAATCCCGAGGGACTACCTGAGAAGAGATGAAACTGAGTCAGTTGTTCCTATCCCTCTTTATCTGAAAAATATTCACATTGGATTTGATTGCTCCCAACCCACACCCCATAGCGTGTTGAGTTATGGTTTTTGACACACAAAGCTTTGATGCAAGCATACTTACCAGTGCTATATAATTAATAATCATTATTAGTTAATGCAGCCATTGAAAATATACAGCTTTCTTCAATGTAGCATTTCTTGTTCTAAATAAAAGTGGATGTTTGTTGACTGGCACCGCAGAGTGTTATCACAAAGTGGATAATTACACAGTTGTTTCAGGCCAAGGAAAAAGTTACAGGATTTAAAATGTAGACTAATTTGGTTGTAACAAGCGCAAAGCATTTAAAATTAGGAACATAGGATTGGAGTGAGTCATTTCACCTCTGTACCATTCTACCTGCTCCACCATTATTACATCATGGATGAACTGTGCCTCAACTGCATTTGCCCACCTTTAATCCAAACCCTTGCGTAATAACAATCTGCCGATGTGAGTCTTGAATGTCAGCTAAACTAACCTTCTCAGCCTTTTCAGGGAGCGATCTCTTGATTTTCATGACCAATTGTATAACTAACGCATTGCTGCTATGGGAAGTTCTGTGAAGTTTGTGGTGGGCTTGTGAAATTTTCATATTTTGTCCACTCGAATTCTTAAAGACACCTCGTCGCACAAAATTGCAACAAAAAAAAAGTACAGCGATTGCTCTCATTTTAAAAATCTCACTCTCTTGCTTTCGTCCAGGTCGTATATTTATAGAAGCTTACTTTTCACGATGTGGCCAAATATTCTGAAATGTGCAAGGCTCCTCCATGTTCCTTGGGACAGAATGTATACGCGTAGGAAAGATGTGTTGATCTGGCTTGGATGCATCACATCTCTCGGCCCCTTCCAGACAACAATAGTAGCTAGCATTGACACCAGTGTATTTTTTTTAGTTATGTACTGTTAGTCAAAGAAACAAAGCAGCCAAGCATATTTTTGGAGGATTTCTGTAGTTTGCCTTAACATCCTGTGCAAGGCACATCCTGTGGACATTGGGTGTGTAATTGAAATAGCTTCTCTTCATTGTTGGGTGTGTGTGTGTGATGGAGACACATGGTCTAATTATAGCAGCAAGAGCAGCACTTACTAGAGCCATCCAGAAATGTTTGAAAACTTCCAGCTGGAAAGTACTGTTCAAATAGGTCAGAGATGCAACAGCTTATTTGTTTCTTGGCGCACTTTTTGTGTACAAGCATATATTCTATGGACTGTTTATAATTTCTTCCATTTCCTCATATTTATATTTCTGTCATTCTGTCCTCTCTGACCACATGTTTTCCCATCTCCAATGTCTCAATCTAGCTCTCTTGCTATCCCATGATGTATTATCTTTGTCTATTTCTCGTTGTCTCCATTGCCAATGCCTTGCTTTCTCTGTTGTCCATATCACGCTGTCTCCATTGAAGGGTGAGAACCACAGCAAAATGTTTACTGAGCCCAGACAAATACAGAAGTTGGTAATGTTATGCCATGGTACGTGTGGTGGTTATGATCAATAGTACTGCCAGAAAAACCTGAAATCCAAAACATTGTACTGCTTATGCAAAATTACTTGTAAGTTATCTACAGCTCTTACAATTTACAATTGAATTTTGTAATCTCCAGTCACTGGCATTTGCTAATCAGCGTAGAACCACTGGAACGTAAAGCCCAGTATTTCCATATTCCTGTGCCGAAGACGACTGTATATTTCAATGTTAATGAATTTAGAATCATAGAATATACAATGCATAAGGAGGCCATTCGGCCCATCGAGTCTGCATCGGCCCTTACAAAGAGCACCCTCCTGAAGCCCACGTATGTACCCAATCCCGATAACCCAGTAACCCCTACTTAACATTTTCTGGACAATAAGGGCAATTTAGCATGGCCAATCCACCTAACCCGCACATCTTTGGACTGTGGGAGGAAACCGGAGCACCCGGAGGAAACCCACGCAGACACTGGGAGAACGTGCAGACTCAGCACAGACTGTGATCCAGCCGGGAATCGAACCTGGGACCCTGGAGCTGTGAACCAACTGTGCTAACCACGATGTTACCGTCTGCCCAATTTAGGCTCAGCTAATGTCAGAAGCAATATAGTCAGGTTAATTAAATTGTCGGAACAAGGCAAAGCGCTTGTTTTAAGATTTTATTAAGGCTAAATCATTGTAATTGCAATATCTCAGTCTACTGTTTTCTTTCCACAGTTTACTTTATTTGTAAAAATGCTTTGTATGCTTGTTAAGGGTTTTGTGAGAGTTCTAACCTTTTAGGATTTCTGTATACAGTGACACTGCTCTTTACATCTCATGCCGTTATGCTGAGATTTGGAGAGCTGATGGCTAGGATGTAATTTGTCTATCTTGCTTCTGTAGTGGGGTATTAGTATAAGTGATGCAAACTGCTTTAGAGTAATTCGTGCCCTCGGGGCCCTGCATTCCCATGCATCTATTTGTCCTTGTGCGCCTGATTCTTTTGGTGAAATGGGCTGTAAATAATCACTGAAAATTATCTGATTTTTAAAAAAAAGTTTGTATTTATCTCTGTATTGGCTTTGCAAGAACTTGTTGCTAAACATACAGACTATCTAGGATAATGTTTGCTGCATTTCCTTCCATGAGATTACAGCTGCCTGAAATCTCTGTTATTGTGTTCCTGTGTGATGCATTCTGAAATTCCAGTCACCTTCCTGTAGCTCTCCGGAACTTGGCCAAATATATATTTCTCCATATATCTGCTTGTACAATTATTTATGATGGGGAGCCATTACAACTGAACCTAATTATCAGCTGGTGATAAGGAATAAGAACCCATAAATCCAACTCATTCACCCTTGCATGAAGAGTTGCCCCAGCCAAAATCAGTTCATTTATCCCAAATTCTGGGATCTTCTCATCTGTATGCCTTTGTTCAACACCACATGGTGCATTTCTACCTTGTGTGCCAACATGTTTTTCTTTCAAACAGTAGCTCTGGCAGTGCATACTACTGCTTTACTGCTGGGTCCGCAAGCAGGACCCAGACTTTCCTGTTGCTTACCATTTCAACATATCACCTTGCTCTCATGTCCACATATTCATCCTTGACCCACTGTAATGTTCCAGTGAAACCCAACGCAAACTGGAGGAACAGCATCTCATCTTCCGATTGGACATGTTACAGCCTTCCGGACTCAACATTGTGAGTTCAACATCCTCAGACTGTGATCTCCATCCTCTACTTCCACCCCATTTTTATTTTAATTTCTTCCATTGTTTCATTTTCCCAACCCGCTTTCCATCTTGTTTTTCCTTTAGCACCGTCACCCCCTCCCACTTGGGCCATCTGTTCCCTGCTCCAGGTTGTCCTTGCACACACTGTTTACCTTTGTTCTGCCATTCACATTTTACAGCAATGGGAAGAGGGTAACAAATAGATTTAATATGGAATCTTCCCAAACATACACCCTGGCTCAGGTGCGAAAATGGGTCTGAAGCTCGCAGGCATCACAGCCGGCTTCTCTTGTCATATTTAACAACACTCTGTGCATTTTATTTATTAAAAAAAAAGAAGATTTAGAATACCCAATTCATTATTTCCAATTAAGGGGCAATTTAGCGTGGCCAATTCACCTAGGCTGCACATCTTTTGGGTTGTGGGGGCGAAACCCATGCAAACACTGGGAGAATGTGCAAACTCCACACGGACACACTCTGTGCAGTTTAAAAGGGGAAGCAAAATTTGCAGTCAGCTGGAAGGGTGGGTCCAAAAACGCCTTTGTGGGCATGAACCTGATCATATCACCGGTGGGGGAGTGGGGAACATCTCAAACCAAGATCTCCCTGGCGCAAATACCCTTTTGGCCCTCTCGCAAGATTCAGCAGCCATTAGATCACGGCCAGAGTGAACATTTTGAGTCTGTGTGACTTCTTCAGAGCTATAGACTAGGAGGAATGTGATGATTTTATATTGTTTAAGAAGGGTTGGCGCAGGTGGAGCAACATGGAAGGTTAAGGATAAGTGGGAGCTCAGGAGAGATTTGACAAAGATGTCAAGGGCACAAGACCAGGGGAGTGTTAATGGCGGTATTAAAGACTAAAGAAGGTGCTGATAGTGGCATAAAGGTCCGGTTGCAGAATATTTATTTTGGGCATTTATTGGTGCTGTCAATTCTATCAGCACAAATAGAATTCTTTCCCTCCCCACTCAGTGGTGTACTTTGACCAATTTAATTGGGAAAACATATGAATGCAGCACAGTGTTTGCTTAGTCACCTGCTCTTGAAAACACCCTGCTAGAAAATGCTGTCATTAGTCATTGTAATTAAGAATGAAAGGATTTTGTTATCACATATTTCAGGATTGATCTTCCTCCCCTATTCTGCCAACGGTGTCGATTTTTGCTGTGATAGTTATATGTGCTGGCTATTGTACAGTACCACACCAAAAGTAACCACTTATTCATGCATTAGCCCAGCAAGAAAATGCCAAAAGGCTAATGAAGGGTATCATGGCTAAGCTGGATTCCATCATCAACCCAAAGCACACTTCCCAGTAGCAATTTGGATTTTGAGAGCTGGAATTCTGGCTCATTTCCCTCCACCTGGCATGTCGAAGTCTGTGAAGCACCCAGTATCTCAAAGTAGGATTTGAACCAGGGTCTCTGGACTCTGAATTGAAGCTATTTGGGCAGTGGTTTTATATAGAATTAAATAGAAATTACAACATGGAATCAAGCTGTCTGACATGTGTTTATTTTCCATATAAGCAGTCATTCTCATCACATATCCCCTTATTTCCCTTGTCTTTTTGAACGTTGACAGTCTCTGCTTCAATCACTATCTTTACTAATTCCACTGCCTCTCAACCTTCTGTGTAAGGAAGTTTATCTAGCCTTTATCTTAGGCCTTTGGCTGTAATCTTTCCCTCTTGTTCTCAAACTCTCTTTCACTGGAAACTGTATTACTATCTCCTCTGCTCCATCAGTTCATTAAACAGTTCTATCAAATCAACCCTTAATCTCTTCTGTTCCAACAAAACAGCTTCAAACTTTCCAGCCGTCCTTTGAATTTGTAGTTCTTTATATCTGCTGTCATCCTGGTGAATCTATGATGTATCCTCTTTATTGTCTCAACTTTCTTATTTTGAAAATGCATACAGACTCTAACTGTAATCTTGCTATGGCTTTATATGGATTCATTTATATTTTGACTTTTATACTCAACACTTCTCATGAGAATAGTCTGCATTCTACCTTGTCCATTTGCGATGATGCATTTAATGTCCACTACACACTGCCTGCCATCATTGAAAATATAATTTTCTTTTAAAGAAAATATTTTATTAAGGCATTTATAATTTTAACACTTTTTTAAACAGAGAGATCCAACAAACACAAACATTGAAAATATAATTAATTTAGAACTTTTATTTAAACCAAAATGTTCCACCTCCCACTTGCTGACGTCTGCTATTATTTGTCTCCATTAACCATATCCGGCTCCTCATTGATTTAATCTGCCTCTTATTTCAGTATTATCTGCAAATTTGGACATCACTCCCTGCCATATTTACTCGGCCAGTGCTGGAACTCAAGTTAATGATTGAAACATACTGGTAGTATCAAAACAGAAATGCTCAGTAGGTCTGGCAGCATCTGTAGGTCTGGCAGCATCTGTGGAGAGAGAAACCAAATTAACATTTCAGGTCCATGCCTTTTCATCCGAACTAGAAAATATTGAAAGCCTGTTACGTTTTTAACCAGTACAGGGGCAGGGAAAGGATGGAGAAGAGGAGAGAATATGGTGCGAGAAATCAGTTGATTGCTTCTCGTGTTTAACTAGAGCAAGCAGGATCACTTAGTGCGACTGTAATAGTCCCTCCTGTTGAAAATACACCCTTTAGGTATAGTTCTGTTCCATCGTCAGTTAAAATGGAATGAAAATCGTTTTTTTTGTGCCCATGGCTTGCCACTTGAGTGGACCAATAGAAGAAAATTTATATTGTTTTTTTAAAACTGAGTATTGTTTTGACACGTAAAGCAGATACACTCAGAATAGCTGAACTGTTGCAAGTTATTGAATATTTATTTAATTTTCAATAGCCTTGATTGGCGACGACGATCTATTAATTTTGTAGTGGAGAATGGAGGTGTGTTTAGAAGATTGGAGCGATGATTGTTGGATAATTTTATTTTTGTATAAACATTGCAGTCTCATCAAAATAACTTTAGTCAGCCCAAAATCAAATTTAACTCTGTTTCCCTATTATTGTTTAATGGAGCAAATAGAATAACAATAATGAATGCAGTTGTAAAAGAGTACTTAATTGTATCTAGTGGGCTTTTGGATGTCCTCGGGTTGTGACAGGTGCTAGAGGAATGCAAATATTTTTCAAATCAACCGAATATTGGGAAACGGGGAAGCGGTCAGGTCAGTCTTTTCAGGAAAGAAGCTCTGCGTTTCCCTTCTATTAAATCTCATTGTATTTGTGACACAAGTTGACATCAAGGTGAGAATTTTGGAAAATCTGAAGTGTTACTGCCTTTGCATATAATATTATTTGACAAAAATGCTTCAAAAATATTTGTGGTGGTCTGGTCACATTATATCAAATTCACATTAAGGGTGAGCGTATAGGGGGAAGTACTTTAATATGAAGTTAATCTCAACCAAAGAAAGAAGAAAATATAAATTGGACTAAAAAAGAAACTGAAAACATTAAAATATGTTGCAAAGTCGTCAAGACATTAACAGGAAAAGACAGGGTAGATAAAGTATTGCCATTGGATGCAGATTCTAAAACTAGGGGGCATAGTCTAAAAATTAGGGTTGGACTGTTAAGGAAGTACTTCACCCAAAGGGTGGTAGAGGTTTGGAGCTCTCTCCCATACACAGCAGGTGAAGCTAGAACAGTTCTTAATTTTCAATCTGAGATGGGTAGAATTTTGTTAAGCAAAGATATTAAGGGATATGGGCCAACGGCAGGTGTATGGAATTAGTCACAGATCAGCCATGATTTCATTGAATGGCGGGACAGGCTCGAGGAGTTGAATGGTCTACTCTAGTTCTTGTGTTCCTAAGCTCGCTTGTTCGTCTATATTTTGTAGACAGTCTATATCAAATTTTCCTCGGTTTGATCCCGGCCCCGGGTCACTGTCCGTGTGGAGTTTGCACATTCTCCCTTTGTCTGCGTGGGCCTCACCCCCACAACCCAAAAAAGATGTGTAGGGTAGGTGGATTGGCCACACTAAATTGCCCCTTAATTTAGAAAAAAAAGAATTGGGTACTTTAAATTTGAAAAGAAATTCCCAGTTAGTACTATAATGTAATTATAAAAATCAGTTCCTTTTCAGGATCTTTTTGTTATTATCTGAAAGTGGTAAATTGGGTATGTACGATTAAAATTTCATAACTGAACATTTGCACCTAAATGCAAAGCTCCATGAAATGAATGAAATGAAAATCGCTTATTGTTACAAGTAGGCTTCAAATGAAGTTACTGTGAAAAGCCCCTAGTCGCCACATTCCGGCGCCTGTTCAGGGAGGCTGGTGCGGGAATTGAACCGTGCTGCTGGCCTGCCTCGGTCTGCTTTCAAAGCCAGCGATTTAGCCCTGTGCTAAACAGCCCCGTGCTAAACAGCCATTGTTTCATTTAGACTTTACAACATCAACTTGCATTTACATAACCTTTTAACTTAGTAAAATGTCTCAGTGCTTTACAGTAGCAATCTATCAAACAAAATTTGATGCTGTGCCACAAAAGGAGATATTAGGACAGATTACCAAAAGCTTTATCAAAGACAGAGATTTTAAGAAGTGTCTTAAAAGAGGGACGAGAGGGAGGAAAATACAGAGGTAATGGTCAAGGCAACCGACTGATTGAATGATTAAAATTAGGGACAGTTAATTGGCGAATGACAAATCTTGAGAGGCATACAGGGCTGGAGAAACTTACAATAGATGGAGAGGGGTGAGATGATGGATGAATATGAAAAACCAGGATGAAAATTTTGAAGTTGAGTCATTGGTGCATATTTTAGAAAATAACTTTAAAAAATAATAATTTTATGAATAATGCATTTTCCCCTCTTTCCCGTCTCTTTTTAAATTGCAGATTCGTGCATCGGGATATGGTTACATGGTTGCCAATATCTATTTGGTACTCAACCCAAAAGACCGTTCTTTATGTGTAAAATGTAATAATTGTCCGTTCAATTGCACTGATATCACAGCAACCAAACTACAGCTTCACACTTCTTCATGTCATCAATCTGCCAAATCTGCTTGGCTTTCCTTGCCCACCTTTGTTCTTACAGTTTGTCAGTATTGGCTTAAGCCTGATTTGTTCTCTGGTACTTAATGATTTTATTTTTCTTCTTTTTAAACTTCTGTTAGAAATTAAACCTGATCATTACACATGGCTGTGATACTATTCCTTCCAGCGATTATTGGTTTGTTGATGTTTAATATCAAGTCTCCCACGTGGCCCCTTGGTAGAACAGCTGTCACTCATAGTTCTCTAACCAAATGTAGGAGGCAAATGAAGATAAAAGAGATGGGGCGGGGGAGGGGGGAAATTACAACAGGTGGACAACTTCTGTTTTGAGTTGGGACATGGGAGGCAGAAAGAAATCAGGCAGGGTTCTCTGTTAATATTCATTATGCAATGATTCCTTGTGGAAACCACATATCAAAGACTAGTGAGACAGGACTAGGCTCAATTGCAATGCCTCGTACAGTTGAATAGCTGGGTTTCCTTGCTTAATGGAAGAATAATCACTTGGGTGAGGTGTAAGAAGGTTGCTGGTGCCCATGGTATTGTGTCGCCAGATGAGGTAACAGTTTTCTGAGGTGGAAAATGGCGAGGGAGTGAAATCCACTTAGAAACAAAATCTTCTCCACATTGACCTGGTCAAATTTTACATTTGTATCAGTGTCTAAACTGATGGCTATAGGGACATAAAACAACAGTCTAATTATTGATTTTGTATTAAAATTAGATTGCTTGTGCTCATTTTAGAATCTAGTAATCTTTTCAATGTCACACAAAAGGCTAAAATTATTTGGGCGTTGTTACGTATTGAGGGAGTGTTCACTAATCTCATGAATCACTGTCTGTGCCGTGTGCTACTTTTATTATTCCAAGGTTGTATGTTGCTCAGTTTCGGCTTTCAATTTTGAATGAATTTTGTTCTTCTTGCCTGGGCTTCTAGATGTAATTGATAGGTGGGATAAATAAAGCATTTTTATTTTGAAGAAAAGAAAATCTGACATAGTCCAGCTGATTGTGCTGTATGTGCTTTGATGACGTGGTTCACAGGCCAAACTCTGCAGTATTCTGGGAGAAAGAGAGTCTGTTGCTAAGCAGCCAGCAAGGGGAGGGGAAAATTGAATCAAAAAAGCCTTTGTGTGTGAAAACAGTATACTGCTCAGAAACTACTGTACTGTAAATGGATCTGTTGGCGCTTGTGAAGAAGACCTTTTATAACCTATATGAACCAAGATCTTTCTTACTAATTCATTTACAAACCACGTGCAGTTTTCCTTGCCCAATTATCCGTTTATGTGTAACATGAATAAGAGAGACTGAAATGTTGTTGAGCTTTATTGCAGTGCAAGTGTTGGGAATTGGGTCTGGCTAAGAAAGAGTTTCTAGCTCTGCGTTGATGACAATAGAGGGCCTGGTTGTATGTTCTTACTTGGGTGGATTATTTTTGGCTGTTGGTTTTGCTAATGTGCCTGACTAATCCTGTTGTCATTGCTTGATTGCATTTTAGTGTGTAGTTCTTTCCAGTGTTATTTATCTAAGCTTCGTGATCGTGTCGGCTACACTATGGGAAACAGAGCTGAGACCCTGCCAAATAAGACCACGCTGTACAAGGAGGAAATGATTGATGTGACTTGCATCACTTTCAGCAAGATTTGTGGAGCACGACAGATGGTATGTGGGCGTGATGTCGGACAGGCTAGTCCCCCATGCTAAAGAGCCAGCCCCTTTCACTGACGTGTGATATCGAGGCTTTACTTCTCTGCCTGCACACGGTCTGGTTTAAAAAAAGTTAACTTGACTGAAAGAGAGTAAAGAGATGAAAGTTTCATAAGCATCATGTAAGCTATGAGATTTGCATTGGACCCCTTTTAGCTCAGTGTCTGAATTTAAAGTGTGTATACGGATCTGAAAGACACCCACGCTAATTATTGTAGGGATTGCCTGTTTGTTGAATACAGTATGGAGCCACACGCAATGATTGAAGTTGAAATCTGACGTTATAATGTAGGATGGCAACTGTTGTACAAAACATATAGGCCACTTCTATGTTATTTGCATTAATCCAAAGTGTTTGTGGGCATGCATTAGTTTGCACTGTGCACTGAAAGAGCAAAATAATATGGAAGTTGTAGCAGGACTAGAAATTACACGGTCAGCCCAGCCCAGTATAGCGGCTAGTTCTGATGGCAAGTCATAGTATAGAATCCCTACAGTGCAGAAGGAGCCCATTGAGTGTGCACCGACCCTTTGAAAGATCACCCTACCTAGGCTCACACCCACGCTCTATCCCTGTAACCTCACCTAACCGTCAGCCATCAAGAGGCAATTTAGCATGGCCAATTCACCTAACCTGCACTGTGGGGGGGAAACTGGAGCGCCCGGAGGAAACCCACGTAGACACGGGGAGAATGTGCAAACTCCACATAGACAGTCGTCCAAGGCCGGAATCGAACCCTGTTCCCTGGAGCTGTGAGGTAGCAGTGCTAACCACTGTGCCACCCAAATGTTTGTTTCTCTCTTCACAGCTGCTACCTGCTGAGCATTTCCAGCATTTTCTGTTTTATTTCAGATTTCCAGCACTCGCTTTTGTATTATTACAGTGCTCTGCCTGGGAATATTCTTTTGTTGCTTTAGTCCACTCCCTCTCAAACCCGTAACCTCACGTAACTGTTGGACACTAAGGGAAAATTTAGCATGGCCAATCCTGCTTCACAGCTCCAGGGTCCCAGGTTCGATTACCGGCTTGGGTCACTGTCTGTACGGAGTCTGCACATTCTCCCCGTATGTGCGTGGGTTTCCTCCGGGTGCTCCGGTTTCCTCCCACAGTCCAAAGATGTGCGGGTTAGGTGGATTGGCCATGCTAAATTGCCCATAGTGTCCAAAATTGCCCTTAATGTTGGGTGGGGTTACTGGGTTATGGGGATAGGGTGGAGGTGTGGACCTTGGGTAAGGTGCTCTTTCTAAGAGCCGGTGCAGACCGATCGGCCGAATGGCCTCCTTCTGCACTGTAAATTCTATGATTCTACCTAACCTGCACACCTTTGGACTTTGGAATAATACCATTAGATTTTTGAAGTTTGACAAATCTGTTAAACAAGGGGGAGCAATGATCCTTCATTATTTCTGCGTTGACTTAAGATTATCCCTAAGATTTGAGTACATAATGGAAACTGAGTTTCGAGTGTGGTACTACTGGAGGTACCATCTTTCAATTGAAACATGAGGCTCCTTCTGCCTTCTCAGCTGACACCATTTGAAGAAGAGCAGGAGAGTCCTCCCTTCTCCTGGCCAAATGTATCCCTCAACCAATATCACGTTGAAAATAAAAACATACAGTATGGATGGTCTAGTCTCCTGGTAAAAAAATTCCGAATGCTATGCCGATTAAGTATTATTAAAGCGTTTGAATATCTGGTGCATATCCAGAATAATATTTATACAGATTGACGATTTAACATTTTTAAATAAAAAGTTAAACAGATATCGGGTTACTTGGGACGGTGTATTATGTATAGGCAATTTAATGCTTTGTTTAACAATGGTTCCTAAGCTACGGGACCATAGAAATGTCATACTAAAGAAGGCAGCCGGTCAGGAATAAAATAGAAATTTCGAACAGTAGAAAATGCTTATGGAGCCTTTGCTCAACAGATGGAATAGGCTGGTTCGTGTCCATTACAGATTAGATTATGTGTGATCACTCGCATTGCCACTTGGGCTTTTAAAAACCTTCAGTGGAAAGAATGCACTTCAGCAAAAACTATGGACGAGATTCTCTGGCCTCCACACTGCGTATTTCTCGGTGGTAAGAGGTGGCCCCCGTTGGGATCTTCTGGTCCCGCCGTGTCAAGGAGATTTCCCATTGAATCCATCCCGCTCCATTGGGAAACCTGTTGCAGGATGGGGTGTGCCATCGACAGGACCGGAAGATCCCGCTGGTGTGAACAGATGGAAGATCTCGCACCATTTTAATAATTTTTAACAAAATGATCCCATTGCCATCATCAGTGACCAACCACCAAATACTTTGTCCTCATGTGATACAGCTTAAAATTGGCCTTCCAGAAGAAACCCAAGTTTCAAAGGACAATATTTAAAATTGTTTCGTTGTTCAGGGTAGCATAGAACGGTGATTCAAACAGCCATTACCTCAATATTGTTTTGTCTACAGAAAATGTGAAGTATTGAAAGGAACGGTAGCTTTTGTAGGCTGAACTGATGGTGTTTTATGTTGGTACAAAACATTAAGCAGCAAATGACACCTGATGGTATGCATCATCAGAGTGGCTATGTAACAAATGAGGAAAACTAACTATTAATGAACTTGAGATCTTAACCTTCATTGAACTTGTAGTCTTCCACTTTACTGTCAGAATTATTTCCTATTTTAATATAGTTTACTGCTCTCCTCTTTTGAAGGTGTAAATGCTGCTGAAGTATGATTCCAGGGAAATTTGATGCTCTCCAGTAACTTGCCCATTTGGCTATTAGTGACACACAAGTGGATCTATTAGCAATTATGTGTCTCATCCAATCTACATCCTGACAGGCTTTTCAAGAGATAGATCAAGATTGGGAACTAGGTCTGATATATATTCTGTCCTCCCTGCTCTAGGGTATTGACTTCAATTTAGCAATTTGACTATTACTCCAAAAAACACAGCAAGAGCTCTTACAACACCAGGTTAAAGTCAGGTGATGAAGGAGCAATGTTCCGAAAGCTAGTGTTTCCAAATAAACCTGTTGGACTTTAACCGCCTGGTGTTGTAAGACTTCTTACTGTGCCCACCCCAGTCCAACGCTGGCATCTCCATATCCAAAAAACACAGCACAGACTTGAAATTGAATCTTTGACTGCCCTGTATAACTGGGCAGCCCACTTGTCTGAAGAGTACATCTATGAACAATGTGATTAACTTTAGTGTTTACATGTGCTTTAAATGAGAATAGTATGCCAATGCTTTATTTCAAGAATTGATCTTGTATTCTGCACAATGTTCTGCCTTCAGTGAAAATGTCTGCAGTTCATATTAGTTGTGGATTCACTTTTGGTTTTCTTTATTTATTGCATTAATTGGAATTAAGGTTGGTATTTATTACCTTACTGGACCCTCCCAGTACAAATCAAGAGCTGCTCAAATAAAATAGTTAAGTAAAAAGGTGAGGGACTGAGATGTTTGATTTGCGTTTTAATTGTGCAAGTTGTGATGATTTGATAACTAATAACGAAGCACTAAAAATTGTTCAGTTCAACTTGCAAATATTGAAATCGCCATCCAATGCTGTTTGAAAAATGTCAAAAATAATTTCATTTTCTCTTTCAATTTTCTTCCACACTTTAGTTTACCATTCCTTTTCATTGGGTTATCAAAATGTAACTAACTGGAGTAGTGGATTGTTTTGGGTTTGTCCTGACCTGGAGTGCTGAGGCCAATTGTAGTTGCGTCCCAACAATTGTCCCAGCTGTTATCAGTTAATTCCAAACATTATCGAAGAATTTTGAACCTTCCTGGTCTTTATGTCTTAGCGCCACACCAGAAAAAGCCTTGACTTGCACTAAAAATAAATAATTGAATGTGTATTTTTAAAAATTCTTTCATGGGTTCATCCTTAATAACCCTTATGGTGAGCTGCCACCGTGAACTGCTAAAGCCCATTTGGTGTAGGTACACCCAAACTGCTGTTAGGAAGGGAGGTCCAGGATTTTGACCCAGGGACAGTAAAGGAATAATAACATGCAAGTCAAAATGGTGTGTGACCTGGAGTGCAACTTGTAGGTGATAGTATTTCTATACGTCTGCTGCTCCTTCGAAACGGTCAAGGGTTTGGAGGTGCTGTCAAAGCAGACTTGGCAATTTGCTGCAGTGTGTGAAGAAATAACGTTTGTGAATGGCAGAGTAGGTGACGCCATGATATAAGTTGTGACTCCCTGCCCTGAAGCACTTGACTGATTTCCATCTATCTGTGTTGTTTGTCATATTTGGAATGTATGGAAAAATCTGAAGAACGAGCCAACATTGCCAACAAATCACATTTTATATCATGGAATTTTGACTTTCGAAAAGGATCTGAAGTCCCATAGAATACCTACAGTGCAGAAGGAGGCCATTTGCCCATCCAGTCTGAAAGAGCACTCCGCCTCGATCCACTGACCCTGCCCCCTCCCCCACCTTATCCCCGTAACCCCACGCATTGGTCATAACCTGCACATCTTTGGACTGGGAGGAAACCGGAGCACCACAAGAAACCATACAGACACGCGGAGAGCGTGCAAACTCCACACTCGCCACCTAAGGATCTAACCTGAGTCCCTGGTGCTGTGAGGCAGCAGTGCTAACCATTGTGTCACCGTGTTGGCAGGAAGCATTTTGGGAGCCAAAGACATGAAACATCAATTTATTTTTCCTTATCGAAGAATGGAAGAAGATAAGAAATAGGAGTGAGCCATTCAGCCCTTCAAGCCTGCTCTGCCATTCAGTGTGATCATAGCCGATCTCCCATTTGCTAGAAATATCCCCCTATTCCTTGGTTTCCAGAGTATCCAAAAATGCATTGAAATGGACTTGAAGCCGTAGGTGCTACTGAAAAGTTAGTACTGGTTGTGAACAAGCTGTGATTAGTTTTTGTCAGGGTTAAGATCTTGAATGTTTTTGTAATTAATTGCACACCCCCATTCTTCATTCCATCTCCGAGTGAGAGTTGGTAAGTAGCTTCCTCTAAACATTGGGTATTTCAACCTGATCATTATTATTCTTATTGCTGGGAAATAGTCTTAATAGCTTTTCCTCTTTCTGCTGTGCATCTGTAGTCCTTGGTTTTCTTTCTCAGATGTAAATAAAATCGGCGCTCGGTGAATGGGGGACGGTGGATGGAAATTTGTCTCACCAAACTTTGGGTGCTGAGAGCAGAACACAGAATTATTTTAACCTCTCTATCCTGCTGTGCTTTAAACATCATAATACCACTCATTCTGATATGCACAAATGTTCTTTCTTCACAGTCATGGCAGGCAGCAACTTGGAAAGTCTCCTTTGACAGCACCTACCAAACCATTCTAGAAGGACAAGGGCAGTGAACGGATGGGAATGCAAACATTTACAAGTTCCACTCCCATGTCTCGCACCATTTAAATGAGTCAATATGTGTCATTCTTGGCAATCTAACCTGAAATAGGTTAAGAGAAAAATTAGAATATATGATTCATTGCAATAGATATTAAGGTTTTGGAAGTTGGCAGAGATGTAACCAGTTAAAGGGATGGATTTGGGGAAGAAGTTTCTGGATGTATTCTATGTACGTTATCCTCTGTGTTTCAACAGAATTTTTCTAATCTCTCTCATTCTCATGGCGATGATCTTAAATTTGTGCTCGCCCAGTTACACCCACCAGTGACTTTCTTTTGCTATTTCTTATCTCCACCCAAACTAATTCTATTGACAGGATTGTCGGGCCTTATCCCTGGTGGGACCCTTTGCGAGTGAGAACGGAAAATTTCCTGTTCAGAAAAAATTCCATTCGCTCTCAGCAGCACTGGCAAATCCTAGCCGTGACGAGGATGGGAGATTTTTGCCTATATCTTAAACCAAGGTTGCTGCTCACTATTGCACTGACCTCCTATTTTGTTAACAGAGCTGCCCCTCCTCCTTTTCCTTCTTTTAATTAAAGCTTTCTTGGTTTCGTCTTATTTTTTTCTTTCTGTGCCCAACTAGGCATAATATTGTAACTATTTGTCTGATCGTTCTCAAATGATTCACCGGATAGTAGTGGGGAGAAGGCGCACTGACTGACTTTCCTTTCACCCCATCCTTTGGCCAGGGCATTGAGGCTAATTGTTGAGTTCTAGTCACTGCTCTCTATGACTCAGTACTTCTCTGGGCAGTGCCACATCAAGCCACTGAAGGATCTGGGAAAGTTAGTTTTGTAAGTTAATACTGTGGCAGTGGTAGCAACAGCTTTACTGTGTTTTCATGATTGGGGTAATAGTTTCATGTCCTCATGTTAGTGTTCATATCTGTGATTCTGAGTTTATGCACAGCATGTCTCGAAGAATCGATTCTATAATGTTTCACCTCTCGCTGACCCATGCTTCTTTTCAACACAATTTCACACTGTGATGCATTCCCTAGAATCCTGTTTGATGGGAAAAGGCTGTGCATTGCAATGGATTACAAGACTTGTCAATTCACTACTTTTTCACTACCGGCTCCTAGAAGTGGGCAAATGTTTCTTTTCCAATTCAGTTGAAGTTTGATACAGATTTAATCCAATTCCCAACAAATGTGACTGCATGGCAGCTGACTCTGCTTTGTTGTGGCCATAATGGTTTCGTCAAATTAGGTTGAGTGTTTGTAATGAGCCTAAGTGAGCTTCTGTTTCAGGACTTTCTGCCTGGTCTGTATTGGGAGTGGAGTTTCTGTGTGATGTCATTCCCCTCTGCAGATACTGACGCTTGCTCTCTGCAGTGTTTTGTGTGATAGGTCCAATAATAACACACACCGTTGTAACTGGGTAGGCTGCAGCAGTGCTTTTAAAAATCTGGTTTCAGGCTGCTAATCTAGTTAAAGCACTGAATGAGACATGACATAGGAGAGAGAAAAAGCTGTTGTACTTGGTGTGCATATGGGATTTATTTTCACACTGATTAAACAGCTGGATCAGAGCTAAAATGTACATGCAGACATTAAGCTGTAAAATAAGAACTTGAGTTTTCAACAGGAAAATTGTATTTTCTTGAGCTACTGCTTCTGAAATGGAGGGTGATTTGAGGGGCGGGCTACGTCACAATGTAGTGAAGTTCAGAATGGGAAATTAGCATTGAAAATCATTCATCTTAATGTGGAATTGGTGATAGCTGATATAGTTTTGATGCTTTATCAAAGATTATCTTAATCCTTTAAACTGCTATTTGTAAAAATAAATTTAGAATACCCAATTCATTTTTTCCAATTAAGGGGCAAGTTAGCATGGCCAATCCACGTACCTGCACATCATTGGGTTGTGGGGGCGAAACCCACGCAAACACGGGGAGAATGTGCAAACTCCACACGGTTAGTGACCCAAAGCCGGGATCGAACCTGGGACCTTGGTGCCGTGAGGCAGCAATGCTAACCACTGCGCCACCATGCTGCCTCCCTTTAAACTACTACGAGGACCTGTGTGTATCTAGCGATTTAGTCAAGAGGACTTTGGGGGGCTTCACTGAGTTGTTGCTGGTAAAGCTGAATTTTGCTTGACTGCTCTAAAAAGTGATGAAATATTATTTTTATTTCTGCGGGATGAGTCAGCGCTACTTGTTTTTGTCAGACCTTGGCCAAAAGGAGCTTGAAACATTTGAAGTTGTTATGGTCATTGAAAGCGCCATATAAATGCAATTAAATTTTGTTGCACCTAGAACTTAAGAGTTCAGTTTATTTGCTATTTTTCTTTATGTAGTGTTCTTTGTGTTCTTATTCCTGCATGCTTTCTTCATTGGGTTCTTATCAGGTTCTTTGTGGAGGCAGTCCCTTCTCCTTGCTTGTTTCTGCCTCTGTGGGTATAACATTGCTTGACTTTGTGCCATATGCTTTGAGATGTTAAATTTGCAATTAGAAATAGAGTTTAGCACAAGTTTGGGTAAAACTGTTGCTATGATCGCCCAATGATATATCTTCACCCATCGTCAAAAGAGCTGTGCATGTTGCACCAATGGTTTCGCTCAGTTTTCCCTTATGAATGATCCATTTTTGGCCTGTTAGAGATTTGGAATTTAAAAAAACCCTGCAAAATGATGTGTTGTTTTATGATGTGCTCTTGTATCGACTAGAATTTGATTTGTGACCACCAGAAATAAGTCTTTGTTCCAGCTAACACTTGTTATATAGGCTTCAAGGCACCCTCCAGGATCTTGTCAAAGCGGCCTTCCATCTATGTGCATAGCTGGTGATTTTTAAAAGGTTGCTTGATAGTTTAGAGAAATAACAAGCCCCATTCTGTCTATGCACTTTGAAGGAGGAACCACTAGATAGCCAATTAGAATATGAACCCCTATTATTGTATGTTCTAGTTTGCACTTTCCGATTAAAAATCAGTTAATTATTTATCTGCCGATAGTTCTTGCCATATGTTGGTTGGCTGTTATTCTTGGCCCCATAACAAGTGTGATTGCACTTTAATAATAATCCTTTGGACTAAAAAAGAAAGACTTGCATTTATATGGTGCTGTTCGTGACCACTCGATACCTCAACGCACTCGACAACCAATAATGTAATTTTAACAGTGAAATCACTATTGTACTGCAGAAAACATAGCAGTTTATGTGTTAGTGACCAGGTAACCTGCTTTTTTGTGATGTTGATTGAAGGATGAATCTTGACCAGGAGACTGGAGTTAAGTCCCTTGCTCTTCTTTGAAATAGTGCCATGGGATCTTTTGCATCTACTTGAGCAGGCAGATGTGACCTTGGTTTAACGTCTTGTCTGAAAGATGACATCTCCGACAGTGCAACGCTTCAATACTGCATTTGGGTGTTGGCTTTGAGTTTTGTGCTTAAACCCTGGAGTGGGACTTGAACCTAGAACCTTGTGACTGAAGAGACAAACGTGCTACCAATTGAGCCGTTGATGGATGCATTTTGAGATGGCCAGAGGATGTGAAAGTGTATAAGTGCAGGTGTTTAATTTTTCCCAAATATCAGCTTGGCTCAAATGATTGGAAACTGACCATGAGATATTTTGGTGTGTTTGGTCAGCACTGTTTTGCATATTGGCATACTGGCTAAAGACATTGTCGGTGCATTGTTCTGTTTCATAGAATATAGGACATAGAACATATAGTGCAGAAGGAGGCCATTCGACCCATTGAGTCTGCACCGACCCACTTAACCCTCGCTTCCATCCTATCTCTGTAAACCAATAACCCCTCCTAACCTTTTGGACACTAAGGGCAATTTAGCATGGCCAATCCACCTAACCTGCACATCTTTGGACTGTGGGAGGAAACTGGAGCACCCGGAGGAAACCCACGCAGACACGGGGCGAACGTGCAGACTCCGCACAGAGAGTGACCCAGCGGGGAATCGAACCGGGGACCCTGGCGCTGTGAAGCCACAGTGCCAGCCACTTGTGCTATCGTGCTGCCCATGTTTCCATCATCTCAGTGTCTTAGAAGTCTGAAGCTGTGCTTCTGATTTGGATAGCATTTTGTAACAGCTTGATTACCTAGATTGTGCGTAGTTTGTGCTAGTTTTATACACTGCAACTGGAGTGAAATTGGCTGAGTAGTGGAAAAACAAATTGGACAATTTAAGACTGAATTACATAGGTTTAAAAATCTGTTCGCCTGAAACTGGCCAAGACCCCAGGTCACAATGAGGATGGTGAATTTCCACTGGTCGCACCTATTTGCAGTTTGTTGAGCGGATGTCTTCCTTTGACGCCATTTTCTCAGGCAAATGGGCACAAGGGGTCAGATTTTAAAAGTTTTTAATATTTGTGTATTAATATTTTCTAAATAGCTGATTAATTAAACTAGTAAATGAATCAGTTTTGTTTAGTAATTTTCAGTGATTTTAAAACGGTTACTCAGGTGGAAGAATAGACAATTATTAAAAATGTGTATGTTAAATCATGTTCAGCTGTATTTCATAGAATCATAGACTTTACAGTGCAGAAGGAGGCCATTCGGCCCATCGAGTCTGCACCGGCTCTTGGAAAGAGCACCCTACCCAAGGTCCACACCTCCACCCTATCCCCACAACCCAGTAACCCCACCCAACACTAAGGGCAATTTTGGACACTATGGGCAATTTAGCATGGCCAATCCACCTAACCCGCATATCTTTGGACTGTGGGAGGAAACCGGAGCACCCGGAGGAAACCCACGCACACACGGGGAGGATGTGCAGACTCCGCACAGACAGTGTCCCAAGCCAGAAATTTATAGAACAGCATCTGGCTACTACCCTTAAATTAGTAAATTTGTTTCAATGCAAAGAAATAACCCAAATGACTATGTTTTATTAGTTTGACTGATTACATTGTATCGCAGAATATGTTCTTTTGTGATCATTTTTTGCAGAAACTTGATCTGTAATCTAACCACAAATATGAAATTGCAATTTACCCCTAATTTCATGCATGTATCTAAAGATGAAACTTATCTCCTTTACATTTCTGTAAAAATCTGTCTATGTATGGCATCTCTTCCCCTGTAATTTCGATTGTTCTTCATCTCTTGTAACAACAATAGGAAACTGAGAACTTGGGTTAAATTGACCACTTTATCTTAATTCCACTTATTAGTAAAAGGTTACTTCTGATGAATGTTATATACTTACTGCCTTGGATATGTAAATGCAATTATTAGGACTTCATAAAGTTCTCCTGGCACCGTTTTTTAAAATACGTATATTTATTAAGATTTTACACTTTAGAAATTGATGCAAAAAGTTCTAAAATAATACTTTACATAAAAAAAGAAGCAAATAAACGGCTAAACATACATGGCACAGGAGAACGGCAACATAACTGGCTTGATATGATGGTTCAATGAAACTGAATGCCTCGTGACCCCACCAAGAACGAAGGAAAAATAGGATAAGGTCATAAAAAACATGACAAAACGGTGCACACCCTTCCAAGTCGCCCAGGATTACAACCATTATAACAAGTCAGGATACATTTCCCGCAGCCAGATCGGGTACACACCAACATACAAGCAGGTGTCAGTGATCCAACATAGCTATCTCCTTCAGATATCAGATCCAGTTGCACTCATGCAGAAGCCAAGAGCGGATTTGTCATGCTCAACCCTAGAAAAAACAAAAGAAAATTTACGAGAACCAGTTCTAAGGGGACGTTACATACAAAATTACAACTTCGCCTCCTTCTAGGCCCAGAACAGAATCAATATAATTCAAATAATTACAAGATTATGAAGAGAGGACCAGTAGCAACAAATCACAGTTGTTCTCGGACCCATGGTTTCCAATAGAAAAAGAAGAGAGGAAAGATTTGATGGTAGCACAGTGGTAGCACTGTTGCTTCACAGCGTCAGGGTCCCAGGTTCGATTCCTGGCTGAGATCACTGTCTGTGCGGAGTCTGCACGTTCTCCCCGTGTCTGCATGGGTTTCTTCCGGGTGCTCCGGTTTTCTCACACAAGTCCCGAAAGACGTGCTTTTAGGTGAATTGGACGTTCTGAATAGGCGTCGGAATGTGGCAACTAGTAGATTTTCACAGTAACTTCATTGCAGTGTTAATGTAAGCCTTCTTGTGACAATAAAGATAATTGTTATTACATATCCTAATCCAGTGGCCTTCCCAGTTATAGGTTTTGGTTTGTCTGGCTCAGCGCAGGATTCGTTCACGGTCCTGGTACCGGAGCGTCTTGGCAATTATTGCCCTTGGCTGTTCCCCGACTTGGGCAAAGTGACCGGTGCGCTCTGTCGATTTCTGATGGGTTGGGGAAGCTATCCTTTCTCACCAGGTCGCCCAGCATTTGGGCCATATGGCCTGTGGGGTTCCTACCTTCGATCTCCTCTGGTAGGTTCATGATTCGTATGTTTTGGCACCTCGACTGGTTCTCCTGGACCCTGACTTTTCTCTTCAGGTTCCCTTGCGTCGTGACCAGCCTTGCCTCCTCCTTTTTCAGGGCGATGATCCGGTCACTCTGATCTGTTGCAGCCTTTTTTCCAGCTCCTTGATTGTTCATTCCTGGGCTTCCAGTTGCCATTCTGCCTTGTCCAGGGCCACCTGCATGGTCACCATAGCTTCAGCAACTGCACCCTTGACTGCAGCTTGGATGTCCAATTTTGTTTCCTCCCGATGCTATCTCAATTGTCTTGAGAGAAACATCCTCCACCCATCCCCTGGGGGGGGGGGGGGGGGGGGGGCTTCACTTGCGGTGGGCCTGCCCCCTCGCTCTGGCGAAGCCCGGGTTTTGCCACCTCGTGCATCGCCGGTTCAATCAATTGCTTGTCCAGGCTTTTTCGCTCCTGGTATCCACTCTTCCTCTGGATTGGCTGCTGTTTGCCATCTTTTCCTTCTGTCGTGTTTTGGTAGCGTGTGGGGATGTTTGGTGGTGTTAGTGGGCTTTGTTCGAGCAAAAAGAGCATATTTTTCAGGTTTGTGGGCGGAGAGCCACCTGATGTGCGACTTCATACATATCCCTCTCTCCGGAAATCGTGAAACAATATGCTTGACTGATCAGCTACTGGTGGGTTGAATTGTAGGAGTAAAGTTGCATCTTTGGTTCTGTGCGCGAGTGTGAAATCCGTAAAGTGCTGTAGGGTAACGTCTTTGTCTGCATGGTGATTTGCAAGTAGTCCTTTGCTATCTGCCACGGCATGTTCTTAGCCTTGCTGCAGCAGAAACCAGAAGGGAAAAAATTAACTATAATCACTTCTCTTGAAACCACTCTGAGGATGTGATTTTCAAATTGTCTGTTGGAACTGTGTACCTTTTTCACAACTGAAATACAGAGTAAATGATAATTGCTAAATGTTTAATTATATAGTTTAATGATATAGTTACATGTCTTGGGTTTTGAGTCATTTTATTTCTACGTGCTCTTTTTTTCTCTGAGCCGTTGCTGTTTATATTGAAATAAGTTTTGTAAATTATTGGGTCAGTAGTTTAAAAAATTTGTTAGTATTAGTATTGGTCATTTCCGTTTCCCCTATCTCTAGACTTGAGCAGAAAATATTTTGGGATCACTTTAGATGAGAGGGTTGTCAGTTTAACAGACGAGGAAGATTACTGGAGAGAGCAGCTGCTGTGGTCATCAGGATCATTATCCTTTCTTTCGACAGCAGCTGATTTGGAGAGGTTTTCTCTTCCTGCAACCCTAATGGATGAAAGAAAGAAATGTTAATCACGGGCTGTATTCTCTTCACTCTTTGCCACAGACTGGTTGTTGTTTGTGAAGGACTTTTAAGACTGAAAATATATTTTGCTGCAGTTTCTCCCTTCCCGCACCACAGTCATGAAGTGTGTAATTTATTTAAAGGAGAGCCTTGAGGGCACTGACCACCATCCGGTATTTTGGGCAGATGACCAATCTTCAAATACAGCTTGGACAGTGAATGTCGAAATGCTGCGTGACTGTGATGCTGAAACAAGAAATCCTGGCCCTGATTTACATATTTTCCAATTGAGCTGCAGACAAGTGATCAGGAATCCTGACTTTCTTTTATTCACTCTCCACCCAGATCAGTCAGCATGTCCTAATTGCCCATAAGAAGGTGATGTTGGGCCATCGTTTTGAACTGCTGCAATCCACTATCCCGTGATTTTGACACTATGGGCGTCACGGTAGCACAGTGGTTCGTACTGTTAGCTTCACAGCTCCAGGGACCCAGGTTCGATTCCGGCTTGGGTCACTGTCTGTGCGGAGTCTGCACGTTCTCCCCGTGTCTGCGTGGGTTTCCTCCCACAAGTCCCGAAAGATGTGCTTGTTAGGTGAATTGGACATTCCGAATTCTCCCTCTACCCGAACGGGCGCCGGAGTGTGGCGACTAGGGGATTTTCACAGTAACTTCATTGCAGTGTTAATGTAAGCCTACTTGTGACAATAATAAAGATTATTATTATAGATTATAGTTCCAAATTAGGATGATGTGTGGCTTGGGATTAATTTAGTCACAAAGACATTAGGATGTTCTGAGAATTTTATTGCATGTTTTTCTTTGCAGGGATCTGGCTAAAGTTTGACAATGGGGAATCACGGCAAAGATTTTTCAGGAAATTCTAAAATCACAGTTTCCTGAAAAATATATTCGGCCCATTGAGTCTGCACCGGCCTATGGAAAGAGCTCCCTTAAAACCTACGCCTTCAACCTAGCCCTGTAACCCAGTAACCGCACCTAACCTTTTTGGAAACTAAGGGGCAAGTTAGCCTGGCCAATCAGGACAAATCTGGGAGAATACCAATAATAAAGAGAACAACATTTCATGCTGTGTGAGAAAAGAATGCTGATTATTTAGCAATCGGACTCTGGTAGAGGCGTTGCCATGGACAATTCGCCAGGGAACAGTTAACTGCTAAGCTTTTTAAATTCACACCAGGCAGGTCAACTCTGGTGAAAGTGTTGTTCTGGGGAATGAACCAGGGAATGGCTGTCCCCCAAGCTTTTGATAGCTAAAAAAGCTGGAATGTGTGGACATACCACTTTTGTTTACAATGTATATAGCTTTTGACATGTAAGTGAGCCACACTGAGGGTAACACTTCTGCAGCTCTTCTGCAGGAGGAAGACCTGTCTAGGAGAACTGCCAATTGGCCGGCATCTCTTTATTCCCAGCAATACCAGTTAGCCACTGCCTGGACTACAACCAGTACCCGTAGAAAAGGAGGTATCAGTGTTGTTGGCAAAGCCTTGAGAGGAAAGGGGCGGTGGGAGGTGAGGGTTAAGGCGGGGCGGCATGTAATCTTGATTGGCGAGTTGTGCGTGTCTGAGTGAGTGCGTGTCTGAGTGAGTGCGGGTGTATGTGTGTCTGAGTGAGTGTGTGCATGCCCCCGAGGTCCTGTGCGCGCCCCCGAGGTCCTGTGCGCGCCCCCGAGGTCCTGTGCGCGCCCCCGAGGTCCTGTGCGCGCCCCCGAGGTCCTGTGCGCGCCCCCGAGGTCCTGTGCGCGCCCCCGAGGTCCTGTGCGCGCCCCCGAGGTCCTGTGCGCGCCCCCGAGGTCCTGTGCGCGCCCCCCAGGTCCTGTGCGCGCCCCCCAGGTCCTGTGCGCGCCCCCGAGGTCCTGTGCGCGCCCCCGGGGTCCTGTGCGCGCCCCCGGGGTCCTGTGCGCGCCCCCGAGGTCCTGTGCGCGCCCCCGGGGTCCTGTGCGCGCCCCCCGAGGGCCTGTGCGCGCCCCCCGAGGGCCTGTGCGCGCGCCCCCCCCCCCCGAGGGCCTGTGCGCGCCCCCCCCCCCGAGGGCCTGTGCGCGCCCCCCCCGAGGGCGTGTGCGCCCCCCCCCGAGGGCCTGCGCGCGCCCCCCCCCCCCCCCGAGGGCCTGCGCGCGCCCCCCCCCCCCGAGGGCCTGCGCGCGCGCCCCCCCCCCCCCCGAGGGCCTGTGCGCGCCCCCCCCCCCGAGGTCCTGTGCGCGCTCCCCCCCGAGGGCCTGTGCGCGCCCCCCCCCCCCCCGAGGGCCTGTGCGCGCCCCCCCCCCGAGGGCCTGTGCGCGCCCCCCCCCCCGAGGGCCAGTGCGCGCCCCCCCCCCCCCCCGAGGAGCTGTGCACGCCCCCCCCCCCCCGAGGAGCTGTGCACGCCCCCCCCCCGAGGGCCTGTGCGCGCCCCCCCCCCCCCGAGGGCCTGTGCGCGCCCCCCCCCCCCCCCCCGAGGGCCTGTGCGCGCCCCCCCCCCCCCGAGGGCCTGTGCGCGCCCCCCCGAGGACCCGTGCGCACCCCCCCCCCCCCCGAGGACCAGTGCGCCCCCCCCCGAGGACCAGTGCGCCCCCCCCCGAGGACCAGTGCGCGCGCCCCCGAGGGCCAGTGCGTGCCTTTCGGTGTCTTCACCCTCCGATGGAATACAGTATCTTCTCTAGAGAACCCATTCATTCTCGTCCTGCTTAGTTGCGTCAGCCCAGCACACGTAGAAGTGAAGTTTGCCCGGTGCAGTGCTTTGATCCAGAGTGCTCCCCCTGTTTCCCTGCCTAGTTCTTCCTCCCACCTCCTTCTTGCATTGTTCAGGGGTGAGCTTACCTCCTCCAGCAGTTGTCTGTACAGATCCCCTCCCCGAGTTCATCCGCAGTCAGTAGCTCGTCCAGTAGTGTGTGCCCCGGTATCTGGGGGATGTCGTTGTTTCCTTGTGGCGGAAGCTTTGGGCTTGGTTGTATGTGTGTTCGTTCCCTTTTGGGAGCTGAAACATGTCCGTAAGCTACCCCCAGGGTCACTACTCTGCCTTCTGGGACACTGACGGTTAGAGACATGTACACAATGTCCTGTCTCCGCCTGTTGAAGGAGGCGTCCACTGTTGTGGGGGTGAACTTGTGGTTTTTGCAGATGGAGGTCATGGTGGACATTGTCAGACCAAAGTGATGATGCATTTGCTTCCACGTTCGAAGTGTAGCAACTACTACTGGACTTTTTGAGTATATGGTTGGGGGGTGGAGTTCAGCCGTGGCCAGCGCTCCGAGGAATGTCCATGTGCAGGAACTCTGGAGGAGTGTTTCTGAGGCCACGGCCTTGGTGGGTGGAGTAGTGTACGCGGTAATTAACGGGATGGGTACAGGGAACCCCCGAAAGAATCTGGCACCAGCCCATCCTGTAAAAGTGCAGGGCTACCCGCTTGATGTGGGCTCCCCTGTCATGGCAAAATAAGGGCGGGGTGAGGCACTTGAGGGTCATTTAATGGGCTCAATAAGCCCTAAAATGGACGGGCTGCACGATGCCTCTACCGACCCAAGAACAAAGAAAATTACAGCACAAGAACAGGCCCTTCGGCCCTCCCAGCCTGCGCTGATCCAGATCCTTTATCTAAACCTGTCACCTATTTTCCAAGGATCTACTTCCCTCTGTTCCCCGCCCATTCATATATCTGTCTAGATGCATCTTAAATGATGCTATTGTGCCCGCCTCTACCACCTCCGCTGGCAAAGCATTCCAGGCACCCACCACCCTCTGCGTAAAAAGCTTTCCACGCACATCTCCCTTAAACTTTCCCCCTCTCACCTTGAAATCGTGACCCCTTGTAATTGCCACCCCCACTCTTGGAAAAAGCTTGTTGCTATCCACCCTGTCCATACCTCTCATAATTTTGTAGACCTCAATCAGGTCCCCCCTCAGCCTCCGTCTTTGCAACGAAAACAATCCTCATGTACTCAACCTTTCTTCATAGCTAGCACCCTCCATACCAGGCAACATCCCGGTGAACCTCCTCTGCACCCTCTCTAAAACATCCACATCCTTCTGGTAATGTGGCGACCAGAACTGCACGCAGTATTCCAAATGTGGCCTAACCAAAGTCCTGTACAACTGTAACATGATCAGCCGACTCTTGTACTCAAATACCCCGTCCAATGAAGGCAAGCATGCTGTATGCCTTCTTGACCACTCTATCGACCTGCGTTGCCACCTTCAGGGTACAATGGACCTGAACTCCCAGATCTCTCTGTACATCAATTTTCCCCAGGACTCTTCCATTGACCGTATAGTCAGCTCTTGAATTAGATCTTCCAAAATGCATCACCTCGCATTTGCCTGGATTGAACTCCATCTGCCATTTCTCTGCCCAACTCTCCAATCTATTTTTATTTTGCTGTATTCTCTGACAGTCCTCCTCGCTATCTGCAACTCCACCAATCTTAGTATCATCTGCAAACTTGCTAATCAGACCACCTGTACCTTCGTCCAGATCAATTATGTATATCACAAACAACAGTGGTCCGAGCACGGATTCCTGTGGAACGCCACTAGTCACCTTTCTGCATTTTGAGACACTCCCTTCCACCACTACTCTCTGTCTCCTGTTGCCCAGCCAGTTCTTTATCCATCTAGCTAGTACACCCTGAACCCCATACGACTTCACTTTTTCCATCAACCTGCCATGGGAAACTTTATCAAACGCCTTACTGAAGTCCATGTATATGACATCTACATCCCTTCCATCATCAATTAACGTTGTCACTTCCTCAAAGAATTCTATTAGGTTTGTAAGACATGACCTTTCCTGCACAAAACCATGCTGCCTATCACTGATAAGTCTATTTTCTTCCAAATGTGAATAGATCCTATCCCTCAGTATCTTCTCCAGCAGTTTGCCTACCACTGACGTCAAGCTAACAGGTCTATAATTCTCTGGATTATCCCTGCTACCCTTCTTAAACAAAGGGACAACATTAGCAATTCTCCAGTCCTCCGGGACCTCACCCGTGCTCAAGGATGCTGCAAAGATAAGACCCCAGATATTTCTTCCCTCGCTTACCTCAGTAACCTGGGTTAGATCCCATCTGGACCTGGGGACTTGTTCACCTTAATGCCTTTTCGAATACCCAAAACTTCCCCCTTCCTTATGCCGACTTGACCTTGAGTATTTAAACATCCATCTGTAGCCTCAACATCCGTCATGTCCCTCTCCTTGGTGAATACCGATGCAAAGTGCTCATTAAGAATCTCACCCATTTCCTCTGACTCCACGCATAAATTCCCTCTTTTGTCTTTGAGTGGGTCAATCCTTTCTCGAGTTACCCTCTTGCTCCTTATATACGAATAAAAGGCGTTGGGATTTTCCTTAACCCTGTTAGCCAAAGATATTTCATGACCCCTTTTAGCCCTCTTTATTGTGCGTTTGAGATTTGTCCTACTTTCGCGATATTCCTCCAAAGCTTCATCAGATTTAAGTCACCTAGATCTTATGTATGCTTCCTTTTTCATCTTAGCTAGTCTCACAATTCCACCCGTCATCCAATGTTCCCTAATCTTGCCATTTCTATCCCTCATTTTCACAGGGACATGTCTGTCCTGCACTCTAATCACCCTTTCCTTAAAAGACTCCCACATTTCAAATGTGGATTTACCCTTAAAGAGCTGCTCCCAATCCACATTCCCTAGCTCCTGCCGAATTTTGTTATACTTGGCCTTTCCCCAATTTAGCACTCTTTCTTTAGGACCACTCTCGTCTTTGTCCATGAGTATTCTAAAACTTACGGAATTATGATCGCTATTCCCAAAGTAATCACCGACTGAAACTTTACCCACCTGGCCGGGATCATTCCCCAATACCAGGTCCAGTATGGCCCCTTCCCGAGTTGGACTATTTACATACTGCTTTAAAAAAACTCTCCTGGATGCTCCTTACAAATTCCGCTCCATCTACGCCTCCAACACTACACGAGTCCCATTCAATGTTGGGGAAGTTAAAATCTCCCATCACGACCACCCTATTGCTCCTACATTTTTCTATAATCTGTCGACATATTTGTACCTCTACTTCACACTCGCTTTTGGGAGGCCTGCAGTAAAGTCCCAACAATGTTAGTGCATCCTTCCTATTTCTTAGCTCCACCGATATTGCCTCAGTGCTGAAATCCTCCATCGTCCCCTCCTTAATCATAGCTGTGATATCATCTCTGACCAGTAATGCAACTCCTCCACCCCTTTTACCTCCCTCTCTATCCCTCCTGAAGCATCTATACCCTCGGATATTTAGTTGCCAGTCTTTCCCTTCCCTCAACCAAGTCTCCGTAATACCAATAACATCATATTTGCAGGTACTAATCCAAGCCCTAAATTCATCTGCCTTACCTGCTACACTTCTCGCATTGAAACATATGCACCTCAGACCACCTGTCCCTTTGCGTTCTTCATCTCTTCCCTGTCTACTCTTCCCCTTAGTCACATTGAGTTTATTATCTAGTACCTTACTGGCTTTCGTTGCTGCCTCTTTACTGACCTCTAACTTCCGAATCTGGTTTCCATCCCCCTGCCACATTAGTTTAAAACCTCCCCAACAGTGTTAGCAAAAGCACTCCCTAGGACATTGGTTCCAGAACTGGTTCCAATGTCCCAAAAATCTGAACCCCTCCCTCCTGCACCATCTCTCAAGCCACATATTCATTCTGACTATTCTTGAATTTCTACTCTGACTGTCAAGTGGCACTGGTAGCAATCCTGAGATTACTATCTTTGAGATCCTACTTTTTAACTTATCTCCTAACTCCCTAAATTCTGATTGTCGGACCTCATCTCGTTTTTTGCCTATATGCACCACGGCAACTGGCTGTTCACCCTCCCCCTTCATTATGTCCTGCAGCCGACCTGAGACATCCCTGACCTGTGCACCCGGGAGGCAACATACCATTCGGGAGTCTCGTTGTCGACCACAGAAACGCCTGTCTACTCCCCTTACGATTGAATCCCCTATGACTATAGTCCTGCCAGTCTTTTTCCCGCCCTTCTTTGCTGCAGAGCCAGCCACGGTGCCATGAGCCTGGCTACTACTGCCTTCCTCTGCTGAGTCATCTCCCCCAACAGTATCCAAAACGGTATACCTGTTTTGGAGGGAGATGACCACAGTGGACACCTGCACTGCCTTCCTGCTCTTTCTCTGCCTTTTGGCCACCCATTTCCTGTCTCCCATCACTCGTGGATGCTCCAAAGTGAGTCCATCCGCAGCTCCAGAGCCGTCATGCGGTCTAACAGGAGTTGCAGCTGGACACTTCCCGCACATGAAGGAGTCAGGGGCATCGGCCGCGTCCCTGAACTCCCACATTGAGCATGAGGAGCATAACACGGGTCTGGGATCTCCTGCCATTTTTACACTTTACCTTAACTGATTACAAATATATCAAATAATGAATAAGTGAAAGGAATAAGGATTTTACTTACCAATCACAATACTTACCAACCCACGAAGAGTTGAATTTCTCCCAGCTACTTACCTTCCCGACATACCCCTGGCCACTGCTCCCGCCAAAAATCTAAAGGCCGCTTCTCCTGCAAGGTAAGTTATTAAAGTGTAAACTTTCCTTCCCGACAGATCCCTGGCCACTGCGCCCGCCGAAAATCTGAAGCTATAACTTGCGGATAAAAGAAAAAGAAAAGAGAGAGCTTACCTGATATTCACTCACCCCCTTAGGTTAGAGGAGGTGGAAGGGTGGGAGACACTACAAGTGTAGTGTCTCGGGTTTAGCAACTGCCCAACTTAAATAGAGGTAAAATTCAAACACTTAAGCAACTACCTGATTCCCAAGCTGCACTCCGGCTCCCTCTCTCTCTCCCGCTCCCGGAAATGAAGGCTGCTGGAACCTGGGGGCAAGTTTAACACCTACCTGAATCCCAAGCTGCACTTGCTGCGCTCCGGCTCTCTCTCCCATTCCCGAAAATGAAAGCCGCTGGAACCTGGGGGCAAGTTTAAACACCTACCTGAATCCCAAGCTGCACTCGCTGCGCTCTGGCTCTCTCTCTCTCCCGCTCCCGAAAATTAAGGCCGCTGGAACCTGGGGGCAAGTTTAAACACCTACCTGAATCCCAAGCTGCACTCGCTGCGCTCCGGTTCCCTCTCTCCCGCTCCTGAAAATGAAGGCCGCTAAAACCTGGGGGCAAGTTTAAACACCTACCTGAATCCCAAGCTGCACTCGCTGCGCTCCGGCTCCCTCTCCCGTTCCCAGAAATGAAGGCCGCTGGAACCTGGGGGCAAGTTTAAACACCTACCTGAATCCCAAGCTGCGCTCCGGCTCTCTCTCTCTCTCTCCCGCTCCCGGAAATGAAGGCCGCTGGAACCTGGGGGCAAGTTTAAACACCTACCTGAATCCCAAGCTGCGCTCGCTCTCTCTCTCCCGCTCCCGGAAAAGAAGGCTGCTGGAACCTGGGGGCAAGTTTAACACCTACCTGAATCCCAAGCTGCACTTGCTGCGCTCCGGCTCTCTCTCCCATTCCCGAAAATGAAAGCCGCTGGAACCTGGGGGCAAGTTTAAACACCTACCTGAATCCCAAGCTGCACTCGCTGCGCTCTGGCTCTCTCTCTCTCCCGCTCCCGAAAATTAAGGCCGCTGGAACCTGGGGGCAAGTTTAAACACCTACCTGAATCCCAAGCTGCACTCGCTGCGCTCCGGTTCCCTCTCTCCCGCTCCTGAAAATGAAGGCCGCTAAAACCTGGGGGCAAGTTTAAACACCTACCTGAATCCCAAGCTGCACTCGCTGCGCTCCGGCTCCCTCTCCCGTTCCCAGAAATGAAGGCCGCTGGAACCTGGGGGCAAGTTTAAACACCTACCTGAATCCCAAGCTGCGCTCCGGCTCTCTCTCTCTCTCTCCCGCTCCCGGAAATGAAGGCCGCTGGAACCTGGGGGCAAGTTTAAACACCTACCTGAATCCCAAGCTGCGCTCGCTCTCTCTCTCCCGCTCCCGGAAAAGAAGGCTGCTGGAACCTGGGGGCAAGTTTAACACCTACCTGAATCCCAAGCTGCACTTGCTGCGCTCCGGCTCTCTCTCCCATTCCCGAAAATGAAAGCCGCTGGAACCTGGGGGCAAGTTTAAACACCTACCTGAATCCCAAGCTGCACTCGCTGCGCTCTGGCTCTCTCTCTCTCCCGCTCCCGAAAATTAAGGCCGCTGGAACCTGGGGGCAAGTTTAAACACCTACCTGAATCCCAAGCTGCACTCGCTGCGCTCCGGTTCCCTCTCTCCCGCTCCTGAAAATGAAGGCCGCTAAAACCTGGGGGCAAGTTTAAACACCTACCTGAATCCCAAGCTGCACTCGCTGCGCTCCGGCTCCCTCTCCCGTTCCCAGAAATGAAGGCCGCTGGAACCTGGGGGCAAGTTTAAACACCTACCTGAATCCCAAGCTGCGCTCCGGCTCTCTCTCTCTCTCTCCCGCTCCCGGAAATGAAGGCCGCTGGAACCTGGGGGCAAGTTTAAACACCTACCTGAATCCCAAGCTGCACTCGCTGCGCTCTGGCTCTCTCTCTCTCCCGCTCCCGAAAATTAAGGCCGCTGGAACCTGGGGGCAAGTTTAAACACCTACCTGAATCCCAAGCTGCACTCGCTGCGCTCCGATTCCCTCTCTCCCGCTCCTGAAAATGAAGGCCGCTAAAACCTGGGGGCAAGTTTAAACACCTACCTGAATCCCAAGCTGCACTCGCTGCGCTCCGGCTCCCTCTCCCGTTCCCAGAAATGAAGGCCGCTGGAACCTGGGGGCAAGTTTAAACACCTACCTGAATCCCAAGCTGCGCTCCGGCTCTCTCTCTCTCTCTCCCGCTCCCGGAAATGAAGGCCGCTGGAACCTGGGGGCAAGTTTAAACACCTACCTGAATCCCAAGCTGCGCTCGCTCTCTCTCTCCCGCTCCCGGAAAAGAAGGCCGCTGGAATCTGGGGGAAAGTTTAAACACCTACCTGAATCCCAAGCTGCAATCGCTGCGCTCCGGCTCCCACTCCCGCTCCCGGAAATGAAGGCCGCTGGAAGCTGGGGGCAAGTTTAAACACTTCCTGAATCCCAAGCTGCACTCGCTGCGCTCCGGCTCCCTCTCTGCCGCTCCTGAAAATTAAGGCCGCTGGAATCTGGGGGCAAGTTTAAACACCTACCTGAATCCCAAGCTGCACTCGCTGCGCTCCGGCTCCCTCTCTCTCTCCCGCACCCGAAAATTAAGGCCGCTAAAACCTGGGGGCAAGTTTAAACACCTACCTGAATCCCAAGCTGCACTCGCTGCGCTCCGGCTCTCTCTCTCTCCTGCTCCCGGAAATGAAGGCCGCTGGAACCTGGGGGCAAGTTTAAACACCTACCTGAATCCCAAGCTGCGCTCCGGCTCTCTCACTCTCTCTCTCCCGCTCCCGGAAATGAAGGCCGCTGTAACCTGGGAGCAAGTTTAAACACCTACCTGAATCCCAAGCTGCACTCGCTGCGCTCCGGCTCCCCCTCCCGTTCCCAGAAATGAAGGCCGCTGGAACCTGGGGGCAAGTTTAAACACCTACCTGAATCCCAAGCAGCGCTCCGGCTCTCTCTCTCTCTCTCTCCGGCTCCCGGAAATGAAGGCCGCTGGAACCTGGGGGCAAGTTTAAACACCTACCTGAATCCCAAGCTGCGCTCGCTCTCTCTCTCCCGCTCCCGGAAATGAAGGCCGCTGGAACCTGGGGGCAAGTTTAAACACCTACCTGAATCCCAAGCTGCACTCGCTGCGCTCCGGCTCCCTCTCTCTCTCCCGGAAATGAAGGCTGCTGGAACCTGGGGGCAAGTTTAAACACCTACCTGAATCCCAAGCTGCACTTGCTGCGCTCCGGCTCCCTCTCCCGTTCCCAGAAATGAAGGCCGCTGGAACCTGGGGGCAAGTCTAAACACCTACCTGAATCCCAAGCTGCAATCGCTGCGCTCCGGCTCCCACTCCCGCTCCTGGAAATGAAGGCCGCTGGAAGCTGGGGGCAAGTTTAAACACTTCCTGAATCCCAAGCTGCACTAGCTGCGCTCCGGCTCCCTCTCTCTCTGCCGCTCCTGAAAATTAAGGCCGCTGGAATCTGGGGGCAAGTTTAAACACCTACCTGAATCCCAAGCTGCACTCGCTGCGCTCCGGCTCCCTCTCTCTCTCCCGCTCCCGAAAATTAAGGCCGCTAAAACCTGGGGGCAAGTTTAAACACCTACCTGAATCCCAAGCTGCACTCGCTGCGCTCCGGCTCTCTCTCTCTCTCCTGCTCCCGGAAATGAAGGCCGCTGGAACCTGGGGGCAAGTTTAAACACCTACCTGAATCCCAAGCTGCGCTCCGGCTCTCTCTCTCTCTCTCTCCCGCTCCCGGAAATGAAGGCCGCTGTAACCTGGGAGCAAGTTTAAACACCTACCTGAATCCTAAACTGCACTCGCTGCGCTCTGGCTCTCTCTCCCGCTCCCGAAAATGAAGGCCCCCGTAAGATGGGGATAGATCGGGGGTGGGCAGGAAAAGCAGCTCGCTGCAGTTTGCGCCTCCAACAGCCTTCAAACCTACTGGTGGAAGAAGAGTAAAATCCAGCTTGATGATTTTAATTTGGGATTCAGAACTATTGTATGAAAAATTAAAGTTGGAGGGTATGAATTAATCCAAAATTTCAGCTGTTGGGCAGTTTCTAGATTACATAACTAATTTCAAATCCTTCCCAAAATGCAGCGGTCTGAAATTTCATATCCTGTTTCGTCAATACTTAACTGTTTGTGAATAGGGCAATGTATTTGCTGCCACTCTTGTTGCAAGCTTTGTGAATGGTACTTGGACTGATTCTTTTGCACAAGAAAGTTCCATTCCTAAATCTTTAAAAAGTAACATTACTAAATTATTTTTTGTGAGGAGAGGATGAGAGAAGTGTAGGGTTTGCTGGTGGGCTGTTCAATCTTTGTGTACTGTCAGTGTGTGAAAGTCTAGCAGCCATCCAACTGTTGGAATGCAGCAAATATCCCAGATTCCAGAAAGGAAATTATTTATTTTATTAGTAAAGTATATTTAAGATTACAGACATTTTTTTGTTTTTTTTGGATAACTTTTTTTAGTTTTGGGGACTGCTTCGGATGTAAAGGTCATTAACAATGTCAGAGTTGGATGATTGTTCTTTGCTTATTTGACTTTAATCTGCAATGTCGTAAAGGTGGATGGACTGTATCTTTCTCATTCTGGTTAGCTGGTGCCAAACAGTACTGTTCACATGGCATGACTAAATGCAGGAGCTCTGAAATAGTCCAGGGTGCAGAAGGTCGATCATGTTTCTCTAGCATTGGCCCTACTGCATGGAGTAGCATGTGTGGTGATTAACAGGATGATGTCAATTTTAGACTATTCATAGAGAACATAGAACATACAGTGCAGAAGGAGGCCATTCGGCCCATCGAGTCTGCACCGACCCACTTAAGCCCTCACTTCCACCCTATCCCCATAACCCTAACCCCTCCTAACCTTTTTGGTTACGAAGGGCAATTTATCATGGCCAATCCACCTAACCTGCACGTCTTTGAAATGAAATGAAATGAAATGAAAATCGCTTATTGTCACAAGTAGGCTTCAAATGAAGTTACTGTGAAAAGCCCCTAGTTGCCACATTCCTGTGGAAGGAAACCGGAGCACCCGGAGGAAACCCATGCAGACACTGGGAGAACATGCAGACTCCGCACAGACAGTGACCCAGCAGGGAATCGAACCTGGGACCCTGGCGCTGTGAAGCCACAGTGCTATCCACTTGTGCTACCGTGCTGCACAATTCTTGGTCATTGTGCAGGGGAGCCTAAATTTTCCGAACAGTTGAGAATATTGTGATTTTTGTTGACAGCTTCAGTGCTGCCAAGGAATATTGGAGTTCTTTGTGCGGGTGAAGCTTTCCCAAAACCCTTGTGCAGACAGTCACCAATCAATATTACATGCGGTGCCATGTGATGAAATTATACCAGAATTCTTTGTTTTAATGCGCACCAGAATATAAACCATGGTATTAATTTTATCTTCTCTGTTGCTTCATCGTAAAACTCTAATATTTTCTGCATTGTTTGAAATACTCAATATTTGAATTACCCTCGTTCTGGCGTCTTTTTCCCTTTCCCCATTAATAGTTTCAGTTTTGTTGAGAACTGTCCTTTATGCAATTTATGCAAAACAGTACCTCATCAATATGATAATTACAAGCCAAGCCAGACTGCAAAACCTGTAAAACAAAAAAAGCACTGGACCACATGAGGAGAGTTACAACCAATGTTTGATGTTGCTCTAACAATTGGATGCACATCACAAATACTTTTCCATTCAATGGGTTTTCTAGCTCAGGTGACTAAAGACAATTGCAGGGAACCTTTGCACTGTGGCAAATGTTTCATTATGCACACAACTATTATAAATCAAATGAATTTAAATTGACTTCATTACTTCCCCCCCAAAAAAAAATTCTTGTGCTTAGTGACTCCTGATTAATTGCTTGGCATCACCACCATGTCTGACTTTGAGAAAGGTCAATTGAAATAAATGGTTGAAATCACACATTTAGTGAAAAAATCTTCAGTTAAAAATGGACCTTTGCTGTTCAAGTATGTGATTTTCTGGTTCAGTTATTTCCCCTTGATTTGCTCTTCTACACACACACGCACACACACTCTCAGTACCTCTCTAGATTATATCTAGCAAAACATGTAATGTTTGACAAAACGTATAATGAGCCCTCTCATTCTTTCACATCACAACAGACTCCTTTGAGATGTAACAAGCAAGGGGGGATAAAGGTGAATCAGTAGATGTGCTTTTCCAAAAGGAAATCGACAATGTGTCGCATAAAAGGTAACTATGAGGGGTGGCTCGGTGGTGTAGTAGTTAGCACTGCTGCCTCACGCGCTGAGGACCCGGGTCCGATGCTGGCCCTGGGTCACTCTCTGTGTGGAGTTTGCACATTCTCCCCGTGTCTGCGTGGGTTTCACCCCCATAACCCAGAGATGTGCAGGTTAGGTGGATTGGCCACGCTAAATTGCCCCTTAATTGGGAAAAAAAAAAATTGGGTACTCTAAATTAAAAAATATATAACTGGAATTCAAAGTCTAATGATGACCATGAAACCATTGTCGATTGTGTAAAAACGCATCTGATTCACTAATGTCCTTTAGGGAAGGAAATCTGCTATCTTTACCTGGTCTGGCCTACATGTTACGCCAGACCCACAGCAATGTGGTTGAGTCTTAAATGCCTGGTGAAATGGCCTAGCAGGCCATTCGTTGTATTCAACAAAAACATAAAAAGGAGATTCAATGGTTAGGGGAATAGATAGGAGATTCTGTGGTCGCGAGCGAGACTCCCGGAAGGTATGTTGCCTCCCGGGTGCCAGGGCCAGGGATGTCTCGGATCGTGTCTTCAGGATCCTTAAGGGGGAGGGTGAGCAGCCAGAAGTCGTGGTGCACATTGGTACCAACGACGTAGGTATGAAAAGGGGTGTGGAGGTAATAAATGAGTTTAGGGAGTTAGGCTGGAAGTTAAAAGCCAGGACAGACAGAGTTGTCATCTCTGGTTTGTTGCCGGTGCCACGTGATAGCGAGGCTAGGAATAGGGAGAGAGTGCAGCTGAACACGTGGCTGCAGGAATGGTGTAGGAGGGAGGGGTTCAGGTATTTGGATAATTGGAGCGCATTCTGGGGAAGGTGGGACCTGTACAAGCAGGACGGGTTGCATCTGAACCAGAGGGGCACCAATATCCTGGGAGGGAGGTTTTCTAGTACTCTTCGGGAGGGTTTAAACTAATTTGGCAGGGGAATGGGAACCGGATTTGTAGTCCAGCAACTAAGGTAGCCGATATTCAGGACGCCAAAGCGTGTAATGAGGCAGTGGGGAAGGGAACACTGACAAAGGAGAGTACTTGCAGGCACGGAGATGGGTTGAAGTGTGTATACTTCAACGCAAGAAGCATCAGGAATAAGGTGGGTCAACTTAAGGCATGGATCGGCACTTGGGACTACGATGTGGTGGCCATCACGGAAACTTGGATAGACGAGGGGCAGAAATGGTTGTTGGAGGTCCCTGGTTATAGATGTTTCAATAAGATTAGGGAGGGTGGTAAAAGGTGGGGGGGGGGTGGCGTTATTAATTAGAGATAGTATAACAGCTGCAGAAAGGCAGTTCGAGGAGTATCAGCCTACTGAGGTAGTATGGGTTGAAGTCAGAAATAGGAAAGGAGCAGTCACCTTGTTAGGAGTTTTCTATAGGCCCCCCAATAGTAGCAGAGATGTGGAGGAACAGATTGGGAAACAGATTTTGGAAAGGTGCAGAAGTCACAGGGTAGTAGTCATGGGTGACTTCAACTTCCCAAACATTGAGTGGAAACTCTTTAGATCAAATAGTTTGGATGGGGTGGTGTTTGTGCAGTGTGTCCAGGAAGCTTTTCTAACACAGTATGTAGATTGTCTGACCAGAGGAGGGGCAATATTGGATTTAGTACTTGGTAATGAACCAGGGCAAGTGATAGATTTGTTAGTGGGGGAGCATTTTGGAGGTAGTGACCACAATTCTGTGACTTTCACTTTAGTAATGGAGAGGGATAGGTGCGTGCAACAGGGCAAGGTTTACATATGGGGGAAGGGTAAATACGATGTTGTCAGACAAGAATTGAAGTGCATAAGTTGGGAACATAGGCTGTCAGGGAAGGACGCAAGTGAAATGTGGAACTTGTTCAAGGAACAGGTACTACGTGTCCTTGATATGTTTGTCCCTGTCAGGCAGGGAAGAGATGGTCGAGTGAGGGAACCATGGTTGACGAGAGAGGTTGAATGTCTTGTTAAGAGGAAAAAGGAGACTTATGTAAGGCTGAGGAAACAAGGTTCCGACAGGGCGTTGGAGGGATACAAGATAGCCAGGAGGGAACTGAAGAAAGGGATTAGGAGAGCTAAGAGAGGGCATGAACAATCTTTGGCGGGTAGGATCAAGGAAAACCCCAAGGCCTTTTACACGTATGTGAGAAATATGAGAATGACTAGAGCGAGGGTAGGTCCGATCAAGGACAGTAGCGGGAGATTGTGCATTGAACAAAGAACAAAGAACAAAGAAATGTACAGCACAGGAACAGGCCCTTCGGCCCTCCAAGCCCGTGCCGACCATACTGCCCGACTAAACTACAATCTTCTACACTTCCTGGGTCCGTATCCTTCTATTCCCATCCTATTCATATATTTGTCAAGATGCCCCTTAAATGTCCCTATCGTCCCTGCCTCCACTACCTCCTCCGGTAGTGAGTTCCAGGCACCCACTACCCTCTGCGTAAAAAACTTGCCTCGTACATCTACTCTAAACTTTGCCCCTCTCACCTTAAACCTATGCCCCCTAGTAATTGACCCCTCTACCCTGGGGAAAAGCCTCTGACTATCCACTCTGTCTATGCCCCTCATAATTTTGTATACCTCTATCAGGTCGCCCCTCAACCTCCTTCGTTCCAGTGAGAACAAACCAAGTTTATTCAATCGCTCCTCATAGCTTATGCCCTCCATACCAGGCAACATTCTGGTAAATCTCTTCTGCACCCTCTCTAAAGCCTCCACATCCTTCTGGTAGTGTGGCGACCAGAATTGAACACTATACTCCAAGTGTGGCCTAACTAAGGTTCTATACAGCTGCAACATGACTTGCCAATTCTTATACTCAATGCCCCGGCCAATGAAGGCAAGCATGCCGTATGCCTTCTTGACTACCTTCTCCACCTGTGTAGCCCCTTTCAGTGATCTGTGGACCTGTACTCCTAGATCTCTTTGACTTTCAATACTCTTGAGGGTTCTACCATTCACTGTATATTCCCTACCTGCATTAGCCCTTCCAAAATGCATTACCTCACATTTGTCCAGGTTAAACTCCATCTGCCATCTCTCCGCCCAAGTCTCCAGACAATCTAAATCCTGCTGTATCCTCAGACAGTCCTCATCGCTATCCGCAATTCCACCAACCTTTGTGTCGTCTGCAAACTTACTAATCAGACCAGTTACATTTTCCTCCAAATCATTTATATATACTACAAAGAGCAAAGGTCCCAGCACTGATCCCTGTGGAACACCACTGGTCACAGCCCTCCAATTAGAAAAGCATCCCTCCATTGCTACCCTCTGCCTTCTATGGCCTAGCCAGTTCTGTATCCACCTTGCCAGTTCACCCCTGATCCCGTGTGACTTCACCTTTTGTACTAGTCTACCATGAGGGACCTTGTCAAAGGCCTTACTGAAGTCCATATAGACAACATCTACTGCCCTACCTGCATCAATCATCATTGAGTCTGATGAGATAGGAGAGGTCTTGAACGAGTACGTTTCTTCTGTATTTACAAATGAGAGGGGCCATATTGTTGGAGAGGACAGTGTGAAACAGACTGGTAAGCTCGAGGAAATACTTGTTAGGAAGGAAGATGTGTTGGGCATTTTGAAAAACCTGAGGATAGACAAGTCCCCCAGGCCTGACGGGATATATCCAAGGATTCTATGGGAAGCAAGAGATGAAATTGCAGAGCCGTTGGCAATGATCTTTTCGTCCTCACTGTCAACAGGAGTGGTACCAGGGGATTGGAGAGTGGCGAATGTCGTGCCCCTGTTCAAAAAAGGGAATAGGCATAACCCTGGGAATTACAGGCCAGTTAGTCTTACTTCGGTGGTAGGCAAAGTCATGGAAAGGGTACTGAAGGATAGGATTTCTGAGCATCTGGAAAGACACTGCTTGATTAGGGATAGTCAGCACGGATTTGTGAGGGGTAGGTCTTGCCTTACAAGTCTTATTGAATTCTTTGAGGAGGTGACCAAGCATGTGGATGAAGGTAAAGCAGTGGATGTAGTGTACATGGATTTTAGTAAGGCATTTGATCAGGTTCCCCATGGTAGGCTTCTGCAGAAAGTAAGGAGGCATGGGATAGTGGGAAATTTGGCCAGTTGGATAACAAACTGGCTAACCGATAGAAGTCAGAGAGTGGTGGTGGATGGCAAATATTCAGCCTGGATCCCAGTTACCAGTGGCGTACCGCAGGGATCAGTTCTGGGTCCTCTGCTGTTTGTGATTTTCATTAATGACTTGGATGAGGGAGTTGAAGGGTGGGTCAGTAAATTTGCGGACGGTACGAAGATTGGTGGAGTTGTGGATAGTGAGGAGGGCTGTTGTCGGCTGCAAAGAGACATAGATAGGATGCAGAGCTGGGCTGAGAACTGGCAGATGGAGTTTAACCCTGAAAAGTGTGAGGTTGTCCATTTTGGAAGGACAAATATGAATGCAGAATACAGGGTTAACGTTAGGGTTCTTATCAATGTGGAGGAGCAGAGAGATCTTGGGGTCTATGTTCATACATCTTTGAAAGTTGCCATTCAAGTGGATAGAGCTGTGAAGAAGGCCTATGGTGTGCTAGCGTTCATTAACAGAGGGATTGAATTTAAGAGCCGTGAGGTGATGATGCAGCTGTACAAAACTTTTGTAAGGCCACATTTGAGTACTGTGTACAGTTCTGGTCGCCTCATTTTAGGAAGGATGTGGAAGCTTTGGAAAAGGTGCAAAGGAGATTCACCAGGATGTTGCCTGGAATGGAGAGTAGGTCTTACGAGGAAAGGTTGAGGGTGCTAGGCCTTTTCTCATTAGAACGTAGAAGGACGAGGGGCGACTTGATAGAGGTTTATAAGATGATCAGGGGAATAGATAGAGTAGACAGAGACTTTTTCCCCGGGTGGAACAAACCATTTCAAGGGGACATAAATTTAAGGTGAATGGTGGAAGATATCGGGGGGATGTCAGAGGTAGGTTCTTTACCCAGAGAGTACTGGGGGCATGGAATGCACTGCCTGTGGAAGTAGTTGAGTCGGAAACATTAGGGACCTTCAAGCAGCTATTGGATAGGTACATGGATTACGGTAAAATGATATAGTGTAGATTTATTTGTCCTTAAGGGCAGCACGGTAGCATTGTGGATAGCACAATTGCTTCACAGCTCCAGGGTCCCAGGTTCGATTCCGGCTTGGGTCACTGCCTGTGCGGAGTCTGCATATCCTCCCCGTGTCTGCGTGGGTTTCCTCCGGGTGCTCCGGTTTCCTCCCACAGTCCAAAGATGTGCAGGTTCGGTGGATTGGCCATGATAAATTGTCCTTAGTGTCCAAAATTGCCCTTAGTGTTGGGTGGAGGTGTTGACTTTGGGTAGGGTGCTCTTTCCAAGAGCCGGTGCAGACTCAATGGGCCGAAGGGCCTACTTCTGCACTGTAAATTCATTGATAATCTATGATTAATCTAGGACAAAGGTTTGGCACAACATCGTGGGCCGACGGGCCTGTTCTGTGCTGTATTTTTCTATGTTCTAAGTTCTATGAAACTGGACAGACCACCCGGCATTGACTCAGGGACTGGAAACGACAACAGCAAACTCAGCCCGGTTGACCCTGCAAAGTCCTCTTTACTGACATCTGGGGGTTTGTGCCAAAGTTGGGAGAACAGTCTCACAGACGAGTCAAGCAACAACCTGACATAGTTATACTCACAGAATCATACCTTACAGACCATGTCCCAAACACCACTATCACAGTGGCTGCAGAATGGTGTACAGTCGGGTGGGAGTTGCCCTGGGAATCCTCAACATTGACTCTGGATCCCATGAAGTCTCATGTCTTCAGATCAAACATGGGCAAGTCAACCTCCTGCTGATTACCAAGTACCGGCCACCATCAGCTGATGAATCAGTACTCCTATTTGTTGAACGCCACTTGGAGGAAGCACTTAGGGTGGCAAGGGCACGGAATATGCTCCTAGGTGGGGGACCATCACTGACTGAAGAATGTTCTTACTATGGAAAGGTTTACCACGCTGAGTCCTGGGAAGGCGGTACTGTCATATGAGGAGAGACTAAGTTGATTAGGATTAGAGTTTAGAAGAGTGAGAGGTGATCTTATAAGTGAAAGGGGAAGGCTGGATCAGGATGTTAAACTTGATGACCGGTCATGATCATAATGAATTGTGGGACCGACTCGATGGGCCGAATGGCCTCCTCCTGCTTCTATTTTCAATGTATGTTTCTATGTAAAGGGGAGTGCAGCCTCTGGTCCTCCAGAACTGTGGCAATATTTACATTTAGTCTTTGGAATTCTCTTCCGCAACGAGGTTGGGCCATTGAATATGTTCAAGGCAGAGTTAAACATGTTTTAGATTGAGGGAGTCCGGAATTATGATGTACAGGCAAGAAAGTGGAGTTCAGGGCACAATTGGGTCAGCCACAATCTTACCGAATGCAAACCAATTTTGAAGTAATATTTTAAAATCTGGTTTACTTTTATGGTTTTATACTAATGAATTGTGTCTCTTTCCCTCCGTGTCTGCCAAGTCTGAGTAGTAACTTTTGAACTTTTTACATAGATTGAAACTGATATAATTCAATGCATTGCCTCAATGCCAACTTCAGATTCTCTTCGGGAGAAGAGCATGGTATTGACATTAGGAGTCATAACATTCTTTCAAAGCTGAGCTTAGACTAGTAAGTGAATCAAAGTATTCTTCAGAATACGTTTTAAAAGAAAAGTGCTTACCACATCTTCAGTAACTTTGGCAAAACGGTTTCTAATTTTGAAAGCTAATATAAACACCGTCTTATTTTTGAATTGGAATTTAATTTGTTTGTATTGGATTAGTTATTTTAATTGTGTTGCTTTTACCGTGATTTGTTCAGTTGATGATGAATGTGCTACAGCCAATCCTTCCACATTACCATGAGATTTAGTTTTGTCTGGCTGTGAGGAGGCAGTGGCATAGGGGCATTATCACTGGGCCAGTAATCCGAAGAACCATAATGCTCTGGGGACCCACGTTCAGTAACATTCAAATTCAATATATTGAAGAAAGTTGAATTCATTAAAATTAAAATAAAAGTCCGAATTCAATAAAATCTGGAATTTAAAAATGTCAAATGCTGACCATGAAACCATTGTTGTAAAAATGGTTGTACTGGAAGGAATTTGAAGAGATGAATTATATGCCTTATTAAAGCATATTTGACTACCTGGAAATATGTTAATACTAATGTGCCAAATAATCTGATACTTTCTATTATTTTTCTTGATATCTTTGTTTATTGTGCATTTACTGATGGTTGGCTTGGAGAAGTTGCTGATTCTAACTGCATCCTCAAGCAAGCTAAATGTGTACACTTGAACCGTGTGGGAAAGCAACTTCGTTCATCATGTTCTTCATGCTTTGGGGTGAACCTTCTAGCTCCAGCAGCATCAAGGACCGGAACTAATAGATCCAATAAGCATTAGTGGTGTCCAGCTTTAAAAGTGGCACAAGGAAGTGTCACCTAATTAAGTATTTGTTTCCTGTAGGATAGACAGCCTAAATACAGGGTGTCAATCTATCTGACTTGTGGTGTTGTGAATCGCTCGGAGTGCAAATTGCTGTGGTAACATGTACTTTACATGCATGTTACAGTCTGAAGCTATGGATTGTAATGGTAGAGGCTCCAACTTTCCATCACATGGCTGATGAGCAATCTCTCCCGCTCTTGTTACCTCCTGTTGGCTTGTGTTGGAAGCATTTTCACCTGTAAATGTTTGGCTGCATTATGAACGTACTTTCCTTGGTCATCAGGTCCTATAGTGGGACTTGAATCGTGAGCTTCTGGTTCAGAGGCAAGGTCTCGACACCCTGCGTCACAAAAGTTCCCAGTGATTCGCGTAGACCCTTGCAAAATACCATATAGTTTGTGTTGTGATGTTACTTTGAAATCTATTTGTAGATGTGCAAAGACTTTTCTTTTAGTTACAGAATTGTGTTTGTGGTGGTGTGGTGATGCAATTTTGCATGCTTGAGTGCAGCTGAAAATGTGATTTCTGCCCCTGTTATTGTTTCAGGTCTGATACCATGAATCCTGCCGTATGGATGTGCTATCGGTGCTGATGGCTCAACTGATCCAATATGAATGTACACGATGTTGGGGGAAGACGACGCTATGAAGATAATGAGTTTACATTGCGGGTTTACCCGGGGAATATAGCAGAATGCACCATTTACTGCCCTGTCACTGCAAGGAAAAACACTAGTGCAGCAGAAGTTATAGAAACTTTAATTTACAAATTGCAGCTAGAAAAGGCAAAATGTTACGTCCTGGCAGAGGTGAAGGAGTTTGGTGGGGAGGAGTGGATTCTCAATCCAACCGATTGCCCAGTGCAGCGCATGATGCTTTGGCCACGCAGTGCCCTGGAAAATCGTTTCAGCAGCGAGGACTATCGGTTCTTGCTTCGAGAGAAAAACCTTGACGGCTCAATTCATTATAACAATCTGCAGTCATGGCTCAGAGTGACGGAGGAGCGAAGGATAATGATGGAACGGGGATTTTTGCCTCAGCCCCCACAGAAAAACTATAATGATCTGTGCAATCTACCAGACTTGAATGAAAAAGCACTCCTGGACAACCTGCGCCACAGATTTAAACAAGAGAAAATCTACACCTATGTGGGAACGATTTTAATTGCCATAAATCCTTTCAAATTTCTTCCTATTTACAACCCCAAATACGTAAAAATGTATGATAATCACCATCTGGGAAAACTGGAGCCCCATATATACGCAATTGCTGATGTGGCATACCATGCCATGCTGCAACGCAAGAAGAACCAGTGTATAGTTATTTCAGGCGAGAGTGGTTCAGGAAAGACACAAAGTACAAATTTCCTTATCCATCACCTTACTGCTCTGAGCCAAAAGGGATTTGCCAGTGGAGTGGAGCAGATTATTCTTGGAGCGGGACCTGTACTGGAGGTAAGATGAAGTCATGTGCATTTCTCTTCCTGGAATTCATTCTCAAAAATTAAGAGAATGCATAAAGTGTTGTTTCTTCTGTCCTAATGCAGACAATATTTGACAATAAGCAAGTATTGTAATATGTTGATTGTGAGGTGTGGATTACCATTTGTCAGATGTGTTAAAAAATTTGCGACTGCAGTTCTTGTAATTGCATCATAATTCAGCAAAATAAATTGTGTCATTGTTTAATTGTTTTTAACTCTGCATTTTCTGCTCTAAATTTCCTAATGAACCAATTTCACCAGATGCGATGAAGCAGCCTATAAAGATGCTGATTGCTTCTAATGCCTCTTTAAGATTACGGTGTCAAAGGTTTATGTGCAAGAGGGATTAAGCTAGCCCCCCCCATTTAGTGACACCGATGAGAATTGTATAATATGTCTGCAAGTGGCTGCATTTTTTAGGAACAGCACAAGATTATCTTTCCCAATAAAGGTCTCTTCTTGACTCTCAATCATTGCTATCTTTTTTTAAAAACTCTAAATTTGATTGATTTTTCAGCGCAACAGAAGTAGATCCTGTATGACTGAGGAACAATAGCCTCTCCCCATTTTAGCTTCTAATGGCAGACAACCTTATTCCTTCCCATCAAAAAGGTTGATCACCTTACCCACCACATTCCTCAATCCCTGCTCTTTCAGGAATCAGTTTAATTGCATCATAATCTAGTTATGCTGCTAAATTTACCGTTTGCGTCACAGCTAACTAACTGCCTGAAACCAATGCCATTAAACCATGCTACCCAGGAAGAGTTGGGCTTGGAGCTGGAGGATGGGGTGTTGTGGTGTGGTTCGAGGCTCTGTGCAGGGTGAATGCACCGTTGTCATGTGTGAGGTTAGGGTTGATACAGTTGAAGGTAATGCATAGGATAGGGCCCATTTAACCGAATCCAGGATGAGCAGGTTGCTTGCGGGAGTGGAGGATAAGTGTGAGCATTGTGGGAGGGGTCCAGCTAATCATGTACACATGTTCTGGTCATGTCCTAAGCTCATGGGGTTCTGTGTCTCCTCCTTCAGCACCATGTCGGCAATTTTACAAATTGAACTGAAGCCCTGTCTCTTGAGGGTCACATTTGGGGTGTCGGAGCTGCAGAAAAGGGTGGGGGCTGATGTCTTGGTCCTCGCCTCGCTGATTGCTCGAAGGCGGGTGCTGCTGGGATGAATCTCTCCACCCGGCGTCGGAGTACGGCTGGGGGATCTTATGGAGTTCTTAAATCTCGAGAAAGTTAAGTACACTGAGGGGAGAAATTGAGGGATTCTACCATCGATGGCAGCCATTTAATTTGTATTGGGGTGGGGGGGGGGAGATTCTGTTGGGGGTTTGTTTTGGACAAGTAGTGGGGGGGGGGGGGTGGGTAGGGAGGGATTTGCGGGGCTTTGTTGCACTTTTACTGATTTATTGTTTAGCTGTTTCTGTATAAAATTGAAAAAAAGTGAATAAAAATATTTTAAAATTAAACGATGCTACCTGAATTAGTCCGTTACAGATTTATTCAAACAACATGACTAAAGGTTGTAAAATACTATATCTCAAATTCCAGAAGCTGCTTTGATTCACTTAGATGTTTACAAGCTTTATAGATGGGGAAAACGTAAGTAATAAAAGATACCATTGAAATTCAATTGATTAAGAAATAATGAAAACAAATCAATAAGTTATGGTTAGATGATGAAACATGGAGATTGAAGGAGGCAAGGTGTTTCCCAGTTGAGATCTTGTGAAGGAATGAGTTCAAAGTGCATTGAGTGTTGATTCAGTCTTGCAAAGGCTGTAAAACACAAGGTAGTCACTTTTTCAGAAGCCTTGACTGTTTTGCAGCAATTGAAAACTTCTGTTCTCCCTTAATAAATCAAAAGTAAAAGGCCTCTGAATTTGAATTTGGTTCTGCTTCTCTTAAATGATAAATGATGTGTAGTTGGCTTCCCACAAATTTCAGTAAGCACAATTGGTCCCTGTGGTAGGAAAGAGTTCAATTTGAAAATTACGTTCCCTAGATCAATTTGTGTGTGTAAAATACGTGTTAAACCAGGAGAACTGATTTGTGTCAGGACTGATCGTGAAAAGCACCATATTAAAATATGCTACAAATTGCAATTTTGGCAGAGGTTATGATGGAGAGTGAGAGGTACAACTGTATGGGCAGCAAGACTAAACATCACCAGATGATAATGGAAGTAAAATGTACCCAAAGCTATTTTCAAAAATATGTATATCTTATTGTTGATGCACATGTATTTTTCCATTTTCGTAGTGTGGAAATTAACTTTTCTCAGCAACCTCCACCTCTGTCTACGACCCCTCGTCGACTTGGGGCATTGGCCTGGCTTTATGTGATGCAGAAAAACTCAAATTTTAAATCCCAAGTTTGGTCAAATCTGATTTTCATCTGTGCAATGAAAACTCTGGTTATTGCTCTTCCCTTCGAGGCCTTAACACAACACGTAGGGACTTTTCACAGTAACTTCATTGAAGCTTACTTGTGACAATAAGCGATTATTTTTATTATGGGCGTTTGCAGGCAGATTTAGTTCCTGATGAAAACCTGGAAAGGCTGATGTGGAAGCACTGACATTTGGCTTCTGGAAAATCTTGTTGTAGTGCTTTTTGAATATGTTTTCTGTTGGTCAGAAGGTGCAGAATCAATTGTTCTATTCTAAATTAGCTAATGTGAACCTGAATGTTTGTAGGAAAGCGACAATTTGCTTCAATGCATCTGACGGAAAGAGAAAAATAAGTTATTTTGCTGAACCCAGTCTTGTGATCCCTGCTCAAAAGTTAGTGTGGTTTTCAGGATGCCCCCCACCCCATGTTGGCTGCCAGTGCTTGGTGTCTCGACTTTGTTTGGGGAATGATCACCTTTTGGGTATTGGGGTGCTGCTGGTGCCTGTGAAATTCTGCCCGAGCATAATTCAGTACATCAAGGAACAGAAAAGGGGAGAAGTTTGGCAAAATAAAGTAGGAAGGAATACTTAAAAACCAGTATAGTGTGCTGTATGAGATCAATTAACTAGGGACATGAATACATGATCGAGGCCTGGTTAATTTCCCCAGTTATAAAGCCGAGTAGTTCTTGATTTATCTGTTGCAAAATGTAGCCCTTAGAATTATATATGTTGCATAACGATGGTTGTGTAGGTTACGTTTTTATTCACCACCACCATACCAGGACATCCAGAAATGTTCAGTGGATGAATATTGCTCTGAAAGTGGAAAGATGTTCTAAATACCCATCACTGATCTGTATATGGATGGCTTGATTTGTCCCAAACTTGTAGTCAAATAATTATTTTCATTCCAATCTATAATCTGTTTCAGTTTAATGAATGGCTTTCTGCTGAGTACATATATTTTGTAAATAATAAAAGATCATAAACATACTACTTCCTTTAAATCATTTATATAATGGACTATGTATTGTGAACTAATTGCTTCTGAGTGCAGTAAAGAGCCCACAAGCTGAGCTCACGGGGAGGGGAAGATGAGTTACATCATTTAGCCCCTGCATGCTTCAGAAGGCTTGGGAAATAGGTTACAATGTTTGTTGGTTAGTGGTTTGTGATGCATTGTGCATGATATGAGGATGAGGTGTTGGTAAGGTTTTGCTGCTGGCTGAATTTGTGTTGTGGGGAAGAAACATTGGTGGATCTTTTATTATTTGTAGAACGAAAAGAGATGAATTAATTTGTTACATGATTGTTAGACTCTTTTGAAACAATGAAACATCATTTCTAAAGGTCTATCCATATATAAATGGGAAAAAAAATAACAAAACGGAAAAAAGTAGCAAAACATTTTCAGTAAGTGGCCTGTATCCTATTAAACTAACGTCAGTTTGTCTGTCATCTGTTGAATTCAGAAAGGTTTCTCGTTTGGAGTGCTGTTGGCTAACAATCTAATGCCATTAAATTTCAGCATGGTTGTTAATTTCAAACTAGCTGGGTTAATAGTATCGCTGAAGTGCTCTGCATTAGGGGCGATTATTTGAACAACGTGATTTGCTATCATCAGCCTATTACTGATTAATCTGGGTATTGGAGAATTCAAGTGCAGCTTTGGGAATGTATTTTGTTAGCCTGCCAGCACTGAAGGCCAGCATATTGCTCTGAGTTCACATTTGTTGGGCAGGTGGGAGCACAGCCAGTGTGTTTAGTGTAAAGTTCAGTTTTATGGTTGTCACTCTTTTTAAGAGGTTTCTGTATGTTTGCATTGTTAAAATTTCTTAATACTTCATTATAAAAAATTTCTTCATATCTTACTATGGAAAAATATTGTGATGTCATGTCTCTGGTGTGGTCTTGACTGATAATGTTCTACTTTGTCAAAATGATGCATAATTAGCTAATTGCTCTGTTTTGGGACATTACTCCATTAATGCTGACTGCCTATAGTATTACACCCAAGTGGTTAGTTTTCATGTGTTGATCTAGACTATGCATGCTAAAAGACAAATTTGTTTGGAACAACATCAACGCCAAGCCTTGATCTGTCCTAAAATGAGGAAAATACTGTGCATTGTGGAATTTGAAAAGAGAAACAGAATCAGCGTTTCGAGTCTGGGTACAAAGAAGGGTCCAGACTCAAAACGTTAACTGTGTTTCTCTCCTAGGGCAGCACGGTGGCGCAGTGGGTTAGCATTGCTGCCTCACGGTGCCGAGGTCCCAGGTTCGATCCTGGCTCTGGGTCACTATCCGTGTGGAGTTTCCACATTCTCCCCGTGTTTGCGTGGGTTTCGCTCCCACAACCCAAAAGATGTTCAAGCTAGTAGGATTGGCCACGCTAAATTGCCCCTTAATTGAAAAAAAAAATGAATTGGGTACTCTAAACTTTTTTTAAAAACTGTTTCTCTCCTGATAGTTGCTGGCAGATCTGTTGAATTTTCCCCGCTTCCTTTGTTCTTCATCTGTCCTTGTCTGACATTCAAATGCATACTGTGTGCATGGCCCTGTGAATGACTATAAGGTGCAGCAGTCTTGATACAGCATCCAAACAGCTTGCCCCATGCCTTTCCCATTGACATTGAGGGCAACTATCGTAACCAACTGCAGAATACCTAGTCTTTTACACAGAATTATTACAAGATTAGATTATATTGAGCTGCTTTTATATATGCTGCAAGCAAAATACTGGGGAATCTGGAAATGGGAACAAAAAAAAGCTGAAAAACTCGACAGACCAGACAGCATCTGTAGAGAGAAACCGCAGTTAATGTTTCAGGTTGCTGACCTTTCATCAAAACTAAAGAAAGATAGACAAGTAGAAATTTTAAGTGGAAGGGGGAGGGAGCAGGAAGAGCAAAGGAGAGGTGGTCAGTGATGGTAGCCACATACCTTCTCTTTTGTGCTTCTGGCCCACCACCTTAAATTTATACATATCCTTCAGTTTTGATAAAGGTCATCGACCTGAAACATTAATTCTGGTTTCTCTCCACAGATGCTGCGTGGTCTGGTAAGTTTTTCCAGATTTTGTTTGTTTTCGTTAAGGGCTTCAAACACTTATTTTGATCATAGCCAAATATCTGTTAAGTTTGTATTATCCTAACTCTGATGGAACTCTGAGACATCAGTGAATATTTTGTATTATTACTAATAGAATAAAATTATACAGGAATACTAATTTCCAAACTGAGTTGTCAGTATAATAAATGGAAATGTTGCTTGTACAGTTTTTGTGGTAATATGTTTAAAAAAGGCCACAGCATTTTTATTGCAATTAGTTTTAATTAAATGTATTAATTGTGTGTAGTCTTTGGATATTCAAACATGATTGAACACATTAAACTCCTAATTATTTTCCAATTAGTAACATGAGTAACTTTCTGCAATAGCTAACACTAAAGTGGGTGTTTTGTAATAATTATTTGATTATTAAGTATTTATGTATCTGGCAAATGCATACTTGCACTGTCTAGTGTTAATGGATGTTGGGGTGGCAGTTGCTGGTCATGCGTGTTGTTGCATGCACAGCAGGAACACTTAAAAAAATTTTTTTTTATTAAAATATATTTTTTTAAGAGTACCCAATTCTTTTTTTTCCAATTAAGGGGCAACTTAGCATGGCCAATTCACCTACCCTGCTCATCTTTTTGGGTTGCGAGAGACCCATGCAGACACGGGGAGAATGGGCAAACTCCACATGGACAATGACCCGGGGCCAGGATCGAACCCAGGTTCTCTGCGCCTGTGGGGCAGCAGTGCTAACCACTGCGCCACCCCCCCCCTCACAGCAGGAACATTAACTAAATATAATTATGCAGAATAGAAGCTCCCACAATTAATTTAGTTAATAAACTATTTAGTGTGCTTCTATGACATACAGATGAGAAATTTACAGAGTTGGTCTCATATCTTCACTTAAGCTCGACAATAACCTGAACAGTATGAATAGTACTAGATGAGAGGGAAAATCAGTCGGTACAGGTATTCAAAATACTGTTTAAACTGTCGAAAGACTCTTGAGATAATGAAAAAGTTTGAATAATGGGTGAAGACAGTGTCATCAATTTGGGAGGGGAAGGCACTACACATGAACTGCACTCTTTTCCGCACACTGGTCCAGTGTGTTTTTCGGTTGCTGCGGTTGGAATTTATAAAAAAACAGCCTTAAATAGATCCTCAGAAAAAAGGCTTTTATTTGTATAGGACTTTCACAACCAGTGGATATCACAATGCTTTATAGCCAATGAAGTACTTTTGAAGCCACTGTTGTGATGTAAAAATGTGGCAGCCAATTTGCCTCACTGCAAGCTCCCATAAACAGAAATGTTATTTATCATAATCAGAGGATCTTGTGTTTTTTATGTGAAGTGGGATTGAGGGGTGGATAAATTACTCAACTTCTCAATAATGCAAAGGTATCTTTGATATCCACCTCCAGCACTGCAGAATGCCTTATTTACTGGCCTGCAATGTCGGCCTTGGTGTTTGTGCTCAAGTCCTTGAATCCAGAGCTTTCTGACGGAGCAAGAATGCTTCAAACAGAGCTGTAGTGCATAACCAATAATAAGCAACAGCAAAATTAAGTATTTTCTCTCCCTGCACGCTAATATTAATTAGAAAAAAGTTAAAATAATGGATTTTCAAAAGTTTTGCAAAACATTTTAAATTAATGAATATCAGAATTCTTGCTAAAATACCTGGTTATCTTAAGAGCTCAATAGTGGCATATTAGCTCTATTATCAATGTATTACAGCAAGAACTGATATGTACCAATTAAATCACTGACTGACTGTTTAATTACACAAAGAGCAGTCGGAAATTAGCAATGTTGATGTTAGAAACATTTTTCAAGGGCCACATTTCCAAGCGTTATTTTGCTCAAGAGCATGTCTTGCTGATTATTCCGGACATTGATGTATTGAGTTCTATTTTTAAAAAAAAAATATTTTTTAAATTAAAGTTTTGCAAAGTTTTTCATAATAAATAGTAATAATCCTAGCACAGCAAAATAGAGTGAACATTAACATAGTGCAAAAAGAGAATATACAATAGCAATTGACGAGACGTGACCCCACGCGCCTCAGTCTTCCCACACCCTCCCAACGGAGCACTCCCCCCCCCCCCCCCCCCCCCCCCTCCCCTACGGGTCACTGCTGCTGCTGAGGTTTTAATTTTCCCTGAGAAGCCATCGGACGGTATTATGCCCCCGCTCAACAGCAGCAGCTCTGTACACTTGGCAAAATTATTTACACACATAAGTAGGCATCTGTTCATGGTGTTGTCGACCCTTGCTTCTCCCAGACAGAGTTCGCTGCCGTTGTCGTCTCGTTCCGCTTCTATGAGTTCCCCATTTCAAATGTTGCCACCTTGGATGGGTGCTGAGGTTAAGAATTTCCTGAAAGGAAGGTGAAAATAAATCAAAATGATCAAAATTAACAACCTTCTAATTCCAGTATTTGTTCTTTGAGATGTTGTGATAGCCTCATCTCACAAATAGGATATCCTGTTTGATTTTCTCTGGATAGCAAAGACTGAGATAAAAAAAGCACTGAATATAGCCCTGATGTAATTTCACTGCCATGCTGTATCTGGATGTACTGAGACTCTTGGAGCAGCACATCTGTATGACTTACTACTGCTGTCACAATTCATGACAGTCCATTTATATGTGCAGACAGACAGCAGTTTAAATCTCCTAAGCAGAGGTGACAGCTTGATGGTTGAAATTAAATTTGCAGCATCAAGGCAGTGTCTGTATTCTACCATTTATAACAGCTAAAGTATTGAACTGAATAGAAATCATTTTTTTGTGTTCAAAGGAAGGAAATATAAAAGAATCTTAAACCATGCGCTCATTGCCCTTAAGCTGGCATATTTGCCTTTTCACAAGCTTGAGAACGGATGTCGGAAAAGAGGGCATGACAGTTAGCTTCAGCTTGTCCTTTGCTTAATAAAGGAAAAATCAGTTAGGATTCATGTTCCAATGTACTTTTGCATTTGGGTGAAGATGGAATCGGGATCAAATGTAACAGGAGCATTTGGATCTTTCACCAAACTATATGAACATTGTTGGATGTTCCCAAAGTCAGTAAACCATTAGCAACGAGATGAATGTTATACAGTTTTCTTCAAAATGTAGCCATCTCAGTACAAAGAGAATGGTGGTAAACATAGTTTCTGGTAACAAACATATCTCTATCAGTCATTTGTGTCCTTGAGGATGAAATTTAATAACCAAAAGCATTTAAGTCATGAGTGGAAAGCGCTGAGATTATTTATCTTTAACTATTGTTCATATGCATTGATGTGAAGAATGAATGAGACTAGATGAGTGTTTCACTCGTGGTTTGACCATTTACCAGGTCTTTGGTATGTTGGAACCTGATGTGCTTTCTTTACATTGCTGTGATGTAGGACACAAAGACAGGATGGAGTTAAATTCTGATTTTTCTGTTAAATGTTTAGGTGTGTTTTTGGAAGCAGTGTTTACTACAAAGGATATTATCCTGTACTGCTGACTTTCAGTTAGTGTCTTCATTATGTTTAACAGCAAGCTTTAAGTTGGTGATGGCCATAATGTGATTTCAAGGCACTTACAGATTCCTGCTTCCGTTCACAGTTAAAAAAATAAATAAAGTTAGTGTACCCAATTCCTTTTTTTAATTAAGGGGCAACTTAGTGTGGCCAATCTGCCGACCCTGCACATCTTTTGTTTTTTGGTGGGGGTGAGACTGACGCAGACATGGGGAGAATATGCAAATTCCACACAACCAGGATCGAACCCAGGTCCTCGGTGCCACGAGACAGCAGTGCTAACCGCTGCACCACGCGGGCCACCCCTACTTCTGTTCCCAATTGGTCCAGTTATGGGATGCAGTGCTGTACATTTTCTTTTCTGCTCTCCTGTAAAAGAAAGCAAGTGATGCTTTTGACTAGAGTTGTGAGGTTTTAATATAATTGCCAGCCCTCCCTCATTTTTGCCCTTCAATGGAGAAGTTCCTGACCTCCGTTTGACAAGACATAATTTGTAATAATTTATTCCTGTGATATAAGCAGTTTGTAGTCTAGCTTGTATTTGCATTTTAGGGTAGAGAGACAGTTTTACATTCTTGTCAAAGGGGAAGGGGGAAGGGCTTTTGGAGATCCATTACCTTGATGTGAGCAACAAAAGTAGTGAACCTATTACAGTATCTTTGTGATCCCGAGGGACTATGATGTAATTTTCATAACTCTTGCCTAAAAAGGCTGGTTGCAATTTTTATCCAGCAAATGCAAATAAATAACTTTCTTTTAAACAAGTCACATCTCCAAAAATAAATATCATGACTCATACACTATTAATTAGTTTAATATGCGGCCACTGTTATGTAGCTGAACACAGCAGCCATTTTGTGCACAGGAAGGTCTCGAGCAATAATTAATTGCATCAGTGATCTACTTATTTTGGGTGATGGGAGAGAAATCTTGGATGATCCTTGGTTTAATTATTTTGTTGTTGAAGGAAGACTTTTGACAATGCAGCAGTCTGTTAATGCTCCACTGATGTGTTTACCTGGATTAAGCGATCAAGTCATGGATTGGGACATTAACAACTTTCTGAGTTAGAGGTGTAAGTCAGTTAGAGCTGAGCCACTTTGGAGTGTAGTTACCTGATTTCAAGCTATAATCCTTCCAATATCCACTTGATGCGGGTGAAGTTATGGATCTAGTTTGGAATGCGGCACTATTAATGTATTTTGAAATTTTCCTATATCTTTTCTACTTTGTTGTTTTTGCACTACATTCAGGATTTTTGCACATTAATTCATTTAATGCATTTGGCGTGGCAGTGAGTTTTGAATCACAATCATTTGTATGAAAATGCAAAAACGGAAATCGCATATGGCAGAAAAGTAATTCAGAGCTGGATTTAGAGCAATGTTTAGAGGGAATGTTTTCCGTTTGAAGTTAATGGAGGCTTGTAGTTATTGGTGATGGGTTTCCAGGGTAGTCCGAACTGCCTGCTCCATTAAAATGAAGAGAGTTATTCCAAAAGCATGCAATTCCTCTTTTTAACTGTTGGCTTGAAAGAAGGAGACTGAAAATGGCTAATCTCCATTAAGCAGCAGAACTAGCATAGTTTCAATTAAAATTTCTTAAAATAAAAAGGCGGCAGGGTGGTGCAGTGGTCAGCACTGCTGCTTCACGGGTCACTGTCCGTGTGGAGTTCGCACATTCTCCCTGTGTCTGCATGGGTCTCACCCCCACAAGCAAAAAGATGTGCAGGGTAGGTGGATAGGTCCTTAATTGGAAAAAATAATTGGGGACTCTAAATTTACGGGGGATAAAATTCTTAAAACCGGTTTGATTCCCGGCATGGGTCACTGTCTGTGCAGAGTCTGCACGTTCTCCCCGTGTCTGCGTGGGTTTCCTCCGGGTGCGAGTTTCCTCCCACAGTCCAAAGATATGCAGGTTAGTTGGATTGCTAAATTGCCCCTTAGTGTCCAAAAAGGTTAGGTGGGGTTACAGGGATAGGGTCAAAGTGTGGGCTTGTGTGGGGTGCTCTATCCAAGGGTCGGTGCAGACTCGATGGGCCGAATGTCCTCCCTCTGCACTGTAAATGCTATGATTCAAGGAAAGATTTTTTTATGGGTGCCGAATGGATATTTTTCCGACCAGAGATTTATCTACTGAAAACTAAGTTGAATGCTATGAATGTACTTTGTTTTAATAGTGTATGCAACCCATTGAATGCTGTTCAAATTCGTTTGTTTGGCTGACTGAAAGCCAATGTTTTTTTTTTACAGTTCTCAGTTATTTGAAGAAGTTGAAGCATTTGTTTAATTTTTGAAGTTCAGAATAGCTTTAATCATGGCCCACAACTCCCTAACTCTCAGCATTGGACTTGGGGGTTACCCCAAAGATGTACTGGGGAAAACATTTTCGGTAATTCCCAGATACGATTTTAGCTGGCAATTGTTCAGAAGTGCTAACTTCCCCTGCATTTGTTCTGCCAGTTTTACATGCATAGTTACTCTGAAAGAGAAGACATTTAAGCATTTCTAACTTCAACGTAACTATTTACAACATCCAGACCAAGCCCGGCATTAGACCCTCCACATCCCATTCACTTACCCGAGACACTAACCTTTTCCCCGACCTGTTATTTTCAATGGGACATTTAAACTCGCCTGCTTTATGGCAGTTAATTCCGTTTATAAAAAAATAAAAAATAAGTGAGCATGTCCTCCTTCGATCCGCTTCTTTTACATTTTGCCACAGGAGCCGGGAACCGCTGCACTGCCTGGATCTCACCTGGTCTGAGTTCGGGAGGTGGTCGAGACAGGCACTGAAGAATTTATACAGATAACTTGCTCCAACCACGGAGGAAGTTATGGCAATGTTTCACTTGAAAGCTTAGGTAATTATTTTCTGTCCTGAGTTGTATATGTTATCACAAATTATTTTCTGCCATTGATCATCTGTACTTCCAACTTTTAATGCAGCTCATTATTGGATCTTCAGTATTGCCTTCAAATTTCTCTCTTTCATTTTTTTTGAAGACTGCAGTTTATTCTCTGGTGAGAACATGGTCTGTCTCCTATACTCAAATAATCATGTGCAGTCGTTAATCATTTGTGTGTTGGGAGTGAAGTTTGGTGGGTAGTGCTAGATGACCCTGCCTCAAGAGTTGCAAATATTTAAAGAACTGCAAAATAGAAGAAATGATTGCAGGAAAGAGAGGGATAAATTCAAAAATTGGAAAACAAAATTGAAGGAAGAAATAAAATATGACTATGATTGACTAGTGAGAGCCATGATGTAACCACTGTGAGCTGGATAATGATTAAAAATGCATTTACAGTTGTAATAAATACGTTAGTGGAAAGGGAATAGAATGCTTTAATCGTCACTGGAACCAGTCTTAATGTTACAGACTGAAGATCATGCAACAATGCCGTAATACGATCAACATGACCACCTTTCATTTAGCTGCCGTAGCAGGTTTAGGACAATGACTGTTGCCTGGGAAATAATAGTTGAGGGTTAACAGCAAGTAGTGCATGTAACCAACGATAACATTTTTATATAGTGCCTTTAACATAATACATCATCCCAAGGCAATTCACAGGGGCATTACAAAGACATGACAATAAACCACGTAAGAAGGTATTTGGGCTGATGACCAAAAGCATGACCAAGCTGTTGGATTTCAAGTGACTTAGAGGTGGGGGGAGAAGTGGAGAGACAGAGGTTTTGAGAGGGAATTTCACAGCTTAGAACCTGGGCAACTGAAGGCATGTCCACCAATGAATAATATTGAGGATGCTCAAGAGGCCAGGATTGGAGGAACAGAATTTACATTTTTTTCTGTTAGTGTTTCCAACTGAGCTTATAATTCATGACAATGGCATCATTGAGACTTTAGGATTTAATCGTAAATCTTATCCATTGAAAATTAGGGTGCCTTTGGAGAATGCATTTGGATCTATATTATGCCAGGTTGTTGGCATTATGGGTATAATTTGAGACAATGAATTAAATATCCTACAAGAAACCTATCTGCACGTAAAAGTGTTGGGAAAACAAAAGTAGTTTTCAGAGAATTATATTATTATTAGTAAAGATTAGAAATAAAGTATAGTTTTAAGTGTATTTAATTGAATGTTTCTGTGCCTGGAAGGGTAAAACCTACAGTTAGATTCATGCTAGGCAAGGTGTTTGTATGTGTAGGTGTTGGTTACGTTGCAACTGTGTTTGTATTATGCTTAGAGAGGGCTACGCTTGAAGAGCAATGAAAGGGCATAAGCATGTGGGTTTGCTTAACAGCTGTGGTCTTGTAAGGTAGAGCCACTTTTAAGTTCTAGTTAGCTAATTTGATTGCTGTTGAAGAGAGGTAGTGAGAGAGAAGATGTCTTTCACAACTCTGCTAGAAACAGTTGGTTTAGAAGGCAAGAGAGGGAACATCTCTCTCGGTTTTGCTAAAAGAATATCCATACCATGGAGCAATAGTTAAGAACAGTGCAGAGATCTGAAGAGCAGTCAATTAAAAAAAAAAAAACTAGAGAAATTAAGAGACCTTTCCAACAAGTCTGAGGTTAAAGGTACTAGAACAGAGCATTGTTCAGTAAAGACAGACCGAGCTGAGAAGGCGGCTGAAATGCTGCAAAGTTATCTGAAGTATTTTCAGGTTTGTGAGATCTTACTAGCGCTGGTGAAACACGAGTTAAAATAACTATGGAAATCAGTGGTTGGATCTCAGAGTTTGTATAAAAGCAGTTAAGACAAAGGAAACCCTAAAAATGGTTGATATAAAATCCTGGACTGAATTTGATGTTAAAAATGGAAACTTTGTTCAAGAGTGTCATTTGGAAAACCTGATCTGGCTTTTGGAATGCAAATCGGTAAGGAAAACATACTTGCATGAGAAGATTTTAAAATGGGTTTTTGGGAGTGGAGTTTGGAAACTGCCAGGTGGGGGAGGGTATCCTGAAAAGAGATCCACAAACATTCACTCTTTGCCCACAGTCATCTTGTGTGCTTAAAAGGGACTTTGTATTAATGAGACCACTGTAGATTAAGATGTACTTTGTAATCTGTGTTAATCCTTGAAACTGTAATTGTTCAGTTAAAGGAGGAGTAAAGACATATTGTATCATCACCCAATTTTTAACGTGAACTGACTTTTTTTTCTTCTTAAAACTAATTTTCAGCCCTGTGACAGCACGTTTAATGAAAAATAAATAAAAATTACAGTCTTTTGAACCATGTTTCACAATTTCAGTTATTCAAATGGCTTCTGATGATTCTTGGCAAATATTTATTATATGCATCTAAGTTTGCACATCTTGCACCCTGCAGAAACCTCAGCAAATCAGGAGGGCATTATTATACTATGTTTCCAGAGTTGTGCTTCATTCTAGTTTTTTATTAGCTGCTTCTCGGTTACTCTGAATAGTTCAGCTCTGTCTCCAGGAGACTGTTTATATCCCCACTATCACTGAGAGCTTTTTCACAATATGGGTGATTTATTTGAAGTGTTGCTTGTTTTGTAAACTTGAGCGTTTACAATCCAGAAATTCTGTTTCTGAGAAATGGTTTCCTGCATTTCTCTTTCAGTATTGCATAGATGTTTATATTCGGCTGCAGATTAAGAATAGACCTAAGTCATGACTGGAAAATAATTGAAGTAGAGGGGAGGTGCGGGAGAGACAATGCATTCTTATGGAACTTCAGTGTTAGTGAACAGTGCTAGTTTAGTCAGTCTGTTGGTAAATCAGACCTTTGTCTGAGAGATGCGATCGTTTTGTCAGGCTTGAGAGTCATGTACAAAGTTCTCCAAAGTCGTCACAGTTTTCACCCTACTGCGGAGATTAATTTTGTGTTTGCGCAGTAGTATGTGTTGACTGGTAATGGCAAATGTCATACTCTAAATCGGCAGACAACACTGGCTGATAATGTTGCTGGTAATATTTTCCATAAAACAGCAACATTGATCCAGGGCTTTAATTATATTAAAGCACTTGCATGAAGATGTTTTGAAGAACTTGCCATTAGAACAAAAGCAATGGATAACCGGAAGGAAGGCCTCCTCCATTCTCTTTGACCTATTGCATTTGGAGCAAGGGCTTGCCTTTGCTTGTGCTGTACTTTTCTTTGTTCTTTTCATTGAAAAGTATATTTTATTTCATTGACTGTCACGAATGGTTATTTTAAAATACAGACTATGCACAAGAGCACAGGAAAGACCAGCAGGTTTAGGCCATTAAGCCTACCCCACTACTCAATAATATCATAAGCCCACAAGATGGGCAGTGTGCTGGTGCAGTGGTTAGCACTGCAGCCTTACAGTGCCGAGGTCCCAGGTTCAATCCCGGCTCTGGGTCACTGTCCGTGTGGAGTTTCCACATTCTCCTCGTGTCTGCATGGGTTTCGCCCCCACAACCCAAAGATGTGCAGGGCAGGTGGATTGGCCACACTGAATTGCCCCTTAATTGGAAAAAATGAATTGGGTACTCTAAATTTAAAAAAAAAAAATAAGACCATCAGATATAGGAGCAGAATTAACCCCAGAATCCAGTCACTTAATCAGAGGAGCGGACAAAATGGGATAGATTTTTTTTAAAAAATGAGTAAATTGAGGTTGTTTCATGTAGTTAAACCATGTCCAATAATGCAGAAGACTGCAGGTTCCAAGCCACTGAAGTTCAAGGCCAACAGTAAGTTTCAAGCAGAAAAAGGAAGTGTTACACTTGCAATCAGTGACACAACTTCCATTTTCCTGGAGTCATTTGGGATTATAATCCGACTGGAACATGCACAAATGGGAGATGAGGTATATATTAGGCTAGGCTGTGATGTCCTTATGACTAAATAGACTGTGATGCATTCGAAGTGTTGTGTATTGGTGATTATTTTTTGAAGGCTAGTTGCTATGACAACAGAGGGAAACACAAAGCCAATTCAAGGACAGTAAGGTTCCAAAACAGTAATGCGATAAATGGACAATTAATCAGATTTCAATTTAGTTCGAAGGGATAACTTTTAGCCAAGTTTCTACCATACTATTCTTTGAATAGTCGTTTGATCGTACAGAACTTGGAATATTCCTGTAAAAAGTCAGGTTATGAGTTGTCCGGATGAGTGCAAGATTAAGAGCTTCGATAATGTATTTTTATTCAGCAATATTCTTTGAATAGTGATCTTTTAAATCAATCTGTGGGCAGACGAGCCTTTGGTTTAATATTGCATTCAAAAGAGGACACCTTTTAAAGCTTTCCACATTTTAAAATAACTGTCTGGATTAGGAGTTAAAATCTCGAGAGATGTTTGAACCCACGACTTTCTGCCCTGGAGGTGAGAGTATTATTACAGAATTGTACTTAGTTGGCATGGGTAAGGTGATCGAGAAGGTGGTTTGCCCAGGACAAGGTTAGCACACTTTGGGTGTGCTGATGCCTGACATATCCCCAAATGCAGGATACTCGCTTGAAAAATTTGTAATTGTATCCCAAGTGAAGACTGAATTACTAAAATATTTTGTTTGGTATGAGAATATATGTTTTGTTTTCATATTTGGCTTAGTTCTGATCAAGGTGGCACTGTTTGATAGAGCAGAGGAGCCTGCTTAAATTTGGAAGAAGAGTTATCGTCAACTCGAAACATTCATTCTGTTTGTCTCTCCACAGATGCTGGTCAGTATTTCCAGAACAAAAAGAAAGATCTGTGATAGAGCCATACGGATTTGAAGCATTATGTCTGTTTGTCTATCCACAGATGCTGCCAGACCTGCTGAGTTTTAACAGCATTTTCTGTATTTCGGCATTGACAGAGTGGAAGGCAGGAGAGATTAAATCAGTGTTTTTCAAACTTTTTTTCCGGGTGCCCATTTTTACCAACCGGCCAACCTTCGGGACCCATCCCGCTGGCCGTCGCGACCACCATTTTCGCTTACCTTTAATGCGACAGTGAGCCTGCTTGGTCCTCACGATCGCACTTGCCTTGTCATTCAATGAAATGAAAAAAAATGAAATGAAATGAAAATCGCTTATTGTCACAAGTAGGCTTCAAATGAAGTTACTGTGAAAAGCCCCTAGTCGCCACATTCCGGCGCCTGTTCGGGGAGGCTGGTTCGGGAATTGAACCTTGCTGCTGGCCTGCCTGGGTCTGCTTTCAAAGCCAGCGATTTAGCCCTGTGCTAAACAGCCCCAATGTTACATTTCTGTGTGGGTTGTTCATCAGCGGTCCTGGAGCTCACACCAGCACTGCTTTGTCCTGATGTGGACTCTCCTGAACAGCTCACACCACCACTGCTTTGTCCTGTTGTGGATTCTACTGAACAGCTCTCACAACCGCTGCTTTGTCCTGCTGTGGACTCTCCTGAGCCACTCTCTCCAGGTTTAGTTGTGAGATCCTGGCCTGTCTGTGTCTCTGGACCTCTCTTCCTTATAAAACAATCAATTTAAATTTTACAGTCCTGTTGCTTATTTGTTGCTGACATAATGGAGGAATCACAATCGCGGCCAGAGCAGGTAACGTCAGTTTTCGGGGCGCCTGACCTGTTCTCTGCTGTCGCTTCAGGCGGGAAGACTGCATTGAATTAAAAAGAAATCTTCTCCTGGGTCAGCGCGCTGATGTCAGGAGGAGGCGGTGTTTCTCGCTGGGCTCCGGGCATGCGCACGGATGAGTAGGCACGCATGTGCAGCACGCCAGTATTCTGAAAGCCTGTCACGGCCGTCATTTTTAAAGCCGGTCACAGACGGCATTTTAAAAAGTCGGCTGCTTCAGCCATTTCGCATTAATTCCCGCTACCCTCCCGCCACCCACCTGCGAGTCACGACCCCGACTTTGAAAATGACTGGATTAAATGATAAAGGTTTCATAGTACAAAAGCCAAAGGGAGTGGTAATAGGTATAATAAAGAAACAAAAGGTGTGTTCAGGTGAGGTGTGACTGGCTGCACAACAGCTGTTTGAATGTTGTGAAGAGGTTGGAGGGCACGTAGCACAGTGGTTAGCACTGTTGCTTCACAGCGTTAGGGTTCCAGGTTTGATTCCCGGCTTGGGTCACTGTCTGTGTGGTATCTGCACGTTCTCCCCCTATCTGCGTCCGGGTGCTCCGGTTTCCTCCCATAAGTCCCGAAAGACGTGCTGTTAGGTGAATTGAACATTCTGAATTCTCCCTCTGTGTATCCGAACAGGCGCCGGAATGTGGCGACTAGGGAATTTTCACAGTAACTTCATTGCAGTGTTAATGTAAGCCTATTTGTGACATTAAAAATTATTAAAAGACAGAAAGAGGGTTATAAAACGATATCGATACTTCAGGTGAAAGCAAATTACTGCAGATGCTGAAATCTTAAACAAAAACAAAGTGGTGGAAAGTCTCAGCAAACCTGACAGCATCAGTGGAGAGAGAATAGAGCCAGTGTTTTGAGTCTGGATGACGCTTCGTCAGAGCCGATACACAGCGGAGTGGGCAAAGATCTGGCAAATGGATTATAATGTGGGAAAATGTGAAATTGTCCATTTTGGCAGGAAGAATAATAAATCGTTGTCTAAAGGGTGAAAGGTTGCAAAATTCTGAGATGCAGAGGGACCTGGGTGTCCAAATGCATGAATCGCAAAAGGTAGTATGCAGGCACAGGAAATAATTAGGAAAGCAAATTGAACATTATCATTTATTGCGAGGAAAATTTAATGCAAGAGTAGGGAGGTTATGCTTCACCTATACAAGGGCAATGGTGAGACCACAACTGGAGTACTATGTACAGGTCTCCTTATTTAAGGAAGTACGGAAATGCATTGGAAACAGTTCAAAGAAGGTTTACCAGACTAATACCTGGAATGGACACGTTGGCATATGAGGAAAGGCTCGACATGTTAGGCTCGTATCCACTGGAGTTTAGAAAGGTAAGAGGTGACGATTGAAACATAAGATCCTGAGAGGACTTGGCAGTGTGGATGTGGAGAAGGTGTTTCTTCATGTCTGAGAATCTAGAACCAGGGGTCAATGTTTAAATTAAGAGGTCACTCATTTAAGGGTCTTGAGGTTTGTGAGTCTCGGAATTCCCTTTCTCAAAAGGTGGTGGAAGTAGAATCTTTGAATATCTTTGAGATAGAGGTGGCTAGATTCTTGATGAGCAAGGAATTCTTGATAAGCAAGAAAGTGCAACGTTATCAGGAGTAGGTGGGAATGTGGGGCTGAGGTTAATATCAAATCAGCCATGATCGTATTGAATGGCGGAGCAGGCTTGAAGGGCCGAGTGGCCTATTGCTGCTCCATGTATGTTCAAACGGCTTAAGACAGAAAGGAGACAACCAAGAGGAGAAGCAGAGGTCATGATCTACAATTGTTGAACTCCATGTGGCGTCCAGAAGGGTGTAGAGAGTGGAATTGAAAGATAAGGTGCTGTTCCTCGAAATTGGTTTGAACTTCATTGGAATAGTCCAGCTGGCCACGGACAAGGGAGTAAGGTAGAGAATCGAAATGACAAGTGACAGGAAGCTCGGGGGCATTCTTGTGGACTGAACTGAGGTCCGCAGGAATGAAAACAGATCTGTTTAGTCTCTCTCTAGTGTAGTGGAGACCATATTGTGAGCAGCAAAAATTGTATATTAATTGAAAGAAGTAGAAGTAAATTGCTGTTTCACTTGGAAGGACTGGTGGGGTTTTGGATTTGTGAAGGGAGGAGGTAAAAGGATGTGTTGAATCTCCTGCACGGAAGCAGTTCATTCTGTACTCTTTCACCAATTTTAAACACTAATAGGGGCGATGGAGGTATATGTAATATGTTAAAATCCTAAAGTTTGTTGATTGTTCTGATTGATCAATGAGGATGACACTGGGTTCTGAGTGTCATCTACCTAAATCGAATGCCCTCATCGAGCCCATTTGGTGATGCGACCTGGCCGTTAAATCACATGTGAGGCTTCGTGCGGTTTCTGACGCTCGGAACGCCTTATGAGATATAACAAGATCTTGCAAGATATCGTGACCTGGATCTCGTACAGTGAGGGCGAGATCCAGATTAGCATGTTCAAGTGAGCCATTTGACCAACTTAAATATGTCAGGCTCGATTCGTCTGAGGCTCGAGGACAGACGCCCATGCCAGGGAGACCTCGCGATGGTACCGTTTAGCACTGGTCCTCCCAAATGTGGACCAATGTAATGTCTCCTTTAAAGGTGGGTGAGGGGTCTCAAGGACCCCTTAAGTGGCAAGTTGGAGCCTTTGTGGGGGGGGGTGGGAGAACATCGGGAGATTGCAGTGGGGTGTCCGATTGCAGAGGGGGGTTGAGAGAACGGGGGGGCATTTAAAAATGGCGCCCTGATGTCTTACTGCACCCAGGAATTGAGGCGTGTGGCCTCAGTGGGGTGTTCCTGGCTGAGGCTAAAAACAACAAGAGTCTTGTTTGATAGCGGGGTCGTTCTCGGTGATCCAGGCAGCAAGTAACCCAAAGTTACCTAAAAGGAAAACCAATAATAAACACCCTAATCATAAGAAATAAAGGACACTTAATAAATTAATTGAGAATTCTGTTATGTGGTCATGATGGACTCCAGTCCCCCCAGTGCTGTGCTCAGGGCACCTATAATCCCAGTAAAGAATAGTTTTAAAAACAAAGACAATGTAGGCCAGCAGCTATTCAAGAAATTCCCCATGGCAACATCTGACTGAAAATCGAGAGTGTGAAGGCTGTAGAATTTGAAGAAAAAACAAGATAGCCATTTAAAAAATGTTTTTCTCTATGTATCATGTTATTGAGATAAATGTGGCCCACAGGCTAACTTATCTACACATCATGGGAAAATTATGTATTGTTAAGGTGAAACACTGGTTATTATAGATCTGTCATTGATGGAAAGGGAAACTACTTGAGTGATGAGTAAAGAACATTTTGCAAGCCTTGACATTGTGGTTTGGTGGAAGTTTTTTTCACCTATTAAAGAAGCACTGTCATTTATGTTATACACTTCATCTTGGGTCCTCCAAAAGCACATTACAGCCAATGAATTACTTGTGAACACACCACTGTTTTGGAAGCAAGCTTGGCAGCTAATTTGTTCACAGCGAATGTCATAAACTGATTGGGATGTTTGACTGAGCTGTTTTTGTTGTTAGTTGCAGGATAAATTTTGCCCTGAAGATTGAGCACTTTCCTGGTCTTGTTTGAACAGTGTAATATACCACACAGGTCTTGTGACAACATTGCCTTTTAATTCACTCGGTTACATTTTCACAGAATGGGAGAAAAGCACAGGGACTTTGGACTCTGCTGTAGCCTTTCTAAAGAACCTATTGTACTCAATGGGGTGTATATGTTATTGACTTCTTTGAGAATGCAGTTTGTAATGTTGCAGCCTGTCCCAGTGAAACCTGCTTGTCTTGTAGGAGTTTCGCTGAAGGCCCTCCCTGTTTCCTGCATGCATTCACAAGAAACTGCAGGCAGTTTGAGCAAACCTTTCTCTTTCTTTCACATTCTCTTAATTCCTAATTATATTAACATGCCCCAGATGTGAACTCCATCAGAGGTGTGAAGCTTGTGGATAGGTGTGATGAACGGTTACTGCCTTATCATCATGTAAGGTGATGTCCCCTTTAAGACCGGGCTTGGAACCCTGGGGACTCCGCCTCTGGCTCCGCCCATCTGGGAGCCATGCATAAAGGCCTGCCTCATGGTCTGTATAGCAGTCAGCTCTCGTCCATAGCTGTAGCATAGTTATTAGTCTAATAAAGCCTTCTTTACAGTTTAATCTCTAAGCATCATTATTGAGGGTACCTCAATAGGGTTAGTTCTTAAATGGGGAAACAGGGTTTGTTCTCAGGGATCTCCTTACATTATCCATCAAAATGGAGTCCCAGAGGCAAAAATAAACCAAGAATAAAACTTGTAGGGTATCAACATCAGGATACAAACTTTCCTCGGTCAAAAAGGGTCGCAGTCGGTAGTCATGCGTTGGGTAAAATTCATTTTCTCCCCTCTTCCTCACACCCTTCAATAACTAGTAATGTAAATTGATTATGAAAAACCCTATTTTATCATTATTTGCACCAATTGATATATAGTTTATTGAATAATGGTCAGGGTGTAGTTAGAAATGTCTTTGCTCACCCTCTGCCCTGGATGTTCAGGAACAAGAATGTAATCATGAGGTTAGTGCTGTAAGCAATGCAGGAGAAAAATCATTGTGTAATTGGGTTTAATTTTTTTCTTTAAAGTGTGTGGGGCAATAAAAACTTGATGACACTTATTTCTGATTCAGAAGGACATGGGTTCAAGCCCAAATTCATGTAATCTAATTGGCAGTCCAGTATTGGGAATGTGCTGTCAGGTCTGTGTCCTTTTTCAGATAAAGCATCACGCATTTAACACAGCGATGAAGAGATTTGTTTTTGAGGATTGAAGGTCTTTGGAACTTTCTACCTTAAAAGGGGAGTGGAAGGAATATTTCTAAGGCAGGCCAGATCGATTCTGAGCAAAGGGGTGAAATTTTATTGGGAATATGCAGGAATACTGTTCTTGCTGGAGAGCAAGAAGGGCAAGAGGAGGTTTGATAGAGGTGTTCAAAATCATGAGTGGGCTGGACAGAGTGGATAGGGAGAAACCATTGCTGCGCATACAAGGATCAAGAATTGGAAGGCGCAGGTTTAAAGTGATTTGCAAAAGAAACAATCCAATGTGAAAAAAAGCCTTTTTCACACAGAGTGGTTCAGTTCTGGAATGCACTGCCTGGAAGTGTGCTGGAGACAGGTTTAATCGAGACATTTGAGAGGGCGTTGGATGATTATTTGTCTAGAAACAATGTGCAGGGTCATGTGGAAAAGACGGCACAATGGAGCTAAATCATAATGCTCATCCAGAGAGCCGGTGCAGTCATGAGGACCGAATGCTCTCCTTCTGCGCTGTAATACTTGTGTGATTCTATGTGCAGTGAGGTTACAAGCAGATCAGCCATGATCTTCTTTTGATGGTTAAGTAGGCTCAAGGGCCGAGTGGTCTATGTCTATTCCTACTCCTAATTTGCTCCGTCGTATGAGATATTGAACTTGAGACCCTAGCTGCCCCAAACGGTCCCACAAAACATCCTGGAAGCAGAACGTTCTCCTATGTCCTGGTCAACAATTATATCTTAGCCAAGATCACAAAAAATAGAGGAACTGATAATTTACCTAATTTATGTTCAGGGGGCCCTGCTGTGCCCAAATTGACTGCTACATTTTCCTACCAAGTTTGTTTACACTTGACTTTGCAATGACTTTGCAATCAAGTGCTTTGCGACATCCTGAAACATTGAAGTTGATAAGTGCAAGTCCGTTTTCTTTTTTGAGATTGTGCTGCAGGCAATAATCTGAAGGATTTCTGATTTTGAATTTGCTCAGTCGCCAAACCTATAGTGCGACACTGTTGTTTTAGAGCATGCACTACATCTGTTGTGGTGACCATCTTGCGCATGAGGTACTCTGTGTTGGTGACCACATCCTTGATCAGATTCTCTGGGAAAACCTTCAGCACCTCGTCAGTCTCCTTGTCGATCAGACTTGAGATCCCTGTGACTGCCACAGTAAGCCAGGCAGCGGCAGATGGCTGTTCTGGTGATACCCCAAATGTTATAACTAAGCACTTTGCGGTGCTACGTTACTGTTTCTCAGTTCCTTTGCCTCCTTTTCCTCTGCCAGACAGGGAAAATGGAGTTTACTGTCCTCTCCGTGGAAACACACCGTTACCAATCAGGGTCCACTTGCCACCAATCAACACACTCTTCTCATGCAGTATAAATTGTTGTTTCCCTTTACTGTTGCATAGCTGTTCTGATGAGTACAAAGCAAAAAGCTTTGATAGTGTGTCTCTTTTTTTCAGCAATACCAACATTGTTGACCACTAGCGAAGAGAGCAAATAAAAGCACACCTAATTGTGGCTGAGATTTACCATCTCCATACACCAGGGATTAAAGCTGTGACCTTCCTAGTCTGTATTTTGTGCACAGTATATTTACTAACTTCAACAAAAATGGGAACCTAGTTGATTATAATTTTTAATTAGAGGCTATTTTATTCTTTCTAAATATCGGCTTCAAATGAAACTACTGTTTGGCTCATATGATACAATTGTGTGAGTTTATATTGATGGTCTCCAGTGGAAGAAAATTAAATTGCTGTCAGCAAAATGAAATTGTGAGGTAACACCATTTTTTCCTTCAAAAAATGCAGAAGCAAGGTTAAAGTTCCTAACACAAAGCTCTCCTTGTTATCCAAAGCATTCATACTCCCACTTCCAGTTGGTATGTTGTTGTTTAAAACAAGACTGTTGCAGTTTGTTGCTACTTTTCGGAAATTGTATATTTTCTAAGGGAACTAGTAGTAGTGATTATGACACAGATCATTGGCATCATGAGTTGAACAAACTCCTGCAAAAAGGCGTGTGAGTAATGTGAGAATCCCTTCTTTCCCCTCTTTATATAAATAGCAAAAACACAGTAAAGCATTTGTGAATCTAGCGCTCAAATCGAGATGTGTTTAAGTAATTGGATAGTGATTTTTTTTAAAAATAGGGTTGTGAGCGAAACATTTTGGAATTTAATCAATTGCTGCTACATGTGAAAGTAGAAATTATACCACTGTTGAACCCATTTAGTTCTCATTATTTTTTATCCGCCTCCAGAACATGCACAAACCTGTTTCATCTGCTCCCTGCCTTGGTGACCAGCCTTGCATCCCTGTACTTGCCATTTCAACAAGCTTCCAATTTTCAACTGGGAGGGAAATAAAGAAGTTTTAGAGAACTGACTCATCACTTGCTTTTGGAAGGGAAGGATGTCATCTGGGATTTTTCATTGATTATGAAACAGACTGATTGTACTGCTAGATAGGTCTCTGTACGATTTATTATTTTAAAAGTAAATACATCACTGCTGTTTGCTCAACTTACATTTGCAAGTAGGATATTTCCATCATCTTGTGGGGGTTGGGGGAGAATGAGCTATAAAGAGTATCAGCAAGTATGATTGGGTAATCTTGACTGTGACTGACTGTCTAAAAGACCTTGTTCTAAGCCTTGTCTTTATTGTCTCCTGCTGACAGTAATAGTTCAAATCAATGCTTTTCTGATCGTTTTGGCTCAAAGACTTTTAGCTCTGGTTTTTTCTTTGTCATTTTTTCCCATTTCCATTTTTGTAAAGCATTTTCTGAGTTCAGCGGAAATGGTGTTTAAATGCAGATGCATTTCATCTTTAGAGCACCGAGATCAGCTGATTGTTTGATACAGTATTTTTGTTGTTGAACCTTTTTATATGAAGATGTCAATCAATTCTGAAGCTGTTTTTATTCCTTTGTGTTCAAATCTGAATCATGCATACAACACCTAGCTTTTAAGAAAGCATTTTGCCTGCAGCATTAGCACTTACATTTAACAGTCAACTCTTTAACCAGTGTGAATAAGCTAGCTCATCACTCCCATCTCCAGCAATTTTAGGAACTGGTTTCTGTTTTTCAGTCCACTTCAGACCAGAGTAATGGTCCATCGGAATCCTGCTTGGTATGTCCTTTACCGGTGTGCTTTTGGGAAGGAAATAAGCCATCCTTACTTGGTCTGTTCAACCTGTGACTCCAAACAGAAATATGTTTGACCCCAAAATGCTCTTTAAAATGGCTGGGCAGCCACTCCGTTTCTTCAAACCACTAAAAGGTCTAAAAAGAATGAAACTGGGCGGACCACCTGGCATCGACCAAGGAACCAGAAATGAAAACTGTGAACTTAGCCCTCTTGACCCTGCAAAGTTCTCCTTATTAACATCTGAGGGTTTGTGTCGAATTGGGAGAGCTTTCTCAGAAGCCAGTCAAGCAATAACCTGACATAGTCATACTCACGGAATTATGCGGTATAGATTATGTCCCAGACACCACTACTCCTGGACTTATCCTGCTCTACCGGTATGACAGATCTAGCAAAGGTGGTGGCAGAATGGTATACATTTCATTACGATTCCAGACCAGACCACAATAGTGGCTGGGAGACTGAACCGAAAGACTGTTTGCAAGTAAGACTGTGCGGAAAGAAGGATTCGTTGCAGGAATGATTGCACAAAGAAATAAGGATTTGATATGTTGAAAACAAAACTTTATTATGACTACAATACTAAACTCTTTAACTTCACACCCGAAAAGAACAGCTTGCAATTGCCCCTTAAACACTACTAAACAACAAGTAAAGAAACATACAGTCTCAATCCAGCTTAAATTCAGCATGGCACAGATCAATATTTGCTTTACAGAACTGATCCTCTCCCCAAGCTGAAAAACAAAATAACCATCCAGGCTGAGAGCATTTAACTTCCCTGAGACTTTCCCCACTCAAACCACAGTGCATTAGCCCAGACCGAAAAACACACTCCTTGGTCAATTTCACCTTCTGGCTCCGAAAATCTCCCAGGACCTGCAAACCAAAATCCTCTTTTAAAGCATGACCACTGCAGTCAAACACTATAAAATCAGGCTTTCAACCCTTAAATTGCCCAATATTTAGAATCCAGTTTTCCTAAAATCCTCTTCGTCACAAGTTGAAGAGAGTTTCCCTAGAAGACCTCAACATAGACTTCAGAATCCATGAAACCCCATGGCATCAGGTCAATCTGGGCACTGAAACCTCCTGATGATCACAAAAGCGTGGGGAACGTCAATGTCCATCACCAAGAGTGACTCACAAGTTCTACGGCTGACTGAGCTGGCCAGATCCTGAAGGACATAGCTGCTAGACTGAGTTTGTGGCAGATGGTGAGGGAACCAGGAAGAGAGAAAAATGTACCTGACCTCACCCATACCAACCTGCCTACTGCAGATGCAGCTGGCCATGACCGTATAGGTAGGAGTAACCACTGTGCAGTCCTTGTGGAGATAAAGTCCCGTCTTCACATTGAGGATACCCTCCATCATGTGTGGCGCTACCACCGTGCTAATTGGGATAGCTTTCGAACAGATCTAGCAACTCAAAGCTGGACATCCATGAGACGTTGTGGGCTATTGGCAGCGGCATAATTATATTCAACCACAATCTGTGACCTTGTTGTCTGGCATATCCACCACTCTACCATTACCGTCAACCAAGCGATTGCCCTGGTTCAATGGAGTGTGCAAGAGAGTATGCCAGGGGCAGCATCAGGCGCGTCAAAAAATGAGGCGTCAACCTGGTGAAGCTACAGCACAGGACTAATTGGTGCCATACTGTATAACAGCAAGTGATAGAGCAAAATAATTCCACAATCAGTGGATCAGATGTAAGCTCTGCAGTCCTGCCACGCCCACTCATGAATGGGTCAATTCATGAGCCAACCCTGAAGCAACAGGTACCCGCCTGACCATACCGGAAGGTAAACCCGACCCCGCCGCCCCACGTGACCAGACCAACCCACGTACAACACCCTCCAGTGAACCTGTCACTGCCACCATTATCCACGACCCCATCGAATGTAACCACCTATCGTACGGAAATCCAGCCCTCCCATCTAAGGGCAGCCGCCGACCCAGGAAACTGGGAAAGCGCACCGGTCTGAAGATGAGACTTAAATTACATGGCTTCAAGACTCCTCTCACCAGCGTACTCCAGGCGAATGTTCAAGCGATTCAGAACAAGCTGGATGACCTCAACGCTGGACTTACTTCCCAGAGGGAAGTGAGGAACTGCTGTGTGCTCTGCTTCACTGAGACATGGCTTACTCCGGCCACACCAGACTGCGCCATCCAACCCGAAGGCTTCTCGATCCACAGGTTGGACCGCACGATGGCCTCAGGCAAGTTGAATGGCGGGGAGCCTCCTCATCGACACCTTTTGGTGATTGGATGTGGTGTCCCTAGTATGCCACTGCTCCCCAGACCTAGAATACCTGACAGTGAAGTGTCGCCCTTTCTACCTTCCACGGGAATTCACCTGTGTACTTATCATAGCAGTCTACATCCCAGCCCAGGCAGAAGTGAAGAAAGCACTTGACGAACTACACTCCACCATCAACAACCAAGAAATAAATCACCCTAAAGCCCTGACACTCGTGGCTGGAGACTTCAACCAGGCCAACCTCTGGAAGGTTCTAGCCAAATTCCATCAACATACCTCTTGCCCCACCAGAGGTGCAAAAACCCTGGACCGCTGCTACATGAGCATCAAAGGTGCCTTCCGCTCCATTCCCCGACCACACTGGCAAATCCGACCACGAGTCGGTATTCCTACTTCTGGCCGACAAATAGCAACTCAAGCGTGCTGAACCAGTCAAGAAAACCATGCAGTGTTGGTCCGAGGCATCTGAGGACACTCTCTGCGATTACTTGGAGTCTGTGGACTGGTCCATATTCAAGGCCATGGCGGCTAACCTGGACGAGTACGCAACCACCATCACAGACTTCATCAGTAAGTGTGTCGAGGACTGTGTACCAAGAAGACAATACGGGTGTTCCCCAGTCGGAAACCCTTGCTCAACCAAAAGGTTCACTCCCTGCTGAAGTCCCGGACGGAGGCGTTCAAGTCTGACAACCCTGACCTATATAAGAAATCCAGGTACGACGTACAGAAAGCCATCAGGGATGCAAAAGGACAATATCGCATCAAACTAGAGTCCCAGGCCAACGACACAAACCCAAGACGTCTATGGCAGGGCTTACATGAGTACACAGGCAACCAAGCAAGGCCAGGCGGAATCTTTGGGACTGCAGCATCCCTCCCCGATCAACTGAACAAGTTCTATGCCCGCTTTGAACAGTCAGCCAATACATCATTGCCGCCCGCCACAACAGACTTGGACACACCCATACCCACTATTACAGCTTCGGAGGTAAGAGCTGCCTTCTTGAAAGTGAACCCGTGGAAAGTGACGGGCCCCGACAGAGTCCCTGGGCGAGCACTGAGAGCCTGCACAGACCAGCTGGCGAGTGTATTCGCAGATATCTTCAACACCTCACTTCTCCACTCCGAGGTCACTACCTGCTTCAAGAAGACCACCATAATACCTGTACCAAAGAAGAACAAGGTAGCCTGCCTCAACGACTACTGACCGGTAGTCCTGACGTCTGTTATCATGAAATGCTTCGAGGGGCTAGTAATGAGATGAATCAACGCCAGCCTCCCAGACGATCTCGATCCATTGCAGTCCGCCTACCGCGGCAACTGATCCACAGCAGATGCTATCTCTCTGGCCTTACAATCAACTCTCGAACATCTCGACAACAAGGACACCTACAACTCCGCCTTCAACACCATTATGCCAACAAGACTATTAATCAAACCCTGGAACTTTGGACTTGATCCCTCCCTGTGCAGCTGGATTCTTGACTTCCTCACAACAGACCGCAATCTGTCAGGATAGGCAACAACACCCCCTCCACAATAGTCCTCAACACCTGGGCCCCGCAAGCTCAGTCCTCTACTGTACTCCCTGTACACGCACGACTGTGTGATGAGATTCAACTCCAATTCAGTCTATAAGTTTGCAGATGATGGGACTTGTGGTGGGTCGTACCTCAAACAACAAAGAATCAGACTGCAGAAGGGAGATAGATCACTAGGTTGCATGGTGTACCGAAAACAACCTCTCTTTAAATGCTGGAAAGACCAAGGAACTGATCATCGACTTCAGGAAGCACAGCACGACCCCCCATCCACATCAATGGCTCCGATGGCCGACACCCCCCCCCCCCCCATCCACATCAATGGCTCCGATGGTCGATAGCTTTCCTGGGGGGTCACCATCACCAACAGTCTGTCACCATCACCAACAGTCTGTCCTGGTCCACTCACGTTGATGCAACAGTCAAGAAAGCCCAACAATGTCTCTACTTCCTACGGAAGCTAAAGAAATTCGGCATGTCTGCATCGACTCTCTCAAACTTTTACACATGTGTGATAGAGAGCATCCTATCTGGTGCATCACAGCTCGGTATGGCAACTGCTCGGTCCAAGATCGCGAGAAACTGCAGTGTGTTGTGATCTCAGCCCAACGCATCACTCAAGCTTGCCACTCTCACATTGATTCTCTATACCGGGAAACCAGTCCTGTTGTCAGAACCTGAGGACCTTGGGGCTGCCGGAGGTCACTGAGGGCATAAACCTGACGGAACACATGGCGCAGTTGCTGGATAAGTTGTTCGGGGACAAAAGATTCCCCAAGCTCCCAGAGGTTGACGGGGCCCACCGGTCTCTCGGGCAGAGGCCTAAAGGAGAACTACGCTGGCCATCTTCGCCAAACTCCACCGGTTCCAGGACAAGGAGCGAATCTTGAACTGGGCACGAAACACGCAGTCCTGCAAGTGTGAAGGGCAAACTATCCACATGCACTAATTCATTGGGGCCGACCTGGCCAAATACTGGATTGGGTCTAATGGGCCAAGATGGTTCTATTTAAGAGCAAGGAGCGGTTCGGGATGCTGTACCCAGCCAAACTCTATCAGAATAAAGAACATTACTTCACCACGCCAGGAGAAGCGGAGGAATTTATCCGCAGGAACAGGCTGGGAAGGCAGCACAATTAACGGTCACAAATGGACCACTGTTAATAATGATATTTCTTGAGACTTCCGGGTGCGGCGATGACCAGCTGAGTCGCACGTTTCGGCAGCTCCCGGTGAAACGGACTTTTGGGCCCTTGATAGGAGCCCCAACGGCAATTTTGACGGCTAAAAACACTGTGCGGTAAACCAGAAGGGAATCCCCCCTGGATACGGATGAAAAAAGGAGGAGAAAGTGGCCGGATTGCAGTGGATCCTTTAGAACAGCGGCAAGGAAGGCAAGCAAAAACCAAGATGGCGTCGGAAGGTGGCAGTTTAACATGGGGCCCTGAACAACAAGAGTTCTTGAAATGCTGTGTGGAAGAGATCAAAAAGGAAATGAAGAAAGAGCTGTTGGCCCCGATATTACAGGCGATCGAAGGGCTAAAGGAGGAACAAAAGACCCAGGAGCAGGAGCTTCGGGTCATGAAGGCAAAGGCAGCCGAGAATGAGGACGACATACAGGGCCTGGTGGTGAAGACGGAGACGCATGAGGCACATCAGAAACGATGTGTGGAAAGGTTGGAGGCACTGGAGAACAACGCAAGGAGGAACAACCTGAGGATTCTTGGTCTTCCTGAAGGTGCGGAGGGAGCGGACGTCGGGGCATATGTGAGCACGATGCTGCACTCGTTAATGGGAGCGAGGCCCCGGCGGGTCCGTTGGAGGTGGAGGGAGCATACCGAGTGATGGCGCGAGGACCGAGAGCTGGAGAAATTCCCAGAGCCATAGTGGTGAGATTCCTCCGTTTTAAGGATAGAGAAATGGTCCTTAGATGGGCAAAGAAAACTCGGAGCAGTAAATGGGAGAACGCGGTGATCCGCGTTTATCAAGACTGGAGTGCGGAGGTGGTGAGAAGGAGGGCGAGCTTTAATCGGGCCAAGGCGGTGCTTCATAAAAAGAAGATAAAATTTGGAATGCTGCAACCGGCATGACTGTGGGTCACATATCGAGGGAGGCACCACTACTTTGAGACGGCGGATGAAGCGTGGACTTTTATTGTGGAAGAAAAACTGGAATGAGCGGGTTATTAAAAAGAACGTTTGAACAAAGTGATGGGGCGAATGTGGGGGGCGAAGAGGGGGGTTAAAAAGGGGGGAAAGAGGAGTTTTATGTACTAATCCTGCGATGTGGTAACTTTTCTCTCTTCCACAGGTGGTGATGGGGGGAGGAGGGGAGGTGGAGGAGATGGGGCGTTGGCCATTGGGGGCGGGGCCAAGGGAGAAGCGCGGGCTTGGTTCCCGCGCTATGATAATCATGGCGGGAATAGAGAAGCAGGAAGGAAGGGGCGTCGCACGGTGCAAGCCGAGGTCACGGGGGAAGCCGAGGTCGGCCAGAGTTTGCTGACTTCTGGGAGCAACATGGGGGGAGTAATTACGCTAGCGGGGGATCTAGCGGGGGGGGGGGGTGGGAGGGGGGAATTACTGAGTTGCTGCTGCTGGGGAGAGGGGGGAGCTGGTATGGGAGGGGATGGGCGGGGGGGCACCGCCTGGGGGAGATACAGCTGCGTGGGAACCGGGTGAGGAGCTGGAAAAAGGGGATGGCTAATCGACAAGGGGGGTGGGTAGGAAGCCCCCCAACCCGGCTGACCATGTGGAACGTGAGAGGGCTGAACGGGCCGATAAAGAGGGCACGGGTACTCGCACACCTTAAGAAACTTAAGGCAGATGTGGTTATGTTACAGGAAACACACCTGAAACTGATAGACCAGGTTAGGCTACGCAAAGGATGGGTGGGGCAGGTGTTCCATTCGGGGCTAGATGCGAAAAACAGGGGGGTGGCTATATTAGTGGGGAAGCGGGTAATGTTCGAGGCAAAGACTATAGTGGCGGATAACGGGGGCAGATACGTGATGGTGAGTGGCAAACTACAGGGGGAGACGGTGGTTTTGGTAAACGTATATGCCCCGAACTGGGATGATGCCAATTTTATGAGGCGGATGCTAGGACGCATTCCGGACCTAGAGATGGGAAAGCTGATAATGGGGGGAGATTTTAATACGGTGTTGGAACCAGGGCTGGATAGGTCGAAGTCCAGGACTGGAAGGAGGCCGGCAGCAGCCAAGGTACTTAAAGATTTTATGGAGCAGATGGGAGGTGTAGACCCGTGGAGATTTAGCAAACCTAGGAGTAAGGAGTTCTCGTTTTTCTCCTATGTCCATAAAGTCTACTCGCGAATAGACTTTTCTGTGCTGGGAAGGGCGTTGATCCCGAAGGTGAGGGGAACGGAGTATACGGCTATAGCCATTTCAGATCATGCCCCACACTGGGTGGACTTGGAGATAGGGGAGGAAACAGGAGGGCGCCCACCCTGGAGAATGGACATGGGACTAATGGCAGATGAGGGGGTGTGTCTAAGGGTGAGGGGATGCATTGAAAAGTACTTGGAACTCAATGATAATGGGGAGGTCCAGGTGGGAGTGGTCTGGGAGGCGCTGAAGGCGGTGGTTAGAGGGGAGCTGATATCAATAAGGGCACATAAAGGGAAGCAGGAGAGTAAGGAACGGGAGCGGTTGCTGCAAGAACTTTTGAGGGTGGACAGACAATATGCGGAAGCACCGGAGGAGGGACTGTACAGGGAAAGGCAAAGGCTACATGTAGAATTTGACTTGCTGACTACGGGCACTGCAGAGGCACAATGGAGGAAGGCACAGGGTGTACAGTACGAATATGGGGAGAAGGCGAGCAGGTTGCTGGCACACCAATTGAGGAAAAGGGGAGCAGCGAGGGAAATAGGGGGAGTGAGGGATGCGGAAGGAGAGATGGAGCGGGGAGCGGAGAGAGTGAATGGAGTGTTCAAGACATTTTATAAAAAATTATATGAAGCTCAACCCCCGGATGGGAGGGAGAGAATGATGGGCTTCTTGGATCGGCTGGAATTTCCCAAGGTGGAAGAGCAGGAAAGGGTGGGACTGGGAGCGCAGATCGAGGTAGAAGAAGTGGTGAAAGGAATTAGGAGCATGCAGGCGGGAAAGGCCCCGGGACCGGATGGATTCCCAGTCGAATTCTATAGAAAATATGTGGACTTGCTCGCCCCGGTATTGACGAGGACCTTTAATGAGGCAAAGGAAAGGGGACAACTGCCCCCGACTATGTCTGAAGCAACGATATCGCTTCTCTTAAAGAAGGAAAAGGACCCGCTACAATGCGGGTCCTATAGACCTATTTCCCTCCTAAATGTAGATGCCAAGATCCTGGCCAAGGTAATGGCAATGAGAATAGAGGAATGTGTCCCGGGGGTGGTCCACGAGGACCAAACTGGGTTTGTGAAGGGGAGACAGCCGAACACGAATATACGGAGGCTGTTAGGGGTAATGATGATGGCCCCACCAGAGGGGGAAACGGAGATAGTAGTGGCGATGGATGCCGAGAAAGCATTTGATAGAGTGGAGTGGGATTATTTGTGGGAGGTGTTGAGGAGATTTGGTTTTGGAGAGGGATATGTTAGATGGGTGCAGTTGTTGTATAGGGCCCCGATGGCGAGCGTGGTCACGAATGGACGGGGATCTGCATATTTTCGGCTCCATAGAGGGACAAGGCAGGGATGCCCTCTGTCCCCATTATTGTTTGCACTGGCGATTGAGCCCCTGGCGATAGCGTTGAGGGGTTCCAAGAAGTGGAGGGGAGTACTTAGAGGAGGAGAAGAACACCGGGTATCTTTGTATGCAGACGATTTGCTACTATACGTGGCAGACCCGGCGGAGGGGATGCCAGAAATAATGCGGATACTTGGGGAGTTTGGGGATTTTTCAGGGTATAAATTGAACATGGGGAAAAGTGAGTTGTTTGTGGTGCATCCAGGGGAGCAGAGTAGAGAAATAGAGGACCTACCGTTGAGAAAGGTAACAAGGGACTTTCGTTACCTGGGGATCCAGATAGCCAAGAATTGGGGCACATTGCATAGGTTAAATTTAACGCGGTTGGTGGAACAAATGGAGGAGGATTTCAAGAGATGGGATATGGTATCCCTGTCACTGGCAGGGAGGGTGCAGGCGGTTAAGATGGTGGCCCTCCCGAGATTCCTCTTTGTGTTTCAGTGCCTCCCGGTGGTGATCACGAAGGCTTTTTTAAAAAGGATTGAAAAGAGCATCATGGGTTTTGTGTGGGCCGGGAAGACCCCGAGAGTGAGGAAGGGATTCTTACAGCGTAGCAGGGATAGGGGGGGGGGGGGCTGGCACTACCGAGCCTAAGTGAGTATTATTGGGTCGCTAATATTTCAATGGTGAGTAAGTGGATGGGAGAGGAGGAGGGAGCGGCGTGGAAGAGATTAGAGAGGGCGTCCTGTAGGGGGACTAGCCTACAGGCTATGGTGACAGCCCCATTGCCGTTCTCACCGAGGAACTACACCACAAGCCCGGTGGTGGTGGCTACACTGAAGATTTGGGGACAGTGGAGACAGCATAGGGGAAAGACTGGAGCCTTGGGGGGGTCCCCGATAAGAAACAACCATAGGTTTGCCCCGGGGGGAATGGATGGGGGATATGGAATGTGGCAAAGAGCAGGAATAACGCAACTGAAAGATCTGTTTGTGGATGGGAAGTTCGCGAGTATGGGAGCGCTGACCGAGAAATATGGGTTGCCCCAAGGGAATGCATTCAGGTATATGCAACTGAGGGCTTTTGCGAGGCAACAGGTGAGGGAATTCCCGCAGCTCCCGACACAAGAGGTGCAGGACAGAGTGATCTCAAAGACATGGGTGGGGGATGGTGAGGTGTCAGATATATATAGGGAAATGAGGGACGAGGGGGAGACTATGGTAGATGAACTAAAAGGGAAATGGGAAGAAGAGCTGGGGGAGGAGATCGAGGAGGGGCTGTGGGCAGATGCCCTAAGCAGGGTAAACTCGTCGTCCTCGTGTGCCAGGCTAAGCCTGATTCAGTTTAAGGTATTACACAGGGCGCATATGACTGGAGCACGGCTCAGTAAATTTTTTGGGGTGGAGGATAGGTGTGCGAGGTGCTCGAGAAGCCCAGCGAATCATACCCATATGTTTTGGTCATGCCCGGCACTACAGGGGTTTTTGGATGGGGGGTGACAAAGGTGCTTTCAAAAGTAGTGGGGGTCCGGGTCGAACCAAGCTGGGGGTTGGCTATATTTGGGGTTGCACAAGAGCCGGGAGTGCAGGAGGCGAGAGAGGCCGATGTTTTGGCCTTTGCGTCCCTAGTAGCCCGGCGCAGGATATTGTTAATGTGGAAAGAAGCCAAGCCCCCGGGGGTGGAGACCTGGATAAATGACATGGCAGGGTTTATAAAGCTATAGCGGACTAAGTTCATTCTAAGGGGTCGGCTCAAGGGTTCACCAGGAACCAGAAGGACTCTCAGGGTTGTTAATATATACTGTATAATATGTATAGGTCGTTGCGACAGATAATTATATATTGGACTGTTAAATTATATTTTTGGAGAGTGTTACTTGTGATAAGGCAGTTGCCAATTAGGGTTAGTTTTCATTTTTGTTATTTATTATTTATTCATTTTTTGTTTATAAAATAGGTCATTGTTATTTGTGTTGTTATAATATTGTGTAAACGATGCACAATGTACTGTGTTGGTTGACCAAAAATTTTCAATAAAATATTTATAAGAAAAATAAATAATGATATTTCTTCACTTTCTCGTAAATGCATGTCCTAGGGGAAGGGATGGAGAGAGTAGAGGGGCACCAAACTGGAACGGGGATTGTGGGGGAGAGGGGACAGAATGAGTAGGGGAATGGAGGAGTCGCTATTTTGGCGGGGCTGGGCGGAGGAGGATCCACCATGCTGGCGAACACGCTGATACAAGGAATTAAGTGGAGAGGGGCCACGGTGCAGCACCCAACAGGACTGTTCAATAAGAGGACAACATTTACCGTGACAAGGACAGTGACAGACCCGGGGTGGGGGGGGGGGGGAGAGGATGTCATGGAAAACAGTGTCCACAACTGGGACGACGCAGACTTTATAATATAAAAAAAGACCTTGGCAGAAATCCTGACCTGGACTCCCACTGACTCATCATGGGGGAGGGGGTTGGACCACAACTGCGGACAGGACCCACGGACAGACACCAACCTTTTGAGCCATACATTTACCTCTTTAATCTTATTGACCCTGTGCTAATTAACCTGTGACTCGGGTAGTAATCCAGAGATTATTACCTTTTTGGTTCTGCTTTATAATTCCGGCCCCAGCTGCTCATATTCCTTCAGCAGAAACCTCTATCCTTGTTCTTCCTATGTCGTTGGTACCTACATGGACCACGACAATTGGATCATTTCCCTCCGACTCCACTGAGGACCCCCCTCCCACTTGAATGGCTTTCTGTACCATGGAGTCCAACTCTCGTCCACACATTGGTCTCAATTCATTTTGTATCGTCAGTCACGCTAATGCTGTCCTTCATTGAAAGTGTGCAAACATTAGCTGAGAACATTTGTTAAAGTTTTATTGATAACCTATTCACTTAGTTGAATTATAAATACTTTATCTTATTATAATGTCATTGTCCTCTTGTGTAGCAGTTGTGGCCTTGGTGGTTCAGCTGCTCAAGGAATCTTGAGTGTTTCCACATGAGCGACTTTGGCTCAGGGCAATTCTTAGAACTAATATTTAATGTTGCTGCATTCAATATTGTACGAAGCGCACATGAGAAGGTTCTACATCAGAGACCATTTTAAGTGCTGGAGATAGCAGTGTGTATGGTGTGACCAGAGGGTCAAATGAATATGCACTACTGCAGACGTTTTGCAGCAGCAATGTAAAAGGCTGAACATCTGACAATTGGGGCCTTGGATGCAGATGATTCTTTGTTGAGAGCTCTTTTAAGAAATTGGGGAGTGTTCTTCACAGTGAAGAGCAGCACAATTGCACTTGCTGAAAGGGTATATGATGCCTGGAGGTTGTTCACCCTCAATCGGCCAGTGGAAAATTCAGCAAAACAAGTGAAACCTGACTCTGAAATAAAAGCGGTACTGTGCAGTGTCTGAAAGGAACACTTTCTTATCATAGAATTTACAGTGCAGAAGGAGGCCATTCAGCCCATCGAGTCTGCACCGGCTCTTGGAAAGAGCACCCTGCTCAAGACCACACCTCCACCCTATCCCCATAACCCAGTAACCCCACCCAACGCGAAGGGCAATTTTGGACACTAAGGTCAATTTATCATGGCCAATCCACCTAACCTGCACATCTTTGGACTGTGGGAGGAAACCGGAGCACCCGGAGGAAACCCACGCACACACGGGGAGGATGTGCAGACTCCGCACAGACAGTGACCCAAGCCGGGAATCGAACCTGGGACCCTGGAGCTGTGAAGCAATTGTGCTATCCACAATGCTACCGTGCTGCCCCAACAATAACCTTTTATTGCCACACGTATGAAGTTACTGTGAAAAGCCCCTAGCCGCCACATTCCAGCGCCTGTTCGGGTAAGCTGGTACGGGAATTGAACCCACACTGCTGTCCTTGTTCTGCATCACAAACCAGCTGTCTAGCCCACTGAGCTACCCCAACCCCCTTATTTATTAGATGTAAATAAAAATGATCTTTTTATATAAAAACTACAGTGATGCAAAACTCGCAAAATAAAAGTAAATTGCACTAAATATTATTTGCATCATCTCTTGCATAAAGTCTGGCACCCCAAATTTTCTGTCTTTCCAAAGTTTGATTGACTTTCCATCCCAAAATGCATTCATTTCAAATGTACTTTGGGACATGTTCTTACACATTTTATATATATATAAAAAAAAGTGAACAGCATCACATTCTGCCATTAATTGATATTTCGACATTGTACGCCAACATAAAATATTTATGGTCTTATATATTATGGTCTTATATAAATTCTTGATTTCTCGAGGAATTAAGGGCTATGGAGAGAGAGCGGGTAAATGGAGTTGAAATCAGCCATGATTGAAGGGTGGAGTGGACTCGATGGGCCGAATGGCCTTACTTCCGCTCCTATGTCTTATGGTCTTATTTGTGTCCAATATTGGTTGACTACTATAGTGTTTAAACTCTGGCTCTGTAACTGCACACTTCTCCAGTTTTGGAGCTGGTGTCACTTTCTTTCTGTGTTTTGACCATTAAAAAGCTCTCCTCAATTCTCAGAGTTTTGTTATGTGCTGTTTCCTGTGTACTGTACAGGGTTGTGTAGTTAGTTAGAGTTATCCACTTTGCCTGCACTTATAACCAGCAAGCATATAGGTGATGTTTCAAATTATGGAGGTCAGAGTGGGTGAACCAAGTATGAACTAACAAAATGGCAACACAAAGCAACGTGCAAAAGTTTACCTTGGATAATTATATTAGTTTAAATATTATCCATGTATTTTTTTTAAAAGGTAAATGAATCATTGATGCTAAGAGAGAAGGCCACAATTATTATTTTTTTTTTGCTGGTGTCTCTTTTGAAAGCGGATGTTAGTATCCAATAAAGGCTTTCATGACTAAATGCTTTCATGTATTTATGCTGCACCGACTAAAACTATTGCTAATTATTGTGAATCAAAATTGTGCACTAATTTCCGATCCTTCCCAGAACTTAAGTATCAACTCTTGTTTCTGAGTCAAAAGATCATATAGGCTCTAGTCCCACTCCAAAGACTTGGGCACTAAGATTAACACTTCAGTGCGGCACTGAGGCAGCGTTGTTCTGTTGGTGCTGACTGTCATAACATCCACTCATGTATATAATGAGATGCAGACAGGCAGTGATTGACACACAGGATAACCAATTAACCCACACGACACATAACAACCAATCACCAGACAGGACATCACCACTAAAAAGCACACAGGGCATTAAGGACATTAAGCTGAGGCTCTGCTAAAGTGGAAGTGAAAGATCCCATGGCATTATTATAATGGAAAGAGAGTGTGCTCTGTTCAATGTTTATTCCTGAATTAATGCCGAAAACACATTGTTTATCTCATTGCTGTTTGTGGGCTGTTCCTCTGGACAAATCATCTGCCACGTTTCTTACATTTCATCAGTGCCTACGTTTTGAGAAGTACTTAATGGGTTGCAAAATGCCTTTGGTTACCCTGAAATTGTGAAAGGTGCTACATAAATGCAAGCCGCTCATGCATCAAGCGTGAGGCTGGTTTTGATGTTATTGGTATGTAACTTAAGTTGCAGTTGTAGATACTATAATGTAACATTGTACGACTTGGCCCTGGGAAAAAGTCAAAAGCTGGTATTGTCATAGACCTACAAAGGAGCAGTGGGGTGTAGCCAGTAATGCCGCAGTGGAAGTGTACAATGAATGACATGAATAATCTCTTCTCGTCACATTGTAATTGTTTTGCAAAGGCTGCGTTGAGTGCAAATTATAACAGGTACCAAAGTGCGCACACCCAGTGATTTAAGGAAAGTATGAGAACTACTGATTTTCTACTTGTCTAAGGTTGCATATTAAGACTGTTCGTTACTCTCAGCCATGGCACCAAATGCCTCTGCTATTCAGTGATATTCCCAGAAGCTCAGCATTTCTCGGTGCTCTTGTCTGCTTTAAAATGTCCATGTAGGGGGAGGAATGTTGGTTCTGGTTCAACCTTGTTCAGTATTTGTCCTTGAGCAGTCCCTCGAGATCAGGGATGACTTGCACATAGGAACGTATGAATTAGGAGCAGGAACAGGCCATTCAACCTCTTCAACCTGTTCCACCATTTGATAAAATCCTGGCTGATTGTGACCTCAATTCCATTTTCCTGTCTATCGTTATACGCTTTTGACTTCATTATTGATCAAGAATCTATGAATCTATCGGACTTGGCCTTAAAAAATCTTCAATAACCCGGCCTTCATTGCACTTTGGGGAAGACTAACCATCCTCCTAGAAGGGAAACAATCTCCTCATCTCCATCTTAAATGGAAGACCCCTTTTTAAACTTGGTCCCCTGGTTCTAGTCTCTCCAACATGGGAAAATATCCTTTCAGCATCCACCCTGTCAAGTTCTTTTTTGTTTGCACTGAGTGCTGAATTTGGGTGCATTTGAGTGCTATAGTCAGAGTTTGGTGACTGAGGGAGTTAGGTGAGGAGGGAGCAAGGTGCTCTTTTCATTTCATTTCTGTAAAGAGCGAGAAGGGAGCCGGGCATTTACAGAGAGTGCAGCTGACTGGGAGCAGAGTTGGAGGACGGAGTTCCAGTTGGTCCACAGGGCATCTACATTCTGTAAGATCAGAGGGGAGGGAGGCTAGGGCAGTTGCATGCTCCTTCTGTAGGATGTGGGTGGTGAGGGATACCACCGGTGTCCCCGCTGACTACACCTGCGGGAAGTGCACCCAACTCCAGCTCCTCAGAGACCGCGTTAGGGAACTGGAGCTGGAGCTGGATGAACTTCGGATCATCCGGGAGGCAGAGTGGGGTTATAGAGAAGAGTTACAGGGAGGTAGCCGCACCCAAGGTACAGGAAAAGAATAGCTGGGTTACAGTCAGGGGAAGGAAAACGAAGGGGCAGACAGTGCAGGGATCACTGGTGGCCATTCCTCTTCAAAACAAGTATACAGTTTTGGATGCTGTTGGGGGGGGGGGGCGGGGGGTGACATACCGGGGGTAGGCCCTAGCGGCCAGGTCTCTGGCACTGAGTCTGGCTCTGTGGCTCAGAAGGGAAGGGGGGAGAATAGAAAAGCAATAGTGATAGGAGACTCAATGGTTAGGGGAATGGATAGGAGATTCTGTGGTCGCGAACAAGACTCCCGGAAGGTATGTTGCCTCCTGGCATGTTGACATCCCAGGGATGTCTCGAATAGAGTTTACAGGATTCCTAAGGGGGAGGAGGAGCAACCAGAAGTTGTGGCACATAGGCACCAATGACATAGCTAAGAAAAGGGATGAGGATCGAAAAAGTGATTTTAGGGAGTTAGGTTGGAAGCTAAAGAGCAGGACAAGCAGAGTAGTGATCTCACGATTGCTACCGGTGCCACGTGCAAGTGAGGCAAGGAACAGAGAGTGAGTGCAGCTGAACACGTGGCTACAGGGCTGGTGCAGGGGGGAAAGCTTCAGATATGTAGATCATTGGGATATCTTCATGGGAAGGTGGGACCTGTACATGAAGGACGGATTGCACCTAAACTGGAGGGGCACCAATATCCTGGGTGGGAGGTTTGCTTGGGCTCTTTGGGAGGGTTTAAACTAGTTTGGGGGATGGGAACCAGAGCTATGGATCAGAGGATAGGGTAGCTATTGAACAGGCAGAAATAGTATGTAGCAAGTCTGTGAGGAAGGATAGACAGTTGACAGGGCAAAGTTGCACTCAGTGGAATGGGTTAAAGTGCGTCTGTTTCAGTGCAAGGAGTGTCCGGAATAAGGGCGATGCACTTTGAGCATGGATCAGTACTTGGAACTACGATATTGTGGTCATTACGGAGACATGGATTTCACAGGGGCAGGAATGGTTGTTAGATGTTCCAGGGTTGAGATGCTTTCAGAAGAATAGGGAGGGAGGTAAAAGAGGAGGGGAGTTGCACTGTTAATTAGGGAGTGCACCACAGCTGCAGAAAAGGAGGTAGTTGAGGAGGGTTTGTCTACTGAGTCAGTATGGATGGAAGTCAGAAACAAGAAAGGGGCAGTCACTTTATTAGGAGTTTTCTGTAGACCCCCCAATAGCAGCAGAGAGATAGAGGAACAGATTGGGCGGCAGATCTTGGAAAAGTGCAGAAGTAACAGAGTTGTGGTCATGGGTGACTTCAACTTCCCTAATATTGACTGGAACCTCTTTAGTGCAAATGGTTTGGATGGAGCAGATTTTGTCAGGTGTGTACAGGAAGGATTCCTGACTCAATATGTAGATAGGCCAACTAGGGGGGATGCCATATTGGACTTGGTGCTCGGCAACGAACCAGGTCAGGTGTCAGATGTCTCGGTGGGAGAGCATTTCGGTGACAGTGACCACAACTCCTTGACCTTTACCATAATCATGGAGGGATGGGAACAGACAATATGGAAAGGTAACAACTCTGTTACTTCTGCACTTTTCCAAGATCTACCGCCCAATCTGTTCCTCTATCTCTCTGCTGCTATTGGGGGGTCTACAGAAAACTCCCAATAAAGTGACTGCTCCTTTCTTGTTTCTGACTTCCACCCATACTGACTCAGTAGACAAACCCTCCTCAACTACCTCCTTTTCTGCAGCTGTGGTGCACTCCCTAATTAACAGTGCAACTCCCCATCTCTTTTACCTCCCTCCCTATGGGATGGGAACAGACAATATGGAAAGGTATTTAATTGGGGGAGGGGAAATTATACTGCCATTAGGCAGGAGCTAAGGAGCATAAAGTGGGAACAATTGTTCTTGGGGAAATGCACAACAGTAATGTAAGGAGCACTTGCTGCGTGTGCTGGATAGTTTTGTCCCACTGAGACGAGGAAGGTGAAAGAGCCTTGGATGACAAGCGAAGTGGAGCTTCTAGTCAAGAGGAAGAAGGAAGCTTACATAAGGTTGAGGAAGCAAGGATCTGGCACGGTTCTGAGGGTTACAAGGTAGCCAGGAAGGAACTCAAAAATGGACTGAGGAGAGCTAGAAGGGGGGAAGAAAAAGCCCTGGCGGGAAGGATTAGGGAAAACCCCAAGGCGTTCTACACTTATGTGAGAATTAAGAGGATGATCAGAGTGAGAGTAGGGTCCATCAGGGATAGTGGAGGGAACTTGTGCCTAGAGTCTGAGGAAGTAGGGGAAGCCCTAAATGAATATTTTGCTTCAGTATTCACTAGAGAGAGGGAACTTGTTGCTCATGGGAACAGTGTGAACCAGGTTAATAGACTCGAACAGGTTGATATTAAGAAGGAGGATGTGCTGGAAATTTTGAAAAGCATCAGGATACATAAGTCTCCTGGGCCTGATGGGATATACCCAAGGTTACTCCAGGAAGCGAGGGAGGAGATTGCTGTGCCGATGGCGATGATCTATGCGTCCTCACTCTCCACTGGAGTATTACTGGATGGTTGGAGGGAGGCAAATGTTGTTCCCCTGTTCAAGAAAGGGAATAGGGAAATCCCTGGGAATTACAGACCCATCAGTCTTACGTCTGTGGTGAGCAAAAGATTGGAAAGGATTCTGAGAGATAGGATTTATGATTATTTAGAAAAACATAGTTTGATTAAAGATAGTCAGCATGGCTTTGTGAGGGGCAGGTCATGTCTCACAAGCCTCATTGAATTCTTTGAGGATGTGCCGAGACACATTGATGAAAGTCGGGCAGTGGATGTGGTGTATAAGGCATTTGATAAGGTTCCTCATGGTAGGCTCGTTCAGAAAGTTAAGGGGCATGGGATACAGGGAAATTTGGCTGTCTGGATACAGAATTGGCTGGCCGAAAGAAGACAGCGAGTGGTAGTGGATGGAAAGTATTCCGCCTGGAGGTCAGTGACTAGTGGTGTCCCGCAAGGAGCTGTTCTGGGACCTCTGCTCTTTGTGGTTTTTATAAATGACTTGGATGAGGAAGTGGAAGGGTGGGTTAGTAAGTTTGCCGATGACACGAAGGTTGGGGGAGTTGTAGATAGTGTTGAGGGTTGTTGCAGGTTACAACTGGATATTGACAGGATACAGAGCTGGGCTGAGAAGTGGCAGATGGATTTCAACCTTGATAAATGTGAAGTGATGCATTTTGGAAGGTTGAATTTGAATGCTGAATACAGGGTTAAAGGCAGGATTCTTGGAAGTGTGGAGGAACAGAGGGATCTTGGGGTCCACGTACTCAAAGTTGCCATCCAGGTTGATAGGGTTGTTAAAGAAGGCATATGGTGTGTTGGCTTTCATTAACAGGGGGATTGAGTTTAAGAGCCACAAGGTTTTGCTGCAGCTTTATAAAACCCTAGTTAGACCACACTTGGAATATTGTGTCCAGTTCTGGTTGCCTCATTATAGGAAGGATGTGGATGCTTTGGAGAGGGTACAGAGGAGATTTACCAGGATGCTGCCTGGACTGGAGGGTATGTCTTATGAAGAAAGGCTAGGGCTTTTCTCACTGGAGCGAAGAAGGCAGAGAGGTGACTTGATAGAGGTGTACAAGGTGATGAGAGGTATGGATAGAGTGGATAGCCAGAGACTTTTCCCCAGGGTGGAAATGGCTGTCACGAGGGGACATAATTTTAAGGTGATTGGAGGAAGGTATAGGGGAGATGTCAGAGGTAGGTTCTTTACGCAGAGAGTGGTGAGTGTGTGCAATGCACTGTCAGCGGAGGTGGTGGAGTCAGAGTCATTAGGGACATTTAAGCGACTCTTAGACAAGCACATGGACAGCAGTAAATTGAAGGGGTGTAATCTTAGATTAGGTTAAATGGTCGGCACAACATTGTGGGCTGAAGGGGCTGTACAGTACTGCACTGTTCTATGTTCAAACATTCTATGTTCCCTCAGGAACTTGTAGTTTCCAAAAAGATTACTTAGTGGCACCATTACAGAGACATGGTTAATAATAATCACTGGTTTATTATCAGTGGCTGGTTTAGCTCACTGGGCTAAATTGCTGGCTTTTAAAGCAGACCAAGGCAGGCCAGCAGCACGGTTCAATTCCCGTACCAGTCTCCCTGAACAGGCGCTGGAATGTGGCGACTAGGGGCTTTTCACAGTAACTTCATTGAAGCCTACTTGTGACAATAAGCGATTTTCATTTCATTTCATTTTCATTATTGTCACGAGTCGGCTTCAATGAAGTTATTAGTGAATTATTAGTACAATGTGAAAAGCCCCTAGTCGCCACATTCTGGCGCCTGTTCGGGGAGGCCGTTACGGGAATTGAACCCGCGCTGCTGGCCTTGTTCTGCATTGACAAGTCAGCTGTTTAGCTCACTGTGCTAAACCAACCCCTAAGGTTACAGGGAAACTAAAACTGAATGGAGTATAAAAATAGGGAAATCCTGCTAAAACTAGACAAGGCACGAGACACACCTCGAATATTGTGAACAGTTTTGGTCTCCTTATCTAAGGAAAGATGTACTGGCATTGGAGGCAGTCCAGAGAAGGTTCACTAGGTTATCTGGTTATGGAGGGATTTTCATATGAGGGGAGGTTGAGTAGATTGGGCCTGAATTCATTCAACATAGGAACATGGGAATTAGGAGCATAAGTAGGCAATTCAGCCCTTTGATCCTGCTCTGCCATTCCATCAAATCATGGCTGATCTCCTCCTGGACTTAAAGCCACCTCCATATCTGTTCCCCATATCGCTTTAATCCATTTAAAAATAAATACATTTTGAGTATCCAATTTTTTTTTCCAATTAGTAATAATAATAATAATAACCTTTTATTGTCACAAGTATGAAGTTACTGTGAAAAGCCCATAGTTGCCACATTCCAGCGCCTGTTCGGGTAAGCTGGTACGGGAATTGAACCCGCACTGCTGCCCTTGCTCTGCATCACAAACCAGCTGTCTAGCCCACTGAGCTACCCCCAACCCCTGCGATCTCACCTTCTGGATCAATATTTCATGTGGCACCTTGTTAAAGACCTTCTGGAAGTCTGAAAAACCACATCCACAGGTTACCCATTATCCACCTTGCTGGTTACATCCACAAAGAACTTAGCAAGTTTGTCAAGCATGGCGTACACTTCATAAAACCATGGTGGATTGAGCTTTGTCTTTACAAATGTTCAATCATCTCCTCCTTAATGATTGATTCCAGCAACTTCCCCACCACAGGGGTCAAGCTAACCAGTCTATAGTTTCCTTCTTTTTGCCTCTTTCCCTTTTTGAATAGGAAAGTTACATGAGCATGTTTCCAATCCACCGGGATCTTTACAGAATCCAGGGAATTTTGAAATATCATAACCAATTCATCCACTATCTCTGCTGCCACCTCCTTTAATATCCGAGGGTGCAGGCCATCAAGTCCCAGAGACTTATCTGCCTTTAGTCCCATTAGTTTATTCAATACCTTCTCCCCAGTGATGATTATTGGATTTTAGAAGAATGAGAGGTTGGGCGGCACAGTAGCATAGTGGTTAGCACTGCTGCCTCACGGCGCCGAGGATCTGGGTTCGATCATGGGGGAGGAGGGAAGTTTATTTTCAAACACAGATTGGATGGCATCCCGATCTGTGTTAGGCCCTGCCCCACCGGAGTGATAGAACATAACAGCTCAGTACAGGGACTTCGGCCCTCGATTTGGCGCCGACCTGTGAAACCACTCTAAAGCCCATCTACACTATTCCCTTATTGTCCATATGTCTATCCAATGACCATTTGAATGTCCTTACTGTTGGCGAGTCCACTACTGTTGCAGGCAGGGCATTCCACGCCCTTACTACTCTGAGTAAAGAACATACCTCTGACATCTGTCTTGTATCTATCTCCCCTCAATTTAAAGGTATTTCCCCTCGTGCTACACATCACCATCCGAGGAAAAAGGCTCTCACTGTCCACCCTATCCAATCCTCTGATCATCTTGTATGCCTCAATTAAATCACCTCTTAACCTTCTTCTCTCTAACGAAAACAGCCTCAAGTCCCTCAGCCTTTCCTCATAAGACCTTCCCTCCATAAGAACATAAGAACTAGGAACAGGAGTAGGCCAAACAGGTCCTCTTTCCTAGTCTTACCTATGTTGTTAGTCCCAACGTAGACCACAACAACTGGATCCTCCCCCTCCCTCTCCAAAATCCTATCAAGCCGATCAGAGATGTCCCTCAGTCTGGCACCGGGCAGGCAACATACCATGCGGGACTCACGATCTGGCTTACAAAGGATGCCATCAATCCCCCTAATTATAGAATCCCCTACAACTACCACTTGTCTTTTTGCTCCCCCCTCTTGAATGGCTTCCTGTACCACGGTGCAGAGGTCAGTCAACGCATCCTCCCTACAGCCCTCTTCCTCATCCACACAGGGAGCAAGTACCTCATACCTGTTGGCCAAGGTCAAGGGCTGAGGCTCCTCAACTCCTAAACTCAGGATCCCCCTACCTGCCTCCCTTGCAGTCACACCACTCGGTCCCTGACCACTGTCCGAATTATCAGTACTTATTCTACCGGGTGTGACTGCCTCCTGAAACAAAGCGTCCAGGCAACATTCTGGGAAATCTCCTCTGCACCCTTTCCAATGCTTCCACATCCTTCCTACAATGCGGCGACCAGAATTGCATGCAATATTCCAAATGCGGCCGCACCAGAGTGTTGTATCGCTGCATCATGACCTCGTGGCTCCTAAACTCAATCCCTCTACCAATAAAAGCTAACACACCGTACGCCGTCTTAACAACCCTCTCAACCTGGGTGGCAACTTTCAGGGATCTATGTACATGGACACCGAGATCTCTCTGCTCATCCACACTGCCAAGAATCTTACCATTAGCCCAGTACTCTGTCTTCCTGTTATTCCTTCCAAAATGAATCACCTCACACTTTTCTGCATTAAACTCCATTTGCCACCTCTCAGCCCAGCGCTGCAGCTTATCTATGTCTCTCTGTAACTTGTAACAGCCTTCCGCACTGTCCACAACTCCACCAACATTCGTGTCATCTGCAAATTTACTCACCCGTCCTTCTATGCCCTCCTCCAGGTCATTTATAAAAATGACAAACAGCAGTGGCCCCAAAACAGATCCTTGTGGTACACCACTAGTAACTGGACTCCAGTCTGAAAATTTCCCATCAACCACCACCCTTTGTCTTCTTCCAGCTAGCCAATTTCTGATCCAAACTGCTAAATCACCCTGAATCCCATGCCTCTGTATTTTCTGCAGTAGCCTACCATGGGGAACCTTATCAAACGCTTTACTGAAATCCATATACACATCAACTGCTTTACCCTCATCCACCTGTTTGGTCACCTTCTCAAAGAACTCAATAAGGTTTGTGAGGCACGACCTACCCTTCACAAAACCGTGTTGACTATCTCTAGTCAAATTATTCCTTTCCAGATGATTATACATCCTATCTCTTATAAACCTTTCCAAGATTTTTCCCACAACAGAAGTAAGGCTCACTGGTCTATAGTTACCGGGGTTATCTCTACTCCCCTTCTTGAACAAGGGGACAACATTTGCTATCCTCCAGTCTTCTGGCACTATTCCTGTAGACAAAGATGACTTAAAGATCAAAGCCAAAGGCTCAGCAATCTCCTCCCTAGCTTCCCAGAGAATCCTAGGATAAATCCCATCCAGCCCAGGTGACTTATCTATTTTCACACTTTCCAGAATTGCTAACACCTCCTCCTTATGAACCTCAAGCCCTTCTAGTCTAGTAGCCTGATCTCAGTATTCTCCTCGACAACATTGTCTTTTTCCTGTGTGAATACTGATGAAAAATATTCATTTAGCACCTCTCCTATCTCCTCGGACTCCAAGCACAACTTCCCACTACTGTCCTTGACTGGCCCTACTCTTACCCTAGTCATTCTTTTATTCCTGACATATCTCACACTGGCAGAAAATCTGGCCTGAAAACATGGAGAGATCCACCCTGGTTTTCAGTTTGAAACTGACACTCAGGCGGAACATTACCAAACTTTGTCGGTGATATCAAGGAATGAATGAAGGAACTGGATACTGCAAAGGTTAAGGGCCTTGACAATATTTCAGCAAAAGAGCTGCACTCCAGGGTGCAGTGAGAGTGACTGTCCTTGACATCAAGGCAGCATTTGACCAAGTGTGGCATCAAGCAGCCCTGGAGTCCAGCAAAACTGGAGTTAGTGGGAATCACACTCCTGACATGTGCCTTGTAGATGGTGGAGAGGCTTGGGGGAGTCAGGAGGTGGTTACTCTCCAAAGAATTACCAGCCGCTGACCTCCAGTTTCTGGCCAATGGTTCTTTCTCATTAGAGATGATCGTTACCTGACACTTTTGTGTAGCATGAATGTTACTTGCCACTTAAAAACCCAATTCTGAATATTGCCCAAATTTTGCTGGGCTGATTCAGTGTCTTGAGGAATCACAAAATAGTGCTGAACATTGTGCCATCATATCTCTTTTCTGTTTGAAATCTTAGCACAAAGGAAGATAGTTGTGGTGTTTGGAGATCAGTCATCTGAGTCCTGGGCCCAACCACCTTCAACTGCATCACTGATCTTCCCGCCATCATAAGGTGAGATATGGGGAGCACAATGTTGATGGCGGCATAGGTTGAGTCATTTCCTGTCTCTCCTGTAAATTATTTCCACGCCTGTGGGTACTTTGCTGGTAGCGAGGTGCAGAATTCTTTTTTGATTCCTTCATGGTATCTGGGGTTTAGCCAGCAAGAGCAGCACTTGTTGCCCATCCTTAATTGCCCTCAAATTAATGGCTAACTCAGCCATTTCAGAGGGTAGCTAAGAGTCAACCACATTGCTGTGTGTCTGGAATCACATGTAGGCCAGATCAGGAAAGAATGGCAGATTTCCTTCCCTAAAGGACATTTGTGAATCCTTTGGATTTTTATGATAATCAATGATGGTTGTCATGGTCATCAATACTGAGACTAGCTTTATATTCTGGATTTATTAATTGAATTTCAGTTCAATTCCAGTAGCTGCCTTGATTTGAGCCCATGACCCCAGAGCATTAGCCTGAAGCTCAGGATTACGAGTCCAAAGACATTACAAAGGCTTGAGAATGAACAAGTCCATTTTCAAACTTGTCAGTAGAGTCAAGGGTGTAGTAGCGTTGTGGTATTGTCACTGGACTCTTGAGCATCCCATTTTTAATCTTTCCAGCATTGATGGCAATGCTTTCAGTTATCCAGGCCTGAAGTTCTGGGATTCCCACCTTGTACCTCTCTGTTTCTCTTCAGCTTAAAACCTACTCTATGATCAAGCTTTTGGGCATCTGACCTAATATTTCCTTAAGTGACTCAGTCATATTTTGTTTCATAACGCATATGTAAAATGCCTTGTGTTATATTATTATATTAAAGTTGCTGTTTAATTATATGTAGCACTAGTAGTTGAGTAGATGGCTGAGTGCACGTCATGTTTGCACCCAGTAAAATATGCAGAATGTACTGCAGCAGCAGGCATTTCCAAAATGCTCCAGTGACCTAGGAGGAAACATTTCTTGAAGTGGCATGTACACACTACTTCATTTGTTTTGTCCTCCCTCTGAAATTTAAGCTGGTAGCAGCAGTAAATTCAGCAGTACAACTATTGGTTCATTTTACATAGAATGACATAAAAGATAAGGCAGAGAAACCTGCCATTCGGCTCAAAATGTATGCTGCCGTTTGTGCGCACATGAGCTTTCACCCACTATATTTACTTCATCTCGCTTATCAACATATCCTTCTCTCGCTTGTACTTGTCCAGCTCTCCTTAAGTACATAGGTGCAATTGACCTCAACCACTCTATGGTAGCAATCTCCACATTCTTATCACTCTGAGCAAATACATTTCTTTAATTCCTCCTTTGGTCTATTGGTGACTACTTTTAGGTCTGGTCCTGGTTTTGGACTCTGCAAATGCAAAAATCTTTGCTGCATCTACCCTAGAAAATCTCTTTCATAATCATTAAGACCCATATAATAATAATAACAATAATCTTTATTGTCACAAATATGCATACATTAACACTGCAGTGAAGTTACTGTCCTAGTCGCCACGTTCCGGCGCCTGTTCAGTTACTCAGAGGGAGAATTCAGAATGTCCAATTCACAGTCTTTCGGGACTTGTGGGAGGAAACCGGAGCACCCGGAGGAAACCCATGCAGACAGGGGGAGAACGTGCAGACTCTGCATAGACAGTGAGCCAAACCGGGAAACGAACCTGGGACCGTGGCGCTGTGAAGCCATGGTGCTAACCACTATGCTACCGTGCTGCAAACATATCATGTTAGCTGCCAACTCTTTTCGAGAGACAAGAGCTCCAGACAGTTCTGCTAGTATGGCCAGAAATAAAACCGGGTTTGAGGATTTCTATCAACCTATTTTGGCAAACTATTTTTGAAAATGTTACTGGAAAAAATAGTGTGCAATAGAATATGGCTCTTATGATTCAGCGCGTGGAAAGCATTGCGTGAATGTTGCTACAAAATGAACCTGGAACAAAGGCAGAATGACATGTTGGTAACAATAATGTTGCCATTAGGACTTTAGATAGAACCATAACCTCAGTATCACGTGATATTGCCTACAATGCTTTGAAAACTGCTGCAGTGAGTGATAAGGAGAATGGTTGTATAACTCACCTCCTTTGAAAGACCAGTTGCTGCTACTTCCTTACAATATATGTGGGTTAGTCAATCTTTGATTGTTATTTAATAGAGAAGAATGTTCATTAATAGAGAAGAATGTTCATTACATCATAAGGATTCTTGGCTTATAGAGGCATTAAATGCACTGTGGAGGAACAGGTAGCTACTGTGTTACAGTCTCTCCTTAGTGCTGTGATATTCATAATGTGAAGTTGACAAAATTGTTCACTACGATGAAGGGTTCAAATACCAGAGAAATCGAGTTTAAAAATTAGATGCAACACTTCCATTTGGAATGTAATTTGAGACCAGTTACCTTCAAAGTGGATAATAAGTAGATCTAAGAGTCAGTTAGAAAATTGAAGGCTTTGTGAGGGGACATGGTGATAATAGGTTGGTTGGGTCGATCTATTAAAAAGGATGGGCTTGTTGAGCTTTAATCTTCTTTTTCAGTTCTTAGAACTCTGTCTTTGACTCTTACTGGTGTGCTTCCAATTCCTAAAGTTGCTCAATTGCGATTGATTTTGAGTATGTAGTTTACACTCAACAAACCACTAACTGCGGAAAAGATTCCAACTCTGAACTGTTCAGCATATTTAAGCCTGAAAATTATAATTAATCAGAGAGGCTCACAATGGACATGTTACAGCGGTGTAACAAAGATTTTTAATGGAAAATCTAAGTGCTATTGTAGAGAAGATTCTTATTATACATATATACCTGACAAAATAAGCAAAAGTATGATATTAAAACCAAATCAACACTGAATACACTATTTATAGCATGGTGCTGGCTTCCAATGGCAGTGCTGTAATATTAATGAAGTGCTAAAACTGTAAATATTGTCCAGCATTAGAGCCTCAGTCATGGCTGTGGTGACAATGTGGGTCGGTGCAGACTCAATGTGCCGAATGGCCTCCTTCTGCAGTGTATGTTCTGTGTTCTAATGAAGGGTCCGAGGCTGACTGTTCAGACCGGTGTCGATTTCTTCTTTATCGTTGCTACACTTGTACGTGTGAAACCCAGCTCTCTTTTTTATTCTGTAACTGTTAACTGAAGCACCAACAAAAATATTTTTTAAAAAATGAATGAAGTGCTACTCTTACCTCTGGTGGGACAGAGAGTCTGATGTTAGACTATCTTCCCTACTTCCTGATGTGCATTGCTGGCACCACTTTTATGCTGCTGGCTGGTGATTTTCTTTGCTGCCTTTCCTGCCCTGCGGTAATATGGATTAGTGAATAATTCAAGAGGACATGACACCTTGGGCGTTTGAACTGAGATGTGAGATATTTGGGTGCAATTCATCTATCGAAGTTTGCCTAATTTTGGCTCATTTGTTTCACGACAGTGGATTCTGCAGTCAAAAGAAAGTGACTGCGGTGTGCACCACATGACAGTATTGATTGATGATCAAGGTTTTATTTTTTTTACTCGAGCAGAATTTCTCAGCCTAGTTTCTGTGCACAAGTCAACGTAGAATTGCACCAACAAATCAACTGAGAAAATCGAATTTGAGAAACTGGCCACCAACTTAAATTCAACCAGTAGCTCCAGAATTTTGTAAGCTACCACTTGGAGTTAGCCTTTTAGAACACAGAACAATTTGCTGCCTGCTTTCTTGGATGGCGTCATGATTATCGCTGAGAAATTTGGTTCAGCATCTGTGACATTTTTTCCAATGGCAAAAGTATATAAATGTTACTTATTTGCTTGAAATGTAGTCAGTTGATTCTAATTGCTTCGAAACCAAAGTAAGAGAGACTTTGCATTGATATATGAACAAAGGAGGGTGATGAGACCTGTTAATTTAATAAAATGCAAGGGAAGAAAAATATAAAGAAGGCTCCAGTCATTGTTTAGGCCCCAGTTGTTCCCTGAACTGTGCACTTCAAATGCTGCAGCAGAAATACTACAGTCTGTTTTCAAATGTATGAAAATTCCTTTGTGAAATTAAACAGTGCGGATTTTGCGTCATGGGGATGAATTGAGCTTCAGGGATTATCCTATAATGTACATTTGTATGATTCCTTCATTAAAATTTAATTCTGTTGTCATAAAAATCGAATTAATTTATGCAGCCATCTGTGCAGTAAAAATTGTAAACTGCTCCCTGCAAAGGAAACAAAAACCATGTGTCGGGCAAGCAGTTTTCTGACCTGTTCCCTTGACACTCCCCATTCATTTCACCTTTCCATTGAACTTTCAACTACTCTCTCATCCTCTTTGCTCGCTTATTTCTGCGTAACGAGATCAAAATTTGCCATGTGAAATTTACCTGCTTTACTCACTTCCATTCAGATTTCCTTGATCATTATAACAGAATTCAGTTTAAATATAATTATTAAATTCTTTGAGGTCCACAGCACAGCTCCTGCTGCTGTCAATCTGTAAAAAAAAAAATCAGTCATGCTGGGAATTGAAGTTGGCTGTAGTTTATACAACTTGCTAGATGTAGTATTTGCCTCCTGAACGGTCAGAGAAGCTTGCTGAGATAATTAACACACGGTAAGTTAGCTAAGGGACCTAATCCTGGAATATGATTAATTGGTTCCATGTTTTCATTCTGACAATTTTTTAATCCTACTTTTTTTTCGCAGAATACGGTGCGATAATTGTTTCTGTTAATGCTGCAAATGTGGAATTTTATCTAATTTTCCATAATGCATCAATTAAACTAAGCATCTACAATACCTATATAGGTTGTCTGGAGGAAATGATGGGTGGATATTTCAAGCATCATTGGTATGGTTGTGTAATTATGGAGCTGGTAATCTATCACACATCAGAAACTAATGCTGCAACGTTATCCACTGTGTGTTATGTGAATAAGATAAAGAACAGCAAGAAGTACCCAAAAAAATAAGGGGCGGGATTCTCTAGAAATGGGGGCATGTCCCCACGCAGGCGTGAAAACTGGCGCCAACGACTCCGGCGTCAATGGCCCACGAAAGTGAGGAATTCTCGCGTTTCTCAGGGGCTAGGTGGCCGCCGGAGTTGTCCCCGCAGTTCCAGCCGGTGGGGAACGGCCTGCGCGAGTCCGCGCATGCGCGGAATGGCCGGCGTATTTCCCCACATGCGCGGGGGTTCTCCTCTCCGTGCCAGCCCCCGGACAATATGGCGGAGCACTACAGGGGCCCGGTGCATACTAAAGAAGGCCCCCATGGAACCAGCCCACATGACAATCAGTAGGCCCCGATCGCGGGCCAGCCACCGTGGGAGGGCCCCCCTGGGGTTGGATCCCCCCACCCTCCCCATCCCACCCCCCAGGATGGCCCCCGCACACTTACTTTCCAGGTCCCGCCATGTGGGTGGTCAGTGATCCACGCCGGTGGGACTGGGCCGAAATCTTCAGCCACTCGGAACATCGGGGCCCGGAGAATCCCTGGGAGGGGCCGCTGTCAACAGCTCCCGACCGGCGTGGCAGCGATCCCGCCGGAGAATGGGAAATGTAATTTCATCTTAATTACACTGCTGCATGATTTTCACAGTTCAAGTAGAAAATTTCACGAACCAGCCATCATACTTAATTGAAATCTTAGCGACAACAGTGCAATTGAAAGATTTTTGTAACAACATGCAGGAGAGTTCTTTATGGTAAAGTTACAAGTTGCAGTGAACTTAACCTATCATCTGTCAATTGTAGTCAGTATGGTATGGCATTGACAGCTGTGACCTCTTGTGCTGTGACTATTCAGCATAAGCTTAAAAACAGACATTCCTGAAATCCCCTCTCCCTTGATAAGAATACGATGTTATTAACTCAGTTACATATAATAATCACTTATTGTCAATGAAGTTACTGTGAAAAGCCCCTAGTTGCCACAATCCGGCACTTGTTCGGGGAGGCCGGTACGGGAATTGAACCTGCGCTGCTGGCCTTGTTCTGCATTGACAAGCCAGCTGTTTAGCCCATTGTGCTAAACCAGCCCCTTGGGGGATATTTGGATTTGAGTTAGATTTATTGTCATGTGTACCGAGTGAAAAGTATTGTTCTCCGTACAGTCCAAACATGAAAAAACATAGGACATACGATAGATACACGATGTAAATACATAGACACAGGCATTGGGTGAGTGTGAGGATATCATGTCCCACAAGAGATATGCATATTGAATTCTTTAAAGCTCCTTTACACAAAAATGTTGCAAGTAAACTGGAATTCATTTCAGATTCTATCATGGTGGTTCTCTGTATATGGAGTGTAAAATAAAGGAGCATTCCGTTTGCTATTTAATTAATTGAATCGGCGCACAGCCTGTAATCATGCTTGTATTACCCTACATCAGTCAGTCATAAAAACCTATGCTATAGGTTTTTATTTTAGAATAGATTTTAGTGGCATAATGTAAATGTTAATCAGGAAGCAGGAGAGGAATTCAAAGTGACTGAATCACAGTCAAAAACTTGGGTCCTCCGTTTTGATCTTCCAATCTCAGATCCTCTTTCACTAATGTACTAATCGCATCCCAGCACTACCCCACCACCATTTTCCTTTTTGTCTTTTCTTCTAATTGTCATTCACCTTTGAACATTCAGTCTCAGCCTTGTTACCCTATAGCCATATCTCCAGAATGGCAATTAGATCATTTATTTTACTTCTGTGTGCACTCAGATGGAGTGTCTTTAATTCTGACTTTATTATTTTCACAATCTTCAGCCTCATCTGCTGGTACACTCTAGTTTGTAAGTTGTCTTTTTCAGCCACACTCTGATTATCATTTCCTGTATTGCTACCTTGCTATCTTGCCTTGTCCTTGCTTATGTACAGTAATTTCTTTCCCCTTGCAATTTGCTGCTGAAGATGCTCGCTGTTGCTGCAACATAATTTCATAAGGACTCACCACTCTTCGATACCTCAATCAAATGGCCATTACTCAGTATGTGCTGTAGTGAGGAGTCATCACTGCCAAGTCTGATGTGGACCTCCCCTGACATTCATGCTTTCCACAAAGACCCTCTGGATAGTGCTCAGGAACAGAAACTGCCTGATGTTCCCCTGCCACTGTACAGACAATAAATCAAATTGTAGCATCCCCGTTAGCCTGCTGAAATAAGCTAACTAATCTAGATTGGAGATTTATCAGTGTTCTCTTGTTCAGTATATCAATGATGTAAAATGCACTTCTTAACCTTTAATTTCCAAACTCTTTTATGGAGCAATAAATTTAATGTTCTTGCATTCTGTATTATGTTGTCTCTTGTGTGAAGCGATAAATGGTGTACAGTATCCTTCTTAAGGTTGACTGAATCTAATGAAACATCTTTTCATTCTTCTCTATTTGTCAAAATCACTGATGTGCATTGGATGACTAATGAGCATACCCTGTCTGTTCCGAGTTTGCAAGTTCGATACACCACAGTGACGGCTGACTCACATAAGGTACTTTGACAGTGTGGAACCTGCTGCTGCCTGCCCAGCTTTATCGGATTCACTACCACTGAATCAGCATGGCTGGACCCATTCTTAATCAGATTGGTGGGGGATGGGGAGGTTTTGTAGCCAGAAACTGAATGTAAATTGCTCCTTCAGGCCATTAAACGTTATGCTGAAGCAACTCAATTTTAAAACCGCACTTTTAACAAAAGAAAATTCTATTTATTTAGCTAACTATTGAAATCAAGACTCTCTGGGTGGTTTGCTGATGAATTCTTCTGTAGGACCTTAACTATGGAGTTCCTTACCTCACTTTTCCTTCCTTATAGCTTTTAAAACCTTAAGCTTAGTGCCATTTAGGCTCTGATCCTAGATCTCAGCTGTTCTCCTACTCATTGTAGGTGGTTGTTTTTTTTCTCTTCCCACCCCCCATTTTTCTTTTTTACAGTGCCCAATTCTTCTTTTCCCCCAATTAAGGGGCAATTTAGCGTGGTCAATCCACCTACCCTGCACATCTTTGGGTTGTGGGGGTGAGGCCTATGCAGACATAGGGAGAATATGCAAAGTCCACACGGACTGTGAGCCGGGGACGGGATCAAACCTGGGACCTCGGCCCCGTGAGGCGGCAATGCTAACCACTGTGCCACCGTGCCGTCTCTGAGATTGTTTATAAAGATATAACCCTGACCCAGGTTTCTTGATTCAAAATAGTGCAGAACAGCCCATTACATATAAATATTCTTTTACATTTCATCAAAGTTTTATAAAACGTCTTGGTTTCTGATTTATATTGCTTATGTATTGCAATTTGGTCTTTACTGTAGTTGTGTTTCCCCAAAATGAAACGGCACATGTGGGAGCTGGTGAAATGATCTGGTAGTTCTAAGATTAGTTTTCTTTCATGGATTTGTTAAGATTGATGAACTTGGACATCAGAAGTAAATCATGCTAATTTTATAAACCATACTAATTACATTGCAACAAAATCAACAGGTGCTCAGCAGTATGATCACTGAATAAATTATAATGAAGTTTGTCTGGAACATGAGCCTTGAGACAGGTGTGATTTGTGTAACTGGATTTTTTTTTTACAATAAAAGCAGTGTTATAGAAATGGTGTCATCTGTCAGGATTGAAGAAATGTGTAATTGTTTTATTTATATAATTGCCAAGGAACATATGTGACCTTTCATAGCATTGCTTTCCTTGTTTGGCCACTCCCTAGGTGGTCTGGCTTTGACTTGCAGTTGGTTTGGGATGGGTCTTAGCAATCAATAAATGATCATGCTTTTTGGACATTCAATAAAGAGCGAGGAAGAAATTTCTCACAACTGAGGCTTACAAGAATGAGTCTATGTACTTTAAATGGGGTCATGCCCCATTTTTATAAGATGGTATAAAGAAGAATTGCGTGCATACAAGTTTATTAATTAATGCTTATGCCCTGAGATTAAAAGGAATTTATGTCCTCCAAGCAGAAGTTATGTACAACAGACTCAAAAACTGATCATATAATATTAGTTGATGTCTTCAAAAAGGACCCAGTGATTATAAAGGAACAGAATTAATGTATATGCTGTTGAATACACATTTTATACATCTTGGAGAAGAGGAAGTGACGAGCTAGAAATGTGGAAATATTTTCTCTCGGGATCCTATAGATAGACTGGATTGGGTATGTCGTTGGTGGGAGCCCCAATTGGCCATTTCTCATTCCGTTCTTCGGTTTTGAGGTACTTGGGTGGGGTACTCTTTTGGGGGATTGGTGCAGACTCGATGGGCCGAATAGCCTCCATCTGCACTGTAGGGATTCTACGACTAAAAGGAAACGAATTTGACAGTGCAGTGCTTAAAAATATTTTGTTCTAATAGCTTGAACTTTGTGGACGTTTTGAGCTCGCTCAATGGAAGAGTAATGTGTAATGGAACTGCACAAATCATACAAATCCATCCCGTTTAATCCCTCTTTGACAGAGTCACCCAGGTTCAAAATGCTAGCTCCCCTCTCTCTCCACAGATGCTGTCAGACTTGCTGAGATTATCCAGCATTTTCTGTTTCGGTTTTAGATTCCAGTATCTGCAGTCATTTGTTTTTATCTTTAGGTTTGATCCCTAATTTGAGCTTTGTTAACTGCTTTAACTCTAAGATCATGGCTGATTTGTCCACCATTTTTTGTTGCAAAAATATACTTTATTCATAAAATATCTGAAAGAAAATTCTAAACATTTCAAAACCGTAGGAAGTTCAATGACATTTAGGTTGTCTACATAGATCAAGTTGCTCTCTCAGATGCTCCAAAGATGTCTACGCATGCATTGCACGGAAGTGGGGACCATCTTCAGCACCGGGATAGTTTGTGTCCCTGCTGCCCAGTGGATCAGAGATTGGGACATTCTGTCATGTGTAAGTAATTAGCATGCTGACTCTGCCAACGTGAACCAGCATGAGAGCACCGTTCGTGCTGTAAGGATCCATTGGCCAAAAGAGTAGTGTCAGAAAATGGAGATTGTAGCCATTGTTTACAAACTGCTGCTTAGAAACATAAATGAGTATAAATAGATGTGTATTACTGATGGAGATCGTCCTGTTGGTGTTTATTTAACAAAGCTTAGATTTTTCAGAAACACAGCTGATTTCACTTGGTTTTAAAAATCCATTCATGGGATTTGGGTGTCGCTGGCTGGGCCACATTTGTTATCCATCCCTGAGGACATTTAAGAGTCAATCACATTGCTGTGGATTTGGAGTCACATGTGGGCCAGGCCACGTAAGGATTTAGTGAACCAGATGGCTTTTTACGACAATCGACAATGGTGGTCATGAGACTTTTAATTCCAAATATTTTATTTAATTCAAATTCCACCAATTGCTGTGGGATTCAAACCCAGGTCCCCAGAGCATTACCCTGGGTCTCAGGATTCCAAGACCAGTGACAATACCACTATTCCACTGCCTCCCCTGCACTAACAGTTTTGTGGAAAAGTAAGACAAAGTGAAAGAAACATATATGCTTCAATTTTTTTTAAAAACATAGGCTCTTGAAAACTGCAGCATTCTCTGTTCATTTTCATCTGCTTTGGTTACAATGACAAAATAATCCATTGTTATTTATTTGTCACAATACTTTGGAAAAGGGGTCTGTCATGTGAGGGGAAACAAATAGGGAATGCTAGTGAGAGCTGTCAGCGTCTGTGGCGTTTTGGTACTTTAAGTACCATTTAAGTTTTGCTCTTAATCCAACTAATTCTCTTTCCCTCCTTCCTCAATATGTTGAAATCGAGAGTCATTGCACTATTTTATAATTTTTGGGGGAGGAACCTTAAAACTGGAACTCTCCACTTCACTCATTCTTCCTTTGTCAGACAATCTAAAGGCTTTCAAAATCCAAGCTTGGTGTCACTTTATTTCCCAGCCGATCTTTTGGCTCTTCACTTAAGGTTTCTCAACTTAACAGAAAATCCTCACCTTTGGCACGAGTTGCTCACTGTAGGAAACGTTCTTTTGAACATTTTATTTTCGTATGATCTCATTGTTCAGTGAGTGATTTATTTCTGTTTTGTCAGAGTCGTTTCAAGTAAAGGTTATTCAACATCTCCTCCCTCCTCCACTGCCAGGAGGCTAAGAGCTTAGAAGGTCCCCTCCAAATTGAATTGAACATATTCTGCCATTCCTTCATTTTACAGTAAATATTCTGCAATTTCCTCTAACATCGGGATAGGGGATAGAATTTGCACTTGGACCACAGTGGTTCAAAGAGAAAATTCACCACCATCTCAGGGCAATGAAGGATTTAGCCATTCCAGTGTTGCCCACATCATAGAACCCATAGAATCATAGAATTTACAGTGTAGAAGGAGGCCATTTGGCCCATCGAGTCTGCACCGGCCCTTTGAAAGAGCACCCACTTAAGCCCACACTTCCATCCCAACCCAGCAACCCCACCCTTTTGGACACTAAGTGCAATTTAGCATGGCCAATCCACCTAACCTGCAAATCTTTGGACTGTGGGAGGAAACCGGAGCACCCGGAGGAAACCCACGCAGACACGGGGAGAACATGCAGACTCCGCACAAACAGTGACCCAAGCCAGTAATGGAATCTGGGACCCTTTAACGGTGAAGCAACAGTGTTAACCACTATGTTACTGGCATGCCACCCCCTGAGACTCTGTTGGTGTAATTGTGGCTTCAAAGTGTTACCTGTTGAAACAATATCCCAGTTAATTTAAGTTTCAACTCAGACTTGACCCAAACTACAGAATTTGAACATAAGAATTATTGGACAGAAAAGACCAGCTTAGTTAAGTAGTGTCCCTGTTATAGCATGATAAAAGGATAGTGTAATTGGCTAATTCCTGTAATTAGTCTCTATTAATTAATACATCTCAACACAATGCGAGATTCAAACTCACCATCGTTAGAACTCTGATTGACAGTGAAGGATAGAATACTGGAGCCTAGTTTTTAGACAATCTTTATTAGTGTCACAAGTAGGCTTACATTAACACTGCAATGAAGTTATTGTGAAAAGCCCCTAGTCACCACACTCCGGCACCTGTTCGGGTATACAGAGGGAGAATTCAGAATGTTCAATTCGCCTAACAAGTACGTCTTTCTGGACTTGTGGGAGGAAACCGAAGCACCCGGAGGAAACCCACGCAGATACTGGGAGAACGTGCAGACTCCGCACAGACAGTGACCCAATGCTGCCCGTTTGTACACTTACAAGCTTTTAATTACAGCGAGAGAATGTGCACCTTGAACCAACTTTTCAGCCTGTTCCTATGTATTCTGAGCACAGGTGAGTCCTCAATTAATACCCACCACTTGAATACAATTAGCACCCAATTAATTTGCAATTGAGAAACAATAAACAACGATGCCTCCTGAGCATATGCTGCACTTGCCACATGTTACGTCTCAAATTATGCATAAACTGTATCTTGTGGTCTCTCCACTATTTGACTCGATTTCAGCTGCATGAACTTGTATTTATGTGGCACTTTTTTCTTTTTTTTATATAAATATTTTTATTGAGGCATTTATAAATAAACATCAAACACAACCACAACCAAGATCAAAAAAGATAACAAACAGGAGATCACATCATATCTAAATAAGTAACCGACAACCGCAGCCCACCCTCCCTGTCTCACCCCTCATCCTCTCTGCCTCCACCTTTTCTGGTTAACCCCAAACCCCCCCCTCCCCGCTGAAGTAGCTGTATATGGCACTTTTTTTATGTAGAAAAGTTCCAAAGTGGTCCACAGAGCCGTAATCAGGCAAAAGTGAATTGTGATCTAAAAATTGTTATTAGAGAGGAAGGCCAGGAGGTGGGTGAAAACTGAAACCTTGGTCTGTGTTGTGAGTTTTAAGGAGGGCCTAAGAGGATATGGAAATAGAGGGTCAGGAATAGTTTGGGGAGTGACTTCCAGCGCATGCGGCCTATGTGGCTGAAGTAGTCAGCAATAGTAGGTAAAGAACGAGATTCATAAAGGGCCAGTCAGTGAACAGAGTTCTGGTCCTCAGCGCCGTGAGGCAGCAGTGCTAACCACTGCGCCTCCCTGCCGCCCTGTGGAACTCCTACCTATCAGCACTACGGGAGTATTTCAAGCACACAGACTGCATGATTCACGAAGGTTGCTTGTGATTACCTTCTCGAGGGCAGTTGGAGATGAGCAAAGGATTGCTGGCTTTGCTCGAGATGTTCCACATCCAGCGAATGAATGAAAAGAAAGTCATTTCTGAGTTGAACGTGAAACCAAAATTCCTGATGATCCCATTCTGATAATGCCCAGTGGGGAGGGGGGAGAGAATGGGAATTTGTAACGTTTGTATAGAGCTTGCCATGCGAAGGGAAGATTTATTGTTTCAGTTTTCCTAATTTCTTTCAGCTGGTAAGATTACCTCTGAGATGAAGGTCAAAGCTACATAAGGGAGAGGGGGGAATGATGCACCATGATCACAGTCACAGGAGTGAATGTCATTTAGAAACTTGTATGGAGAGATTCAAACATTGAGTTGTTTTAAAAAAAGTGATGGCCACAGATGTGAGAGGTGAATACATGCACTGACTCGGTTCACTGGAAGAATGACCACCTAGGAATGACTTTGTGCTGAACTGTGCCTTGACATTAGGTTCATTGTAAAAAACAAACTCTCATCACAATGTTCTATCAAGACTGTTATATCAGAAGTAATTGAGTGTTGCTGCAAATTTATTTTGGGCACATGAGGATTCTTGAAATATCTTGGTGGGACGAAGAGAGGCTGTGCACTGGTACACAAAGTCAGCATGATCAGAAGTGAAAGGATAATAAGCATTCTCTATTGTCCTAACAACTTGATTGAAAATTGTATGAATGCAGTATTTAGCATTTATTAAAGGCATTCTATTCCTGTCACAGTTGCTGAAGATCATATAGCTGTGCAAAATATACCACAGAGTATTATCCAAAATGGAATAAATCACCACCTTACCTGAATAAAAGGGATTGATTCCAACCGTGGAAACTCACTTTGGGGTTCACGTGCATTTCCAAATGCACAACTTAACTCTCGCAGATAGATAATTATGGTCATGCAGATGGATCTTGCTTTGACATTTCGAAGTCAATTTCAGGTGGCATTGCTGTTTTGATTTGCTGATGATACAGTGCGCAAATTGTCAGCACCTTCAATAAGATGTTTGCTTTGTTTATTGTAGAAACCAGGTGGAGGACTAACAGTAGAACTCCTTTTAAGTGATTGTGCAAAAATAGTGCTTAAATCGCAACTGTCAAAGCCTAATTAGCAGAATAGTAATAGTTTTTGGTCAGTTGTACTTAATTGTTTTTTAAACCTACTGGAGGATGTTGTCAGTGCCAGTCAGCAGCGATGGTGCAGAGTGGTGGTGAGCAGCGCACATCGGTACTTTACACAGCAAATTAATTGGCAGCTCAGCCATCCCTTTTAATACAAGTGTTTAATAACTCTTCATTTAATCACCATTTGCTTTAATTAGATTTATTCTGTGTCAAATCAGCATTGGGTGGAATACTGCTGTATACTTGTGTTATAACACCCAGGGCCAGTGCATGGTCAATTCCAGCCCCACTGGACCCCGAGTCGCAACACGGTTGAAATGAACTCTTATTTTTAAATGCCCACAAATGTCTTTGGCTGCCCAATAACTATTGTCACCAGGTTTGTAAATTTAAACCCAATTCACTTTTATCAAATGATGAGTTACTAAACACTTATATTAAGAGGCAAGGCTGAGCTGCCAATTAATTTGCTGTGTAAAGTAGGCTAAGAAAACAATCAAGTACAACTGACTGGAAACTATAGATAAGGGGCTGGAGTGGGTGAGGGATTTGTTTCTGGAGCGATGGTTTGCCAGCCGCGCCCAATTCCAAGCCACCTGGACCCCAGATACCAGAAACTAGTCCCAAGCCAGGTGGAACGGCAGCCCCCCCAAACCAGCTCCTTGCACCCCACACCCCCCACCGAAGGGCTAACCACAAAGTACTCGCTCTTCCCAAAGTTTAATTTATACCCCGAAGAGGTGCTGAACCTCTTTAATATACCCTTATTATTTCCCATAACTGGTTCCGAATACCTTGTATACAGAAAGAGGTCTGGTTTAGCTCAGTGGGCTAGATAGCTGGTTTGTGATGCAGAAGAAGGCCAGCAGTGCGGGTTCAATTCCTGTACCAGTTTACCTGAATAGGCACCGGAATGTGGCGACTAGGGGCTTTTCATACTTGTGACAATAAAAGGTTATTATATTATTAGAGGTCATCGCATATAGGGACACCCTGTGTTCCACACAACCCCTCACAATTCCTCTCCACTTGTTCAAGCCGCTCAGAGCGATAGCCAATAGCTTGATTGCCAACCAAACAAAAGAGACCCAGGACACCCTGCCTTATCCCTCTATGCAGCCTAAATGATCCCAAACTCGAGTTAATATGCACACTAGCAGACGGAGCTTCGTATAACAGCTGCACCCATGACACAAACCCAGGGCCCAATCCAAACTTCTCCTGAACCGCAAAAAGATAGCTCCACACAACCCTATCAAATGCTTGTTCTGTGTCCAGAGCCATGATTATCTCTGGCCCCGGCTCCGCCGCAGGCATAAGAACTACTTTGAGTAACTGCCTCACGTTAGACAACAGTTTTCTAGCCTTCGCAAAGCCTGTCCGATCTTCCACCACTACCTCCGGGAGAGCGGGTTCCAACCTCAATGCTAAGACCTTAGTGAAAAGCTTTGCATCCACATTTAGCAACAAAATAGACAATACAATCCACACTCTGGGGGATCCTTTTCCTTCTTTAGGAGGAGGGTGTTGGGCGCCTGCCCCAGCATCTCTGGGAGGGAACCCCGCGCCAGTGGATTATTAAACATCCCCAATCAACGGGGCAAACTTCTTATAAAATTCTACCGGGAACCCGTCTGGGCCTGACACCTTCCCTGTTTACATGTTTCCGAAAGCCATGCGAACTCCCTCCAACCCCAGAGGCTCATCCAACCCCTCCCCCACCTGGGGGAATTCCAAACCCCCTCAGAACTCTGCCATCCCCTGCTCGTCCTCTGGTGGCTCCGACTTATAAAGCCCCTCATAGAAGATCCGAAACACCCCGTTCATCTTTTCTGGGGTGGTCACCAACCAATCTCCCGGACCTGCACAATCTTCCTAGCAGCCTCCTGTCGCCATAACAAAAAGGCGTATCTACGTACGCCTTGCACAAGAAGATCCTAATAACTACCGCCGAATACTCTGCGTTTTTCGCCCCAGGGAGAAGGGCCCTATCCATTAGAAAAATGTCAATTGGGCGGCACGGTAGCACAGTGGTTAGCACTGTTGCTTCACAGCGCCAGGGTCCCAGGTTTGATTTCTGGCTTGGGTCACTGTATGTGTGGTGTCTGCATGTTCTCCCCGTGTCTGCGTGGGTTTCCTCCGGGTGCTCCGGTTTCCTCCCACAAGTCCCGAAAGATGTGCTGTTAGGTGAATTGGATATTCTGAATTCTCCCTCCGTGTACCCGAACAGGCACCGGGGTGTGGCGACTAGGGGCTTTTCACAGTAATTAAGCCTACAACAATAAAGATTATTACGATAATCTTCGAGTACACCTTGTGTACCGGGGGGGGGGGGGGGGGGTGATAAAAATTCCTTTCCCCTCGGTGCATATACCACCACGGGACTGCCCTCTTGTCTCCTCCATGAATGCGACTAACACCTTAGCCATCCCCAAAGGAGCCAGCGATCTCGGCCTGGAGTGATCCAACTTAAATCCCCCCCCCCCCCCCCCCCCCTAAAATCAATTGGTGTGAATCTAACTCTGGAATTGCAGCCAGCAACCATCCCATAAACTTAACATCGTTCCAATTCGGGGCGTTCACATTCACCAACACCACGGCCTTCCCCTCCAGTGTACCTGTAACCATCACATAACGGCCCTCCCCAATCGGCCGAAACCATCCCCAACTGAATATGAACCTCTTTGCAGACTAGAATTGCCACCCCTGGTCCTACTGTCAAGCTTAGAGTGGAGAACCTGGCTCACCCAGGCCTTCCGCAGCCCGGCCTGGTCCTGCACCCGCAGGTGATTTCATAGAATTTACAATGCAGAAGGAGGCCATTCGGCCCATCGAGTCTGCACCGGCTCTTGGAAAGAGCACCCTACCAAGGTCCACACCTCCGCCCTATCCCCATAACCCAATAACTCCACCCAACACTAAGGGCAATTTTGGACACTAAGGGCAATTTATCATGGCCAATCCACCTAACCTGCACATCTTTGAACTGTGGGAGGAAACCGGAGCACCCGAAGGAAACCCACGCGCACAAGGGGAGAACGTGCAGACTCCGCACAGACAGTGACCCAAGCCGGAATCGAACCTGGGACCCTGGAGCTGTGAAGCAATTGTGCTATCCACAATGCTACCGTGCTGCGTTTTGTGTAAGAGCACCACATCGGCCTCTAAACCATATAAATGGGAAAAAACTCTTGCCACCTTCACAGGCCCCCTCCTCTTCCCCCAAAAGGCCTGCACGGTCCAGGCTCACCACTGCCTTCTTGAGAGCAAATGGAAATAGGCTATAAATGCTGGCCCAGCCAGAAACGCTCACATTCATGAATGAATTGTAAAAATTTAATTTTTTGCCCTTTCTATACTGCGATAGATTCCGAGCCCTAGTTAAATCATAAAGGGAATTGCAGGTTCTTGCTTTAAAAGTGGGGCAGATATGTTTAGATGGTGTTCTTTTAGTGTTGCTCACCTGACTATAATGCTCAGTGACACAGCTCTTGTGTGCTCTGACATGAAGTGGTAGAGTCTGCAATTTTCTTGTAATTCAGAAAAAGAAGTCAAGGGCCACATCCCAGCATGCGTGACACGATAAAGTTTGCAAATAGTGGGAGAGACGATGAAGTAAATTTAAAGGAGTCACGATAGGATAGTTTCTTTTAAAATACGAAGAGAAAACCAAATTTGAAGAACCAAAGTTCTGCCGTTTTGATGCTCGGGAAACAGCAAATTAAAGGTTGATAAACTATGCAAGTGTTGACTTCAACACAGTGAGGGTGAAATGTATAGAAGAAATGAGAGGAGATTTCAGAGGCCATGTGACCATTGTACTCCTGATAGAATAGAGCCACGAAAGGGTGTGATTAAGAGTGTAGAGGTTAGTGTGAAACCCCTCCCCCTGCTGTGTGTGAAGGCAATTTGATGTGGGGTGAAGTAGCCAGATGACTCAGCCTTGCAGATGCAGTCTTAAGAAATGTATTGCTGGAATTCGTAGCATTTCTCAATACAGCTGGGGCTGACTGCTGTCTATAAATAGTATGATGTGGAGATGCTGGCATTGGACTGGGGTGAGCACAGTAAGAGGTCTTTCAACACCAGGTTAAAGTCCAACACGTTTGTTTCGAATCATTAGCTTTCGGAGCACAGCTCCTTCCTCATTCACCTGAGGAAGGAGCAGTGCTCCGAAAGCTAGTGATTCAAAACAAACCTGCTGGACTTCAACCTGGTGTTGAAAGACTTCTTTCTATAAAAAGTATGTAATGTTAAGTGGAAATGTTATGCTCGGTTATCCTGTGTTCTTGGGGCTGGGGTGTCCTAGGAGCTGCCCTTCTTTGTGAATTGAATCAACCCAGAGGTGGACAAAAAGATTGCTCTCAAGAAGCAACATTGGACTTTTGTGTGCAGCTAGAAAAATACAAGGTAATGTGATTCAGAATATTCTCATTCCTCCTGTCCCATCCCCATAAATCCCCTATTTCATAGTTTTTAGTGGAGGGGTGCCTGCTGTTCCCTTAAGATGTTGACTCTTGATTGTGTGTATCTGTAGCTGTGGTTATCTTGAACAAGTGGTTGTTCATGTGTAAGCTCAGGCAGTGAGCACACTATTTGACATTGGAAGGAATTGAGTTGAGCTCAATCCTGCCAAAAGTTCACATGTCCGTTTTTCCCAGTAAAACAATCACGTTTTCTTAATAACATGATGTTTGGGAAGCCAGCTTGATTTGTTCCTTTTTTTTAATAGCTCCATTATTGTTCCCTTATTAGAAAGGCAGGTACATAATGGACAAAAGCAAGTGGGCAATTTTCTGCTGCAATCAGCGAGCACAAACTGGGAGTTATTCCTGGCACCTCGCTGATCTGTATAGTTTTTTTAAGTAGTTTTAAAAATTAATTCATGGGATTGGTTATCGCTGGCAGACCAGCATTTGTTACCCTTCCTTATTTGCTCTTGAACTGAGTGACTTGATAGGCCATTTCCGAGAGCGTTTAATAAACAACCATTGCCGTGGACTGGAGTCACATATAGGCTAGGCCAGGTAAAGATGGGAGATTTATTTCCCTAAAGGGCATTAATGAACCATCTGGGTTTTTATGACAGCTGGCAATTACTTCATTGTCATCATTAGACCTTTCATTACAGATTTTGATTGAATTCAAATCTTATCATCTACCATGGTGGGGCTCGAACTCTGGTCCCAAGAGTGCTACCCTGAGTCTCTGGACTGCTGGCTAAATGACCATACCGTGACCACCTCTCCATATGTGAGAGACTCACTTGTACATTTCTAGTACACGTTCCAGGATTTCAGTGTCTGAATTAATTGCATTGGAAATGTTTTGAACACTCCGTCATCATCTGTCAGGGTTGCTACTGCATCATCTGCATTTGGTCTAGTTGTTTGAGGTTCCCAGGTCAAATTTGCTTAGAACTCAGCTTTGAACTGCATTTTTAGATGAGATTGCCTTCTACTGGTAAAGAACTCTTACACATTGCTTATATATGTGACAGAGATTTTCACAAAGTGATCGCGATTTAGTTTGTTCAGTTCATTGACCTGCTTTCTCTGCTTTCTTTTCAATTTGGGGTCAAGTTTGTAATCCTTCACTTTCTCGTTTCATTGTTCATTATCTGACCCCTAATTTGTATCTGTCTCAAACATGCTCTTCTGCACAGGTGCATAGAAATGAGGCACGAAAGGAAATGGCAAAGCAACTTTGAAGTTTCCTCTTGTGTCCACTCTTGAATTTTTATTTTGTTGAGAGGGGTCAGAAGTTGAGATTGCAGTGAGCGAGTTCTCTGGTAACTAACTGATTATACCATGTGTCCATCATCATCATAATAATAATCTTTTATTGTCACAGTAGGCTTACATTAACACTGCATTAACACAGTTACTGTGAAAAGCCCCTAGTTCGTACATAAAAATGGATTCTCAGATGAAATGCTCATTTATCTTTGCAAATTCCTTCTCAGAAGCACTGAGATACTTGTTGAACGCTTAAACAGTTAATTCAAGAGAAAGTTTTAAAAAATGTACCATTGACCAAGAATGTATTTTGAAAAAAAAAAATCTTTATTATTGTCACAAGTAGGCTTACATTAACACGGCAATGAAGTTACTGTGAAAAGTCCCTAGTCACCACATTCCGGCGCCTGTTCGGGTACACTGAGGGAGAATTCAGAATGTCCAATTCACCTAACAGCACGTCTTTCGGGACTTGAGAGGAAACCGGAGCACCCGGAGGAAACCCACGCAGACAAGGGGAGAACGTGCAGAATCTGCACAGACAGTGACCCAAGCGGGAATCGAACCCAGGACCCTGGCGCTGCGAAGCAACAGTGCTAACCACTGTTACCGTGCTGCCCACGTAGCGTCACTGGGTCACTGTCCGTGGTGTTTGCACATTCTCCCCATGTCTGCATTGGTTTCCACCCCACTACCCAAAGATGTGCAGGTTAGGTGGATTGGCCACTCTAAATTGCCCCTTAATTGGAAAAAAAAATAATTGGGTACTCTAAATTTATATTTTTTTCAAAAAGGGGGGAATAAATGACTTTTAAACAGAGCCTCATGCCTCCCCTCTCCAACACACGTCTCCGGAAGTTCTGCATAATTAAGGAACAGTAATTGTATTTGTTTATTATATCCTTGGTGAAGCTTGAGAAAAAAAATTTAGAAATATTTTGTCAGAACTGAAATAAGCTGCTAGATTTAGAGTTAAGATTCAGATCAGCATGATCAAATTGAATAGTGGAACAGGCTGGAGGGAATAATTAGCTTCTCTGCCAGTCCTTATGTTCGCATATGCAGTACTGAACAACACGGACATGGTTTAGATGGACAACAGCACATGGGCAATTTACCAGACAGCAACCAGTTCTCATGGCACTTGCCTTTTGCTCCTGAACAATTTGTCTGACAGTGAAGAAAATTTTATAGAAAGTTCTTTCTGCAGTTACTTACTGTGTTTGTGTACATATCTAATTATATGAAAGCCAAAATACTTGGCTGCAGTGGTTTGGTGTTTGATGTCCAACTTGAGTTTAAATACCTGTAAATGGAAAAAAGGTAAATTCTACCTAAATTACACCAGAATGTTTTAATGGAAGTAAGATTGGACCGTGTCAGCATTAGTTACAATTTAACAACATAATTTAGTGACACATGTACTTGACCATCTGTAGCGTGCACTGACAATGTGTCATCTTGGAATAGAATTTCTATTTTGCAGAAGTGGCCATTCGGCCCTTCAGGTCTGCACTGACCCTCCAAAAGAGCATCCTACCTAAGCCCACTCCCCCTACCTATCCCCGTAACCCCACCTCATCTACACATCTTTGGACACTAAGGGGAAATTTATCATGGCCAATCCACCTAACCTGCACATCTTTGGACTGTGGGAGGAAACTGGAGCACCCGGAGGAAACCGTCCCAGACACAGGGAGAAAGTGCGAATCAGTTCCCTTGAGCTGCATGCCCGAAAATGGAAATGACTACTCACCACCTCTGTTCTCCTCGGCGGCCATTGCGCCAGCTTCATGTTTCCTTGGCCCCACCTGGGCTGAAGAGTTTGGTTCCCTATCCTCTCACCCTCCGGGTACATCTTCCCGGATGTACGGGAAGAATGTGTTTTTCCTCTGGGCAGAGCGAGCGGTCCACCTGGCCCTGGAAAAAGGGCTCACAGTCGCGGGACCCACATGGCGGTGGATCCGAGCAAGTCACCCTGTCTAATATCCCACCCTACCTCCCTGGGTCGTGGGTCGGTGGTGGTGTAGAAGCCCCCCTCCCTCCATTCCAACCAGCGATGGCAGACGCCTCTGCCACGATCACAGAGCTGTTTCCAGATCTTGTTCCAGACCTTTCCGGTGCCCGGAAGTCAGGGGCGTAGCAGGAGTCCGTGCCGCCACCAGCCTCTGGTCCAGAGTCCCGGGAGGAACTCGAGGAACCCGCCTGTCGATTATCCTGGGGGTGGGATTGAGGCAGGCCCAGGGCTGGTCGGTGGGTCCTTGCCGTCCGCCACACTCAATGTGACGGGGGACTTGAACCCAGATAGTGGCTGCCCAAAGGAAAACGACTGTTCGGTAGCGGGCACAGAGGAGGATTTTGCCCTCTGCAGTGAGGCGGAGGGCTCCCTCGTGCCTGGCCCGAGTTGCCCTTCATACCCTTAGAAGATCTCCGTATTTTCATGGTCTCGCCGACTGTGGTCAGTACCAAGTGCGGCCAGCCTTCAACCGGTGGTCGGATCTGGGGCTCTCCTGAGTCCACCTATGCCTATGCCAAGGAAGCACAGTACGAAGTCTTACAACACCAGGTTAAAGTCCAACAGGTTTGTTTCGATGTCACTAGCTTTCGGAGCGCTGCTCCTTCCTCAGGTGAATACACCTCTTTAACCTGGGGTTACCCCATCTCTGGATCTGTAAAGATTTAATCACCTGCTAATGGTCGCATTCCAAGCATTGTTTGGCATCTTTGAATTTGTCTATATATATGTTTCTGGGACATACCTCTTCATTCACCTGAGGAAGGAGCAGCCCTCCGAAAGCTAGTGACATCGAAACAAACCTGTTGGACTTTAACCTGGTGTTGTAAGACTTCGTACTGTGCTCACCCCAGTCCAATGCCGGCATCTCCACATTATGCCAAGGAAGTGTGGGATGCGGACCAGGTCCAGTGACACCAGCTTGTTGGCTTCCTTGTCGAGCTCCTGAGGGAGTGGCACTAAATAAGGTGACGGCAACGATGGCACATTACCGCTGACATGGAGGTGACCATAGCTAGCCTCAAATTTATGGCAGCAAGGACGCGCTCCACAGATTCCAGAACTCCTCAGCGGTGTGTTTCATGCAGGAAACTCACAGGAGACAAAGCAAGGGGCGGGGGGCTACATGAGTCACCAAACCTCACGTTTAGGAGAGGTAGCTATCCTGTTAGGCCTGCATTTTTAGCTGGAGCTCTTGAGGGGCGAGGAGCCAGTGCCTGGCCGGTTGCTGCACTTGACGGTTCGGGCGGGGGGGGGGGGGGGGGGGGGGGGGGGGGGGGTGCTTCACTTTGTGAGTTTCTACGCTCCCCAAGCTGTCCAGCAGCAAGTGACTTTCTTTGACATAGTCCACTCTTCTTGGCACCATCGCCGCAGGCGAGTGCATCATCTTCGGGAAGTGGGTGGGGGATTTTAATTTTGGAGCAGCTCACCGATGGTGGTGAAGTTGAAGCGCCTGCTCGGGACCCTCTGGCGAACTCTCCATCCTTACTCCAGCTTGTTCATGTTAGTGAAGCCTGGAGTAGGAGCGTCCAGAATCCACCACCTTTACATTTCAAAGGTGCACCTGCCCACCGTTCCGACCGCCTCTGTGCAGCAGGTGCCGTGCTCAGACCACCACTTGGTGTGGACGGGGCTTGCCCTGTCCCGCCCTCAGATTCTGTCTACGTTCTGGCATTTTAACAACCTGCTGCTGGAGGACGAGCGGTTCCTGGTCTTGGTTCGTCGCTTCTGGGCCGGCTGTAGAAGAAAGAGGGGAGGTTTCCCATCCCTGAGGCTATGGTGGGACGTGGGAAGACTCATGCCCGTGCCTTCTGTCAAGGGTGCGTGAAGAAGCTGACCACGAGGTGGAGATCCAGGATCGAGGAATTGGGAAAAGAAATGTTCAACCTGGAGTCTCGCCTCGCTCAGTCCGATGAGGACCCGACCCTGCGACTGGGTACAGAGAGAAGAGTGCGCGCTGCGGGACCTGCAACTTGTTGAGTGGAGCATATGTGAGGTCAAGGATCCGGATCCTTAAAGAAATGAACCGCAGCTCCATCTTCTACTCGTTGGAAAAAGAGCGCGGGGCCCGTTAGCAGCTCCTTAGACAAGTCTCCCGGCCCTGATGGAATGCAAAGGTAGACCAGTCTCCTGGCACTGATGGGATGCATCCCAGGGTACTAAAAGAGATGGCTAGGGAAATTGCAAATGCACTCTTAATAATTTAGACTCCGGGCTGGTCCCAGCAGGTTGTAAATTAGCAAATGTGACACCACTGTTTAAAAAAGGAGGTAGGCAGAAAGCGGGCAATTATAGGCCAGTTTGCTTAACTTTGGTAGTAGGGAAGATGCTGGAATCTATCATCAAGGAAGAAATAGCGAGGCATCTGGATGGAAATTGTCCCATTGGACAGACGCAGCATGGGGCAGGCCGTGCCTAACTAATTTAGTAGAATTTTTTGAGGACATTACCCGTGCGGTAGACAACTGGGATCCTGGCCTGTTTGTGTCTCTGGCCGTCTCTTGCTTTATTACAAAATTACCTATCTTCAGTTCTTTGCACAGTTCTGTTGCTTGCTTGCTGGCAGCTACAAAATGTAGGTCAGTGTACGTGATCTGCTCTCTCTCGTCGCTTCTGGCGGAAAGATTCCATTGATTTAAAAAAAAATAATAATAATCTGGTCCTGGGACAAAGCCCTGACGTCAGGAGGAGGCAGTCTGCCCCACTGAGCCTGTGCACTGCTAGATGCAACTGAGGGCACACGCATGCATGGGACAGCCGGCATTGTTGAAAACCAGTGGCAGCTCTCATTTTTAAAAGCCGGTGGTGACCTTTGGGCTCTTCTTCCCACGACCGATCGCTCTGTGACCCTCCCGACATCCGCCCATGACTCACACACGGGTTGCGACCCTGAGTTTTCAAATGACTGCCATAGCTCCACCCAGCAATTACCTCCACTCCCCAAGCTGAAAAACTAAATAACTCTCCAGGCTGAAAGCACCTTAATTTCCTAGGGACTTTTCCCAGTTCATTAGCCCAGAACGAAAAATAATTTCCTCTGGCCAATTTTGCCTTCTAGCTCCTAAAAGCTCCCAGACCCTACAAAACAGGATTATTAAGACACGACCACCACAGTCAAACACACTCTAACCCCAAACTTTTAACCCTTAAATTGCCCAATAGGCTGTCAACCCTTAAATTGCCCAATATTTAGAATCCAATATTCCTAACGTCATTTGTCCCATTTGTCACAAGTGCAAATTATAATTTATTAAAGGGTAACAATGAATCAGTTTCAAGATAATGAAGTCTGACCTACAAATGTTACACATTGAAATATTTCCAGCATGTTTTTTTTTCTTTTCCTGTATTGTCATCAGAATTTCATCAAAGTTCATCTATCTTGCTTGAACTGTGAAAACTGAGTCAGTTTAAGGGTAATGTCCATCCAAACTTGGTGTGCAAAGAGACATCATCCTAACACCAGGATGAAACACTGATGGTAAGAAAAGAATATCACAGAAGAAACATGATTGGCAGAAGTGTCTGTTTGAAAAATTCTGTAACATTTGGATATGTGTGCACAACTGAACCTTGTGCCAACTATAATTGAATGCAATTTCTGGGAGTTTTGTTTTGCTAGGGAGGAGGCATGAAGGATTGCCAGCAGTATAGTCAGCTGATTTGACACGTGTCGATTTCTTGTGAATTTTCCTTTATGTTGAAAGGAAATTACAAACCTATATACTAGTCGGCAGTGTCAACATTCCTAGCATACTCTCGCGTTGTGGCACTCACTCCGATGACAGAACATACACAATCCAGTTTAAACCTCCCGAGAAAGGATCTTCGAGCAACATTTAGCAACTTGAAAATTTCTGTTTTACCAGTGTATACATACAGACCTTCGATGGATTTTCCAGTATGTTGCATTTCTTCACTTTAGATTTGTGTTTTTACAAATAAACGATGTAGTTTTAGTCGCATGTTACCAGTACCTGAAGACAAACGAGCTAACACCATTTTGCTGAGTACACAAATTGTTAATTTAAGGAAATGCACAACTATATTGAAAGTACTCCACCATAAATTAAATGCTCCCCACCCATACAGAGTAGTAATAAAAATTATAAAGAAACTCCGGTGCTCTTAGCCTAGAAGTTTATCCAGTTCGTAAATCAGCTGTACAGACCAGAAAATCTCCGATTTGATCCTCAAATTGTGTTGAGCTAGCAGATGTAAGTTGGGGTGGAGGTAGGGAGAACAGTTGGCTGTGCTGTGTGATGAATGTAGTAATTATTATATATTAGATCCTTTATTATATTGCAACAATGTTATTAAAAACCCTGGTTTAAAATGCATACAGGCAGTATGTCTGCTAAAGCTGTAATTAAAGAGTCATAAAAGGTGAGGTAATCATTCATTCCAACCACCTGGTTACAGATAAAGGGCTAATTTATATCTTGTTTATATCTTGGATGGTTCCTTGGAATGTAGATAACGTATGAGGAATTGTATTTAGTTCTAGCTAAGCAGGTCATAGAACTTAGTGGGATGGTGCAATTAATGGGCGGAGTTAGATCTGTCTGTAGTTTTGCAGTCTATTATAAGATTATTAAGCAGTTTTCAAGAAGATTTGAGTCTGACAAGACAGCTCTGAATCTGCTCTTGAAAGGATCATTCTCCTAAGGTTTCATAGATCATAGAATTTACAGTGCAGAAGGAGGCCATTTGGCCCATTGAGTCTGCACTGGCTCTTGGAAAGAGCACCCTACCCAAGGTCAACACCTCCACCCTATCCCCATAACCCAGTAACCCCACCCAACACTAAGGGCAATTTTGGGCACTAAGGGCAATTTATCATGGTCAATCCACCTAACCTGCACATCTTTGGACTGTGGGAGGAAACCGGAGCACCTGGAGGAAACCCACGCACACACGGGGAGGATGTGCAGACTCCGCACAGACAGTGACCCAAGCCGGAATCGAACCTGGGACCCTGGAGCTGTGAAGCAATTGTGCTATCCACAATGCTACAAATAATCTGTTTGCTAACTTTATTTATAAGTAGCCTTTGAACTGTTTTTGGTTGCTTAATTGGAGTTAGGAGCAGGCACAGATAGTAAGTTCAAGTTTTTCCTTTTGCTTAAAAACTGTTTAACAGATAATTGTAAAGCTATTTTTTTGATGTTAATGTGGTTAATTCTGTGTTTAAATTGAAGTTTGTTTTAACATAAAAACCTATTGATCAGAGTAATCACTCCTGGGGTGAAGTATCCTTTGTTTGCGGTTCTTGTCTGGTATCCGACCAAATGTTGGGGCTTGGTCCTGTATCCTAGCAACTGCCAGCAGCAAGAAGAACATTTGACATTATTTTCTGATTGCTATGTTGTGAACCATTCTTTAACTGTTGTAGAATTCAAGGAGGATTAGGATCAGAATTTGAAAAGCTCTGCAGCATTTGGAGCCCAGTTACTCGTGTGGATGCACGCAGAGTCGCTGCTTGGCTGGCATCTGGAGGGTGCTCAATCCACATGTAATAAGCAACAAGTCAGGAAGGAAGTGTTGGTCAGATGTAGGGGAAACAATTTCTCCGAGTTCGCTGAAGATGTTTTCTTCATTGTTTTTCCATTCCATGGGACCCATAATTCAGGTCACTCCTGTTTGGAACTGCCCAAGCGACAGCAGTTTTGACAGTGTCATTAGGCTTCATTAGGACTTTATGATTTGGAACTCATTCAGGCTGTGATGTTGAACAGGAGGGGAGATTTCAGTATGGCTAACTACTCTGATGCATTTGCTTAACACTGCAATTTTCATATTTGGACACCCTGATTAAAAGGGCTGGAATAGGTGCTGATTGGTATATAGTAATTTTTCTCTAGCTTGTCAGTGAAGCAGCTCCTAACAGAAGGAGACTCGGGTGGGCCTGCAGAGGGAGAGAGCCAATAACAAATTTTCTAGCAAGTTTGGAGTTTATTATTTTGTTTTCGTTCCGGTTTATCTATGGGCAATATCTGGATATGGAAGGTGCACTATGATTCTTGTGCTCTGACCAAATAGTTTGTTAATATCTGGGTTCTTGTGTGAAGAATTAGCCACTTGAGTACAATACTACAGGATCCTGGTGGCTATGGAACCATAGCCCAGCAATAATGGAGCAGGAAAACTGGTTTAATCTCTCCCATGATTTTTTCCTATCAAGATGTTCACTTCTCGGCTCAAGTAAATGATTGCTGTAATAATCATCTGGACTTTCATTTCATATTTCTGAATATCATTCTTGGTGTTGAGGTACATAGACCTGATTGTGGTTTTATAAGTTATTTTTTATCTTAAATTTTCAAGGAGCGATGCACTCAACATAACAAATTCCAAACTGAATTCTCTGCGCATCTTTTGTGATTGTGTACTGTCGAGCAATTGTTCAAATTCAGACTGTAATGTTGCTCTATTTCACTATCCTGGTCAGGAAGTGGTTTTCTGGGAGCAGCTCTTCTCTGTATTGATGTATTTGCTCCTCATAAAATGCATTTTACAAAATAGTTTTGTTAATTCAGTATTTTTGTAAGTGAATAACATCGATATATGAAATGTTCTTTTCCACAAAGTCAAAACAGGTACTAATCAAAAGCTGTAAAACCCAAAGTTGCATACGTTCCTGATAAATGAATTAATATAAAAATAACCTTGATATCTGGTTTCTATTGTCGTAAGAGTAGCTGGCATGGTGGCTCAGTGGTTACTATTGATTCCTCTCAGCGTCAGGGACCCGGGTTCAATTCCGGCCTTGGGTCACTATCTGTTTGGAGCTTGTATGTTTTCCCCATGTCTTTAAAAAAAATAAATTTAGAGTACCCAATTTCCCCCCCCCCAATTAAGCGGCAATATAGCATGGCCAATTCACCCACCCTGCACATCTTTGGATTGTGGGGGTGAGACCCACGCAGACATGGGAATAATGTGCAAACTCCACATGGGCAGTGACCCGAGACTGGGATTGAACCCGGGTCTTCAGCGCCGTGAGGCAACAGTGCTAACTGCTACACCCTTCTCCCCATGTCTGCATGGGTTTTTTCCCCACAGTCCAAAGATGTGCAGGATAGGTTATGGGGATCGAGAGGGGTGGAAATTGGTAGAGTGCACATTCGAAGGGATGGTACAGACCCGATGGGCCGAATGGCCTCCTCCTGCACTGCAGGGATTCTCTGATCCATGAAGAGGGAAGAGTAAGATTCTTCAATATATATATATTTTTTAAAATAATATTTTATTGAAAATTTTTGGTCAACCAACACAGTACATTGTGCATCCTTTACACAACATTATAACAATACAGATAATAATGACCTTTTTTATTTAAACAAGAACAAAAGAAAACAACAACAAATAAATAAATATTAAATAACAAAAAATAAAAACTAGCCCTAATTGGCAACTGCCTTGTCTCAGGCCACACCCCCCCCCACCCCCCACCCCCCAAGTCCTGGGCTGCTGCTGCTGCCTTCTTTGTTCTCCCCTATCTATCTTTCCGCAAGATATTCGACGAACGGTTGCCACCGCCTAGTAAACCCTTGAGCCGACCCCCTTAGGACGAACTTAATCCGCTCTAACTTTATGAACCCCGCCATATCATTTATCCAGGTCTCCACCCCCGGGGGCTTGGCTTCTTTCCACATTAGCAATATTCTGCGCCGGGCTACTAGGGACGCAAAGGCCAAAACATCGGCCTCTTTCGCCTCCTGCACTCCCGGCTCTTGTGCAACCCCAAATATAGCCAACCCCCAGCTTGGTTCGACCCGGACTCCTACTACTTTCGAAAGCACCTTTGTCACCCCCATCCAAAACCCCTGTAGTGCCGGGCATGACCAAAACATATGGGTATGATTCGCTGGGCTTCTCGAGCACCTCGCACACCTATCCTCCACCCCAAAAAATTTACTGAGCCGTGTTCCAGTCATATGTGCCCTGTGTAATACCTTAAACTGAATCAGGCTTAGCCTGGCGCACGAGGACGACGAGTTTACCCTGTTTAGGGCATCTGCCCACATCCCCTCCTCAATCTCCTCCCCTAGCTCTTCTTCCCATTTCCCTTTTAGTTCGTCCATCATAGTCTCCCCTTCGTCCCTCATTTCCCTATATATATCCGACACCTTACCGTCCCCCACCCATTTCTTTGAGATGACTCTGTCCTGCACCTCTTGTGTCGGGAGCTGCGGGAATTCCCTCACCTGCTGCCTCGCAAAAGCCCTCAATTGCATATACCTGAATGCATTCCCTTGGGGCAACCCATATTTCTCGGTCAGCGCTCCCAGACTCGCAAACTTCCCATCCACAAATAGATCTTTCAATTGCGTTATACCTGCTCTTTGCCACATTCCATATCCCCCATCCATTCCCCCCGGGGCAAACCTATGGTTGTTTCTTATCGGGGACCCCCCCAGTGCTCCGGTCTTTCCCCTATGTCGTCTCCACTGTCCCCAAATCTTCAGTGTAGCTACCACCACCGGACTCGTGGTATAGTTCCTTGGTGAGAACGGCAATGGGGCTGTCACCATAGCCTGCAGGCTGGTCCCCCTACAGGACACCCTCTCTAATCTCTTCCACGCCGCTCCTTCCTCCTCTCCCATCCACTTACTCACCATTGAAATATTAGCGGCCCAATAATACTCACTTAGGCTCGGTAGTGCCAGCCCCCCCCTATCCCTACTACGCTGTAAGAATCCCTTCCTCACTCTCGGAGTCTTCCCGGCCCAAACAAAACCCATAATACTCTTTTCTATCCTTTTGAAAAAAGCCTTCGTGATCACCACCGGGAGACACTGAAACACAAAAAGGAATCTCGGGAGGACCACCATCTTAACTGCCTGCACCCTCCCTGCCATTGACAATGCTACCATGTCCCATCTCTTGAAATCTTCCTCCATCTGTTCCACCAACCGCGTCAAATTTAGCCTGTGCAATGTGCCCCAATTCTTAGCTATCTGGATCCCCAGGTAACGAAAGTCTCTTGTTACCTTCCTCAACGGTAGGTCTTCTATTTCTCTACTCTGCTCCCCTGGATGCACCACAAACAGCTCACTCTTTCCCATGTTCAATTTATTCCCCTCCATCCCTTGGAACCTCTCAGCGCTATCGCCAGGGGCTCAATCGCCAGTGCAAACAGTAATGGGGACAGAGGACATCCCTGCCTTGTCCCTCTATGGAGCCGAAAATATGCCGATCCCCGTCCATTCGTGACCACACTCGCCACTGGGGCCCTATACAACAGCTGCACCCATCTAACATGCCCCTCTCCGAACCCAAATCTCCTCAACACCTTCCACAGATAATCCCACTCCACTCTATCAAATGCTTTCTCGGCATCCATCGCCACTACTTTCTCCGTTTCACCCTCTGGTGGGGCCATCATCATTACCCCTAACAACCTCCGTATGTTCGTGTTCAGCTGTCTCCCCTTCACAAACCCAGTTTGGTCCTCATGAACCACCCCCGGGACACATTCCTCTATTCTCATTGCCATTACCTTGGCCAAGACCTTGGCATCTACATTGAGGAGGGAGATTGGTCTGTAGGACCCGCATTGTAGCGGATCCTTTTCCTTCTTTAAAAGAAGCGATATCGTTGCTTCTGACATAGTCGGGGGCAGTTGTCCTCTTTCCTTTGCCTCGTTGAAGGTCCTCGTCAGTAGCGGGGCGAGCAAGTCCAAATATTTTCTGTAAAATTCAACTGGGAATCCGTCCGGTCCCGGGGCCTTTCCCGTCTGCATGTTCCTAATTCCTTTCACCACTTCTTCTACCGTGATCTGTGCTCCCAATCCCATCCTTTCCTGCTCTTCCACCTTGGGAATTTCCAGCCGATCCAAAAACTCCATCATTCTCTCCCTCCCATCCGGGGGTTGAGCTTCATACAATTTTTTATAAAATGTCTTAAACACTTCATTCACTCTCTCCGCTCCCCGCTCCGTCTCTCCATCTTCGTCTCTCACCCCCCCTATTTCCCTCGCTGCTCCCCTTTTCCTCAATTGGTGTGCCAGCAATCTGCTCGCCTTCTCTCCATATTCATACTGTACACCCTGCGCCTTCCTCCATTGTGCCTCTGCAGTGCCTGTGGTCAGCAAGTCAAATTCCACATGCAGCCTTTGCCTTTCCCTATACAGTCCCTCCTCCGGTGCTTCCGCATACTGTCTGTCCACCCTCAAAGGTTCTTGCAACAACCGCTCCCGTTCCTTACTCTCCTGCTTCCCTTTATGTGTCCTTATTGATATCAGCTCCCCCCTAACCACCGCCTTCAATGCCTCCCAGACCACTCCCACCTGAACCTCCCCATTGTCATTGAGTTCCAAGTACTTTTCAATGCATCCCCTCACCCTTAAGCACACCCCCTCATCCGCCATTAGTCCCATATCCATTCTCCAGGGTGGACGCCCTCTTGTTTCCTCCCCTATCTCCAAGTCTACCCAGTGTGGGGCATGATCCGAAATGGCTATAGCCGTATATTCCGTTCCCCTCACCCTCGGGATCAATGCCCTACCCAACACAAAAAAGTCTATGCGTGAATAGACTTTATGGACATAGGAGAAAAACGAGAACTCCTTACTCCTAGGTCTACTGAATCTCCACGGGTCCACCCCTCCCATCTGCTCCATAAAATCCTTAAGCACCTTGGCTGCTGCCGGCCTCCTACCAGTCCTGGACTTCGACCTATCCAGCCTTGGTTCCAACACCGTGTTAAAGTCTCCCCCCATTATCAGCTTTCCGGTCTCTAGGTCTGGGATGCGTCCTAGCATTCGCCTCATAAAATTGGCATCGTCCCAGTTCGGGGCATACACGTTTACCAACACCACCATCTCTCCCTGTAATTTGCCACTCACCATCACGTATCTGCCCCCGTTATCCGCCACTATAGTCTTTGCCTCGAACATTACCCGCTTCCCCACTAATATAGCCACCCCCCTGTTTTTCGCATCCAGCCCCGAATGGAACACCTGCCCTACCCATCCTTTGCGCAACCTAACCTGGTCTATCAGTTTCAGGTGCGTTTCCTGTAACATGACCACATCTGCTTTAAGTTTCTTAAGGTGTGCGAGTACTCGTGCCCTCTTTATCGGCCCGTTAAGCCCCCTCACGTTCCACGTGATCAGCCGAGTTGGGGGGCTTCCCACCCCCCCCCCCTTGCCGGTTAGCCATCATCTTTTTCCAGCTTCTCGCCCAGTTCCCACGCGGCTGTATTTCTCCCAGACGGTGCCCCCCCGCCCATCCTTTCCCGCACCCACTCCCCCCTTTCCCCAGCAGCAGCAACCCAGTAATTCCCCCCTCTTCCCCCCCCCCCCCCCGCTAGACCCCCCGCTAGCGTAATTACTCCCCCCATGTTGCTCCCAGAAGTCAGCAAACTCTGGCTGACCTCGGCTTCCCCCCGTGATTACGGCTCGCCCCGTGCGGCGCCCCCTCCTTCCTGCTTCTCTATTCCCGCCATAATTATCATAGCGCGGGAACCAAGCCCGCGCCTCTCCCTCGGCCCCGCCTCCCATGGCCAACGCCCCATCTCCTCTCCCTCCCCACCTCCCCCCATCACCAGCTGTGGGAGAAAGAAAAGTTACCATACCGCAGGATTAATCATACAATCCCTCTTCGCCCCCCCCCCCACTCGTCCCACCACTTTGTCCAAACGTTCATTTTCGTAGTCCAATCATTCCAATTTTTCTTCTACAATAAAAGTCCACGCTTCATCCGCCGTCTCAAAGTAGTGGTGCCTCCCTTGATATGTGACCCACAGTCTTGCCGGTTGCAGCATTCCAAACTTTATCTTTTTTTTGTGAAGTACCGCTTTGGCCCGATTAAAGCTCGCCCTCCTTCTCGCCACCTCCGCACTCCAATCTTGATAGACGCGGATCACCGCGTTCTCCCATTTACTACACCGAGTTTTCTTCGCCCATCTAAGGACCATTTCTCTATCCTTAAAACGGAGAAATCTCACCACTATGGCTCTGGGAGCTTCTCCTGCTCTCGGTCCTCGCACCATAACTCGGTATGCTCCCTCCACCTCCAACGGACCCGTCGGGGCCTCCACTCCCATTAACGAGTGCAGCATCGTGCTCACATATGCCCCGACGTCCGCCCCCTCCACACCTTCAGGAAGGCCAAGAATCCTCAAGTTGTTCCTCCTTGCGTTATTTTCCAGTGCCTCCAACCTCTCCACAGATCGTTTCTGGTGTGCCTCCTGTATCTCCGACTTCACCACCAGGCCCTGTATGTCGTTTTCATTCTCTGCTGCTTTCGCCTTCACGACCCGAAGCTCCTGCTCCTGGGTCTTTTGTTCCTCTTTCAGCCCTTCAATCGCCTGTAATATCGGGGCCAACAACTCTTTCTTCATTTCCTTTTTTATCTCCTCCACGCAGCGTTTCAAAAACTCTTGTTGTTCAGGGCCCCATATGAAACTGCCACCTTCCGACGCCATCTTGGTTTCTGCTTGCCTTCCTTGCCGTTGTTCCAAAGGATCCGCTGCAATCCGGCCACTTTCCTCTCCTTTTTCCATCCGTGTCCAGGGGGAACACCCTTCTGGTTTACCGCACGGTGTTTTCAGCCGTTAAAATTGCCGTTGGGGCTCCTATCAAGAGCCCAAAAGTCCGTTTCACAGGGAGCTGCCGAAACGTGCGACTCAGCTGGTCATCGCCGCACCCGGAAGTCCTCTTCAATATATATTAATGTAATGTGTTAGGGGTATTTAAGGTATGAGAACACCTGAGGCTCTCTATGAATAGCACTATGTCAGTACACATGGAGGGAATTAGCACAGCACTGGCAGAATATAGGAAACCTGTGTGTTCCAGTATATGCCAAGGGCAATGGCAGCCTATGGTGATTTCTAAGAAGTGCAGGCTGTAGATCATGGTGACTGGTCGCCTGTGACGTCCAGTGGTACATTGCAATCTGTACCACGGGAATTGTAGCTTTCTATATAAATAATAGAAAGCGGTTCATTTTCCTTCCTGACTCTCCTTCCGATACTTTTCTCCTTGCTCGTCATGTTATCTCTGCAATTTACAGCCATGGCTGTTAAAGACTTAGACCATGTATTCAAACTACTGGCTCACTTGTAAAAACAGTTAACACTAATTCTGTTCTGTGAGTGTAATAGGTATTTTTGCTACTTATAGTAGAGGGATTTCCATGCTAAAAATTCCAATCGCTGTATATTGGCAGTGGAGTAAAAAGAACCATGAGTTTAGAATGCATTTCCGGACATATTTAAAGAGATCTATTCTGTGTCAGCAATGCTATTGACAGCTGGGATTGCTGTTATGATGCTCTGCTGCCAGCATCAAAAATCAAAGATCTACTTCCTCTTCATTTTGAAGAACAAACTTATTTTTTTAATAGAAGCATCAGTGAAATGTGATTATGTCTTTGCCAGAGGCAGCACCTTTTAAATCTTTAAGATATGTGTGTTCTTCCTCCTGCAGCCTGACCTCGTTTCTCTAACTATCGTACATGGGCTGACTTGATGAGTTTCTTTTGAAAAAATAACCTTCAAGTTAATGAGATGCTAAAAGAGCCTGCAGGCAGTATGTATTTTTATGTTGAGAGCCAAAGTTAAATCAAAGTTCATTGCTTTTGAGATTGCAGTAAGAAATTCTTACAGAATTCTTCACTGTGGATTTTTGGGTTTTAGAGATTCTGTTACTTGTGCATAAATGCCACTTGTTAGGATCGTGGTCGAGACCAGTAACCTTTTTTAAACAAAAAGAAGAAATTCAAAATCTTCGTTATTTGCTGAAAGAATGAAGCCACAAGATTCCACTTGTGGGTTAAACAAAATAATTTGTACGAGACAAGACTCAAACAAAGCAAACACCAAAGACCATCTTAGCAAACTCCCATACTCTAATCCCAGAATCAACATAAGTTAAATGAAAATTGTGGTGGATTATAACCTATAAATTACCCATTAAATGGCAGACTAAGACAGATCCAATGCCTTGTGCGGAGTGGGGTATCTCCAGTTGAGTAATATTCACCCCCTGGCTATTAAGGAGGCGAAAGCAAGAACGTCCGCCCTCACTTCCGAGTAGAAAGACGGAGTCCGAAACCCCAAATTTTCAAAAAAAGCAGCAGCTATATTTTTGCTTATTCTCAGCTTTAGGGTGTAGCCTCTCATCCTCAGCCTGCCTGTACTGTACCACTGGACTGATCATCATCTTTGAGCTCTGATGGCTGTCACCTTTCATATAGTTTAAACCAGAGGTTTTAGTTTCCAATCTCAGTTTCAATCTCAGTTTCCTTAGAAACTGGGATGGTTTCCTTTTTCAGTTTCCCTTTTCAATTAGGGTCTGTATAAAAATGTAATCTTTGAAATCCTGGATTCCATCACACATTATATATAATTCATAGCTTATGACCAGGAGCACTGTATGGTTTCTGAACAAGACAAATTATGTTATTACGTTGGATTCAGGATTTTTGCCAGTGTTCGTGGTATTTTTCTTTAAAAATTGGGTATCAGAAGGTTTTATCTATAATAATACACCTGCTATTTCTTATTACGATAACTATTAAAGTGGGCATTGTTATTTTTGCATTGTTATTTTTTTCAGTAGTATTTTGGGGGTCACATTATGATTTTTGAATTTGTTTCCATAAAAAACATTACCCTTGTGAGTTAGCAGAATATCTTTGAAATTTTAAGAAAGTAATTTGGATTCCAGTGCTTCTATAGTCTCAATAAACTGAAGTCTACTGGAGTGGGGCAATGCTTCAGGCAAACCTGAGATTGGGATTGAGTTATTTGCAATTAAAATCCGTATTTAAAAAATAATTGTAAAATTAGTTTTCTTCTTGTACATTTGTGTACTCTTTCCTGGTCTCAACCATAAAGACTGGAAGTTGACCTTACTTTGGATGTCTCTCATTTCTATTCAGTAATGAATGGTACTTCTGTTGGCCAACAATTTTGCATTTCCTGCTTGCATATTGGAAGTACTGAATCCTTACTAAGTACGTCCCTCCAAATACCCTGGTGAGATTGAGAATGTGGTATGCAGAGAATTTGTATTCCATATCATTGAATACTCCTTCATTGAGCAATTAACTGCTGCAGCAATAGGCTGCAGAAATGAGCCACCAGAAATTCAAATAACACTGTTTAAACAAGTCTGAGCATTGTACTTGAGTTAATGCCAGGTTAGGTACCACTTAGTTCTTGAAGCGTGACATTAATGTATGCACTGATGTACACCGTGAATGCTTACAGATCAGAGGGTAGAAGAATGGTATGGGTTTGTCTAACAGTGGTCCACAGCTTTGATCAATCGCCGTCCTGTTAGATCTGAGAAATTGTCCAAGAGCTGGTTTGCTTCTTACCAGTTGACCATTCACTGACTTATCAGAAAGCAATTTCTGTAACCATTTTGCCATGTTGCTGCCAACTTAGCTATTGCCGTATTTATTAGCCGGAAAGGTTATGGTATGAATCACAGAATGCAGAGTAAGGTATTTTAGAACACTCTGGCTTTAGTGCAGTAGACTATCAAAACCTTAAAGGAAACTGCATTGCATTTGTGTCAGACTGAAACATGTTAATACTAAGAATAAGAAGCTTGACACCATCCAGGATAAAGCAGCCTGCTTGTTTGACACTCCATCCACAATAATTCACTTTCTCCACCACTGATGTACAGTGGCAGCAGTGTGTACCATCTACAAATGCACTGCAGGAACTCATCAAGGCTCCTTAGGAAGCACCTTCCAAACCCATGGCCGCTACCATCTAGAAGGATGCATGGGAACACCACCTGGAAGTTCCCTTCCATCCTGACTTGGAAATATATCGCAGTCCTTTCACTGTCCTAGAATTCCCTCCCTAACAGCACTGTGGATGTACCTACACCACAGAGACTGCAGCTGACCAAGAAGGCAGCTCACCACTACTTTCTGGAGGGCAATTGGGGTGGGCAATAAATGTTGGTCTAGCCAGCGATGCTCTCATCCAATGAATGAATGTTTTTTTTAAAAAAATCCTCTTCATAGTTACATATGGCGTTGCAAATGTGCTTCAACATTGTGTGTTTGTCATTATGCAACTTTTTTGTCCCAACTGAAACAATGTGTATTCCCCCCCCCCCCCCCCCCCCACCCTCCTCCATTATTTCTCTCATCATCTTCCTTGTAAACTCAAGTTAGAGTACGATCCCACCGATATCCACCTTCATGGATATTACTCAAATGATCATTTTACAAGAGCAAACAAATTTGATATAATTGCAATTTGAGGGATGGCATGGTTAAATCCAATATGTCCCTGTGATTCCTACAGGATCTGCAACATCACAACATTTCAATTACATCTTTGTTGGAGTTGACTGATGTGAGATTATCTGCACTCCTTAAATAAGGGACTTGTTAAATTTTGCTCCCAACTTCAGATTTAGCAGGTACAAAATGAGACAGCCACAAATTCCTCTATCTTTTTGCCTCAAGAGATGGTGTTCAGCTGGCAAATATCTATGGTATCACCATACCGAGCACTTTGTCTCTAGTGAAATTAGTAAGCCGAAAGGCTGACAAGTCCCCTGCATCCCAGGACTTTAAAGGAAGTGGCTGCAGATCTAGCAAATGCAGTAGTTGTAATCTTCCAAAGTTCCCTAGATTCTGGAAAGGTCCGAGTGAATTGGAAAACTGCAAATGGGATGCTTCTATTCAAGAAAGCAGGCAGATTGAGGGCAAGCAACTAGGCCAGTCAACCCAACATCCGTCATTGTGGAAATGCTAGATTCGCTATCAAGGCAGTAGTAGCAGAACATTTCGAATGATATAATTAAACAGTTAAGGTGGTTCTGATGAATAGGAAATATAGTTTCAGGGATTTATTAAAGTTATTTGTAACAAGCAGGGTGAATAAAGGAATACCAGTAGAGTTAGTGCATTTAGATTTCCAAAAGGCATTTGGTGAGGTTACTGCACAAGAAGAGCAGTGCTGATGAAGGGGGTAATATATTAACATGGATGAAAGATTGGCTAACTTGGGTTTTCAAACTCAGAGTCACGACCTGCGTGTGGGTCGCAGGCAGGTTTCGGAAGGGTCGTGGGAGGAACGCCCAATGGCCACGACTGGCCTTTAGAAATACTGGCTATGGCGGACTTTTGAGATCGCACGCGTGCTAGATCAAGCAATGCGCAGGCCCGAACCCCAGCGGGGTGAACCACCTCCTTCTGACATCAGCGCGCTGTCCATTGCTAGTTTTTTTCAGTAAACGATGGAGTCTCTCACTGGAAGCGGCCCATACGCTGACATCACGTGTTCTGGACGCTGGAGAGATTCCTCCATTTTGTAGCTGCCAGCATTGCTGGTGTGAACTCCAGGGCCTCTGGTGACCAACCCACGAAGAAGAAGCTGAAAACTGGTACAAAGTAGCATAAAGATGATTACCTGAGGTTTGGGTTATTAACTGTGCCACTGCAAATCAGGATTCAAAGTTCATGTGTGTTATAGGCAGGTAAGCACTGGCAAATGAAAGTTTAAAACCCTCAAAACTTCAAAGACATTTGAAGACTAAACATGGCGAGTTCGAGGACAACCATCTTTATTTTTTTCAATGGATGCAGTGAGATCTTAAATCACAGCGGAAGTTATTATCAGATAAAACATTGAATAACAAAGCAAGTGAAATTGTGAGGACCAAGCAGGTTTACCTGTCACATTAAAGAGAAGTGAAAATGGTGGGTCACTAAGGTCAGTCGACGTGGGTCGCAAAGGTCAGCTGGCGTGGGTCATGCAGGTCGGCCGGTGTCGGCCGCAAAAGTCGGCATGGGTAGCAAAGGTCGACTGGTGTGGGTCCCAAAGGATGGCCGGATGGTAAAAATGTGTCCCAGGCAAAAAAAGTTGGAAAAGCACTGGGCAAATTAATAGGAAACAGGACAAATGGATCATTTTCACCGTAGCTCACTAATTGCTGGGGTGCCACACTGATCAGTACTGGGGCCTCAACTGTTTAAAATCTATATAATGACTTGTATAAAGGGACCGAGTTATTGCAGCCAAATTTGCTGACGATACAGAAATAGGTGGCAAATCAATTTGTGAGGAGGCTACAAGGAGTCAACAAAGAGGCATAGATAGGTTAAATGAGTGGGCAAAAATTTGGCAGATGGGGGTCTGATGTGGGAAAATGTGAGGTTGGTGAGACTGCTTCTGGAGTACTGTGTACAGTTTTTGGTCTTCTTATTTAAGGAGGAATAGACTTAAATTGGAAGCAGTTCAGAGAAAGTTCACTGGGTTGATTCCATAGGATGACTGGATTGTCTTTTGAGGAAACGTTGAGGCTATATTTGGAGTTTAGAAGGATGCGAGGTGCTGATTGGATATCGCCTTTGTGACCGAATCTACAACTACAGCGCATAGTTTCAGAATGAGGGGTGATGCATTTAAAGTAGAGGTGAGGATGATTTTTTTTCTTGAGGGCTGTGACCGTTTACCGTATTTACAGAGCTGTGGGGGCGGGGGTTGTCTATCTCAGCCTTGAATAGATTCAGATTCTTGAATTTTAGGGGATTTGAAGATTCATGGAAAGAGGCTGGAAAGTGGAGTTGAAGTCAAGATCAGATCAGCCATGTTCTTAATGAATAGCAGAACAGGCTTGAGAGACCATACAGCCTCTTCCTATTTCTTACGTTCTCAAAGCTTTTTTTTTCTTTTCTTAAATAAATTCAGGGTCCCAATTCTTTTTTTTCCAATTAAGGGGCAACCCGGTGTGGCAAATTCACCTACCCTGCACATCTTTTGGGCTTGTGGGGGTGAGACCCACGCAGACACGGGGTGTTACATTTTCAAAGCTGCCGTTCACTATTTGCATGATGTTTTTGCCCTTCTTGCAGACAGGCAGAAAGAGAAGATATGCGGCACTTAGTTTCCACACTTCAGAAATCAAAAACCAGGCGACTTGATTTCCTCAGCACGTAATGCCACAAAATGTGAGATGGTAGTAGGGAGAACAGGATAATTCTTTCAGAGCCTTAAACTTGAGCATGTTACAACATTCGCCCCAAAGTTCTGTTGTCTGAACTGTGTAATTCTGTTCTGTGTGCGTGTGTGTGTAATACATAAAATACTTGGATAATAAAACAGAAATAATGAAGCCACAGATGTTGCTTTCCTGGACAAAGCACAAAGAACAAAGAAAAGTGCAGCACAGGAACAGGCCCTTCGGCCCTCCAAGCCTGTGCCGACCATGCTGCACATCTAAACTAAAATCTTCTACACTTTCGGGGTCCGTATCCCTCTATTCCCATCCTATTAAAGGTGCTCCAGTAAACATTAAAGGCCAATGAGTAGGATATTGAACAAGGAGCAGGAAAAATTATAAATCAATCCTGCATAGTCAGATTGCATGTGTTTCATGAAGCTGCAGGCCTGTGTTAAAATTTGATCACAGTAAGAAGTCTTACAACACCAGGTTCATTCACCTGAGGAAGGAGCAGCGCTCCGAAAGCTAGTGATATCGAAACAAACCTGTTGGACTTTAACCTGGTGTTGTAAGACTTCGTACTGTGCTCATCCCAGTCCAATGCCGGCATCTCCACATCATTAAAATTTGATATTCTGTTTGTACATCCTCTTCCATTTTGGTTGCGAATGACTGGGGAGCAGCAGTTCCACTGCAGCCTTGTACAGTATACAACAGTTTAACCTTGACTTTCATCATTGTTTTGTCCCATTATCGAGAGCTAAATGGACAAGCAAAACCACTGAGCCATTTGAGCTCATCGATCCAAATTAGACCTATTGACGTATTTCCCAGCATAGGATCCATTAAGTGCCTTAATGATTCCTTTTACATTCATTACCTTACCAGAAGTGTATCCCAAATGTTGATTGCTATTGATTCTGAACCTTCATCCCACTGACATGGTTACTTCAGTTATGTTTTCTATACCATTTTTTATCTTGTGCCATTCTTAAATTTTTTGGGGGGTAAACTTTGTTGAAATTTTCACTCACAAGCAAGTTATTGTAGTTAATACTATAATGCAGATATTGTAGTTTAAAGAGAACGGGTGTAAATATTGGATGTGCTAAGCATTGGGAGAGAGGAAGAGTCATGCATTTAGCATCCTTGAAAGTGGAGAAGTCAGCAAGGGCAGATGAAATGTATTCCAGGCTGTTAAAAGAAGCCAGGGTGGAAATAGCGAAGGGTTTGACCATCATTTTCCAATCCTCACTGGATACAGGTACGGTGCTAGAGGTTTGGAGGACTGGTTCAAATTGTACCTTTGTTTAAAGAGGGTGCACGGAATAGACCGAATAAATGCAGACCAGTCCAGTCTGGTCCCAGTCTTGGGAAAATTATCGGAATCAATTCCGTGGGACAGGATAAACTTGTCATTTGGAAAAGCACAGATTAATCAAGGCAGTCTGCATGGATTTGTTCAGTGAAGGTGAGTGTGATTGATTGGATTGAATTTTTGAGTAAGTACCAAGCTGGATAAATGAAAGTAACACAATTAATGAATTTTAGCAAGGCTTTTAACGAGGTTCAAGATGGCAGAGAGCATAAATAAATAACAGCCCATGGGATCCGGGAATATAACAAGCTGGATACAAAATTGGCTCAGTGGCAGGAAACAGGGTAATTGTGGGTGGGTGTTTTTGTGACTGGAAGGTGGTTTCTAGTGGAGTTCCACAAGGCTCAGAACTCGGTCCCCTGCCTTTTGTAGTATATGTTAACGATTTGGACGTAAATGTAGGGGGCATAATCAAGAAATTTGCAGGTGACACAAATAATTGGCCGTGTGGCTAATACTGAGGAGGGAAACTGCAGACTACAGGAAGATATCAGTGAACTGGTCAGGTGGGCAGAAAAGTCGCAAACTGAATTCAACCTGGAAAAGTGGGGAGGTCAAATACTGCAAAGGAATATAAAATGAATGGCAGATTACGGAGAGGCGTGGAGGAAGCAGGAACGTTCACAGAGCTTTGAAGTTCGCAGTTCAGGTCAATAAGTTGGTTGAGAAGACCAATGGAATCCTTTCCTTTAATAGCCAAGGTATAGAATATAAGAGAGGGAGGTTGTGGCTGAACCATATAAAACGCTGGCCAGGTCAGAACTTGAGCATTGTATTTTTTTTTATTCGTTCATGGGAAGTGGGCACCGCAGGCTGGGCCAGCATTTATTGCCCTTGAGGGGACAGTTAAGAGTCAGCTACATTGCTGTGGATCTGGAGTCACATGTAGGCCAGACCAGGCAAGGATGGCAGATTTCCTTCCCTACAGGACATGAGTGATCCAGACGGGGGTTTTCACGACAATCGACAATGGTTTTATGGTCATCAATAGACTTTTAATTCCAGATTTATATTGAATTCAAATTTCACCATCTGCAGTGGCGGGATTTGAATCTGGACCTCTGGTTGACTAATCCAGTGACAATACCATTGCACCACCGCCTGTATGTAGTTCTGTTTACGTTATGACAGAAAGGATGTAATTGTATTAGAGAGGGTAGAGAGGAGATTTATGAGGATGTAGCCAGGATTGGAAAATGCAGCTATGAGGAAAGATTGGATAGGATGTGATTGTTTTCCTTGGAACCGAGGTGGCTGAGGAGAGCATACCCCTCTCAATGCCAGGTTCCCCCCTCCCCTCCCTTCCCTTCCCCTTCAAGGGCCTCGGCACAATCTTCCTCCACTACACATAATAGGGTACTCCCCCTAAATTGGGCTACCCAGTGGGCCCGCCCCAGCACTGCCTCCTCACACAGGTTTGCACTGCCAGGTTGGCACAGACTGGACTTCCAACCTGTGCCAGGGGCACTGCTCAGGCATGTCCCTCCCACCAGGGTCTTACTGTGGCTCCACGACAGATCACCTTAATTCTTTCCTGTCTTCATAAAGATAGTGAACCAGCAAAGTTTGAATAATCAGTGAGGGGGAGGGATCACGTGATGGGTTGGAACTTTAATGTTATGCAGATTCCTTTAAATGAGGTTGTCAGCCTTTCTGGGCGGAAATCCCATTCCATCACTGCCGAGAGGCAGGAAAATTGGGAAATGAGATATTGCCAGTGAGATTCCTGTGGTATTTTGCGCCTGCATCGCCATTCTCGCTGATGATGAACAGGTTAGCAGACAGGAAGCAAAACGTTGGAATAAATGGGTCTTTTTCCGATTGGCAGGCAGTGACTAGTGGGGTGCCGCAGGAATCTGTGCTAGGATTCCAACTGTTCACATTATATACTAATGATTTGGACGAGGGAACTAAATGTAGTATTTCCAAATTTGCAGATGATTTGCAGGTGACTGTGAGGAGGATGCAGAGATGCTTCAGCGAGTTTTGGACAGGCTGAGTGAGTGGGAATGTGCATGGCAAATGCAGTATAACATGGATAAATGTGAGGTTTATCTGCTTCGTCAGCAAAAATAGGAAGGCAAGTTATTATTTGAATGGGTGTGAATTGAGAGGTGGCTACTCGGCGAGACCTTGGTGTCCTCGTGCATTAGTCGCTGAAAGTAAGCGTGCAGGTACAGCAGGCAGTAAAGAAGGCAAATGGTATATTGGCCTTCATAGCGAGAGGATTTGTTTCCCACAATTGTATAGGGCATTGGTGAGGCCACACCTGGAGTATTGTGTGCAGTTTTGGTCTCCTTATCTGAAGAAGGATGTTCTTGCTATGGAAGGAATGCAGGAAAGGTTTACCAGGCTGATTCCTGGGATGGCAGGACTGTCAAATGAGGAGAGACTAACTCAGTTAGGATTATATTCATTGGAGATTAGAAGAGTGAGGGATGATCTCATATAAACTTATAAAATTCTAACAGGTTTAGACAGGGTAGATTCAGAAAGAATGTTTCCGATGATGGAGAAGTTCAGAACTAGGGGTCATAGTTTGAGGATAAGCGATAAACCTTTTAGGGTGAGGTGAGGAGACATTTCTTTACCCAGAAAGTGGTGAATGTGTGGAATTCACAACCACAGAAAGCAGTTGAGGCCAAAGCGTTGTGTAATTTCAAGAAGGAATTAGATATAGCTCTTGGGGCTAAAGGGATCAAGGGATATGGGTGGGATCAGGGTGTTGAACATGATCAGCCATGATCATGAAATGGGCCTATTTTCCTTAGTAGAGAGGTCAGAGACGAGCAGCATAGATTTATTGTGATTGATAGAAAGATTAGAGAAGAGATTAGGAAAAAAAACGTTTTTTAATTGGAGGGTGGCAAGAGTCTGGAACTCACTGCCTGAAAGGATATTGGAAGCAGAAACCCTCAACTCATTGAAAAGATGTCTGGATAAAGGCGGCTCGGTGGCACAGTTGCCTCACAGCGCTGAGGACACAGGGTTTGATCCCGGCCCCGGGTCACTGTCCGTGTGGAGTTTGCACATTCTCCCCGTGTCTGCATGGGTCTCGCTCCCATAATCCAAAAGACGTGCAGGGAAGGTGGATTGGCCACGCTAAATTGCCCCTTCATTGGAAAAAAAAAAAGAATTGGGCACTCTAAATTTATTTTTAAAAACGGTGTCTGGATATGCACCTCAAGTGCTGTAACCTGCAGCCTATGGAGCAGATGCTGGAAAGTGGGATTAGTCTGGGTGGCTCAGACAAGGTGGGGCAAGGAGCCTCTTTCTGTGCCATACATTTTCTCTGATTCGAAGTTCTCTCACACTGAAGACCATGTTTTTATCTCTGCCTTTGAGGCTTGCATGTTTTCTGGTGTTTTTGTGACTATAACTGAACATTCAAGATACGATCTGGTTGTCTGATCCAAGCTTGATAATGTATGGCACTTGATGTACTGTACTAAAAGGGCTAATCTAGTTGAGATGAACTCTCTAATTTGAAATAACTGCCCATATTTTCTAAAACATTAATTTATTGTCCAGACCGTTTGCCTATAATTCAGTGGCGAAAAGGGAATGTATGAGTTGGCTGTCATTGGTTCAGCATCTGATTTCTTCTTTGAAAGAGTGACTCACCTTCAAAATGTTTCACAGTTAATATGAAACAGATGAGTTTTGTATCATGCACAGCTTGCATTCCCTTCACCCGGAGTTGATACAATAGCTGCACTGTCCAATCAAGACAGCTTTATCAACAATGTCATAAAAATAAAGATACATTGTGCTTCTTTTGGACTCTGTGAATTCGTTCCTATGCATCGTGCTCCAATATTTTGCAATCTTGTGGAGCTGGCTACCACGTAGCCCAACTCCTGAAACAAAACACTGCAGTTCAACATGGTGCTTTATGTTTTTTTTCCGGCTTTGAGAGTTTTGTATACGGTGTCTGGGTGGGGTGAACAGTACGTTCAGGTGTTGGATTGGACCTGGATGTTAATCAAGTTGATTGTTGCAGTAGATGGAGAGCCACCAAAATAGATCTTCACTGCAATCCGATGAATGAGGAGCAGTAGATTTACTTTTGGATGTGTTTCTGACGAACCGAAATCCACATTGAAAGTTAATTGCACTGTTGTAACTTATTTTTATGTGACTAAAATGTTCCGCAGAAGTTGAGAGCTTTTATCACTCCAAACCAATTTCTGGTTTTGAAAGACCTTCATGTCTCAATAAAATATCCTCGGGGGCAATGCAAATACAGAGCAAAGCGCCATTGTTCCAGTTTTCAGAGTTTCTGACTACTTTTGTTTCATCAACAGGCTTTTGGGAATGCGAAGACTGCTCACAATAACAATTCCAGCCGTTTTGGTAAATTCATTCAAGTGAACTACCAGGAGACTGGCACTGTACGGGGGTGAGTAATGTGATGCATATGACCAGATTAATGTTTTTTTTAAAAAAGAGAAATGACTTCGAATTTTTTGACCCCACCAAAAGAAAAATCATAGATTTGTCGAGTAAATTACCAGCAAAGATTGTTAAAGCAGACATTATAAAATGGGTGCAGGGTGATTTTTGCAGAGAGGAGGTTAAGAGGTATGAGAGGATGGATGGATGAGTGGGATTTGCAATCTGTCAAAAGGGACTGAATTATTTAACTGATGAGACTTTCTTCCTTTAGATTCTTCTTTTGGTGATATGGATGAATTTAAGGAAAGCCTGATTTCCAATGTTTGTAAATTACAGCACTAGCCCCCCCCCCCCCCCCCCCCCCCCCCCCCCGAGCTATTTGTTGCTGAGCTCCGGGGCCAGTACAGTAGCACAGTGGTTAGCACTGTGGCTTCACAGTGCCAGGGTCCCAGGTTCGATTCTCCACTGGGTCACTGTCCGGTGGAGTTTGCACATTCTCCCCTGTTTGCGTGGGTTTCGCTCCCACAACCCAAAAAATGTGCAGGCTGAGCAGATTGGCCACACTAAAATTACCCCTTAATTGGAAAAAATGAATTGGGTACTCTAAATTTATAAAGAAAAAAAATATCATTCAGGAATATCTTGCATTCTATAGGCAGGAGCTGTTGCTGAGATAATCATTGCAATGAATACTACATCTTATCAGCTCCTCACTTTGCTTGGTGACTCATCAGTATGTGAATATCAATTTTATGTTTGAATTCTTCAGTTCTATAGATCTGAGCCATAAAAATCAAACGGTGCATGTTTCACCCAGTTCTTTGCTGACTTTGATACAATCTCAGCTAAGGCCAGTGAAGTGCTCCAGTGGGACATGGGGATAAAATCACCCATGATTCCTGCTTTCGATTGCAACCCACTGTCCCCTACTGGCAAGATTGTGTGCAAATGCGATGAGAAGGATGGGATCGCTAATGACAAGTGCATCCTATTGTAAAGCAGTCTGCCGGCTCACTCTTGGACAGTGTACTAGAAGGATGCCACAATGTGGGTTTGTCTTCTATACTTTATTGAATTCGAGATGATGTGATTTTCCTGTGATGTAGAGCATACAAGTTGTGGGCATTATTACAGTAACTTTTGCTGGTTGACCACATTTAAAGGTATCTAGAGAATAAATTGTTCTCACAAAGATTGGAAGACTATGTTAAACTGTGCCTTACATGCAGGAATACATCTGAGCTTCAAAGTAAGGAGACAAATGGTACATGAGGATAGAAGTGGGCATGGAGCATGAGAACATTGGAGAAAAGGGGCAGCACGGTATTGTAGTGGTTAGTACTGCTGCTTTACCGCCAGGAACCAGGGTTCGATTCCCGGCTTGGGTCACTCTCCGTGCGGAGTCTGCACGTTCTCCCCATGTCTGCGTGGATTTCCTCCGGGTGCTCCAGTTTACTCCCATAATCCCGAAAGACGTGCTTGTTGGGTGAATTGGACATTCTGAATTCTCCCTCCGTGTACCCGAACAGGCGTCGGAATGTGGCGACTAGGGGCTTTTCACAGTAACTTCATTGCAGTGTTGAAGTAAGCCGACTTGTCACACTAATAAAGATTATTATTATAATGAAGATTAGGATTTTAGAGTGGAATGGGAAAGGTGGGTGGAAGCAGGCAATTTTACACAGATGGGTAAGAACAATTTTGGTGACAGTGGATGGAAGAAAGAGGAGGTTGGGTTGGCAGTGCACCAAATTTATGTCTCATTTTTGCATTAAGCAGTTTTTGGATTTGAGGTTGGAGACAGCAGAAGAGGGTGGCCTATGTTTTGCTGATGTTCAACTAGAGGAAGTTTGAGTTCAATTAGGTTGGTTAGTGTGTAACCAACTTTTTGATAGTGAAGTACCAGCACCATAGAGCTTTGTGTCATCTTCACATATGTAAAAGCTTACTATTTCATTCTGTTTTTATAACACCAAATGGTAGGTCATAAGTAGAGAAAGAGGAGGGGCATTGGTTGGCAACCCCAGGAAACATCACAAATGACTGTATTAAACAAAGAAATAAACTGTCCTTTCAACCCTTTTGAGGCCTAGCATAAGTCAGTGGCCTTTATGTCCTTAGTGAGTAAATGAGTGGGAGACAATAATCTTTATTGTCTTAAGTAGGCTCACATTAACACTGCAATGAAGTTACTGTGAAAATCCCCGCGTCGCCACACTCCGGCACCTGTTCAGGTAGTAAGAGGGTGAATTCAGAATGTCCAAATTACCTAACAAGCACGTATTTCGGGACTTGTGGAGGAAACCCACGCAGACACTGGGAGAACGTGCAACTCCACACAGACAGTGACCCAAGCCGAGAATTAAACCTGGAACCCTGGCGCTGTGAAGCAACAGCGCTAACCACAGTGCTACTGTGATTGGAGAGGAATGACAGAAAGAAAATCATGTGTATTGTTGATAGATGTCAAATAGGAAGCTAGAAATTGATGTGTGAGGGAGGGGGTGGTGGGAAGAAACTAATTGTATTTACATAGATCCTTTCACAACCTGAAACCCGAAAGGCCTTTGCAACCAATTAATTGCTTTTGAACTGTAAATTACAGTGTTGTATGTATCAAAATGTGGCAACCAATTTGCACATGGCAAATTCCTACAAACAGCAATTGATAATGATCTGATACATTTTGGTCATGTTGATTGAGGGATAAATATTGGCCAAGATAACAGGGAGAGCTCTCTTGTTCTTGGGAATAGTATCATGGGATCATTTGCATCTGATTGCGAGCACTGTCAGGGATTCTATTTAACTTCTCATCTAAAGTGCAGCACCTCTGACAGATGGACGCTTCCACACTTGCACGAGAGTATGGAGTCAAACTTGCTTTTCTTGCTCCAGCCTCTGAAGTAGGATGACTCCATAACCTGACTCATAAATGATGGTGCCACTTCTGATTCATGTCTGACACCTAATGGTCAGGAGGAGGGGTGGTGGTGATGCAAGCAGCTTTGCTTCTTGACAAAAGCCATGAATTTCCTGGATGAGATTTGCATGAGGTGGGGGGATTCTATAAGGGTGTACTATGTGGAGGAAGGTTTTTGAGTTTGTTTCTATTATTTGGAGACACCTTGGAATAGTAAATAGCTTTGGCAGGAGAGAGGGAGGGAGAAATGCTACAATTTGAAGTGAGTTAACCATAGCTGGCGATGGACAATCAGACCAGATGTAACTGTGTTTGAGCTTATGAATAAATTGTCTTATTTCATGAGTAATAAAGCACGTTCTGCAAAGCTAAACCATAAAATTAGTGACATTTCAATTTAATTTCAAAACGCATCTTTGCTGTTTGAGAATAGGTAAACGTGTTGACGTTTTGAATCCCTTGATGTTTGTTAGCCTAAACCCCAATTTTGAAAAGATTTCTAGTTCATCCCTTTGAGATTTTGCCCATGCAAATTGGTTGGAGATTTGTGTAACAAATCGTTACCTCTTTATTGCCGTTCAGCCAGGAGGTGATAACACCAGCCATTTTCTACGATTTTGTTTTGTCAAACTAAAGGCAACTTTGAAGAGAAAGGCATGTGCCCTCAAGCAAGCAATTTCATAACATTTGGTGAACATCTGTAAGATTAAGCCATTCTCCAGTTATTGTATTCATCTGCTATTTTAACAGAAAGACGTGCCAACTCCGATAACCCCATTCCCAATAATAGATTTTTTTCAAAAATGTAATAATTATGCAAATGTAGGACAGTGAGAAAATCCATTAGATGGTGAAAACTCCTGCAGCATCCTTGCTAATTATTGACAATGTTATCGCCTTGGGAGGCTGAAAAAAAAACAGGGTAAAAATTTAACAGTCGCAAATTGTGCGTGTGCGTCTAATTCAGTAGAATTGCATATTTAAGAAGACCCTAAAGGTGATTTGATTTTAATTATTCACTGACTGGGTATAATTTCTGATTACTGAAGTTCAACAGTTCCAAGTTCCTAGTTATTTAAATGAAAGAAGGCAACACGGTGGTGCAGTGGTGAGCACTGCTGCATCGATTTCGGCGGGAGAACAGCTGGTGAGTCAGTTTCAGCGGGAGCAGTGCGGAAGTGGCTGCTGGGAGGTACGTCTGTCCTTTAAAAGCACTTGTCTTTGCAGGGGCAGGCCAGTCGATTTCGGCGGGAGTGGAGCTGGTGAGTCAGTTTCAGCGGGAGCAGTGCGGAAGTGGCTGCTGGGAGGTAAGTCTGTCCTTTAAAAGCACTTGTCTTTGCAGGGGCAGGCCAGTCGATTTCGGCGGGAGTGGATCTGGTGAGTCAGTTTCAGCGGGAGCAGTGCGGAAGTGGCTGCTGGGAGGTAAGTCTGTCCTTTAAAAGCACTTGTCTTTGCAGGGGCAGGCCAGTCGATTTCGGCGGGAGTGGAGCTGGCTGGTTAGTCCATTTCAGCAGGAGCTGAGAATTTTTTTTTTTTTTAAATTAGTGTTTTAGGCAGGAACAGGAAGTCGACCCGCGGACGTCTGGGAAGACCCTAACCAATAAATTCTGGTGGAGAGGAAACCCGAGACACTACACGTGTAGTGTCTCCCACCCGCCCTCCTCCTCTAACCTAATAATAAAACCCATTGGTCTGAGGTAAGTACCATATTTTATTATATTATATTATTATTTTTTATAAAAAATTTAATTTAGTTGTTAGCCAGATCTTGGTAGAAAGTTGGAGGAATGGCAGGGAAGGGAGTGCAATGTTCCTCCTGCAGGATGTTTGAGGTGAGGGATGCAGTTAGTGTCCCTGCTGATTTTACCTGCAGGAAGTGCAGCCATCTCCAGCTCCTCCAAGACCGAGTTAGGGAACTGGAGCTGGAGTTGGAAGAACTTCGGATCATTCGGGAGGCAGAAGGGGTCATAGATAGCAGCTTCAGGGAATTAGTTACACCAAAGATTGGAGATAGATGGGTAACTGTAAGAGGGACTGGGAAAAAGCAGTCAGTGCAGGGATCCCCTGCTGTCGTTCCCCTGAGAAACAAGTATACCGCTTTGGATACTTGTGGGGTGGACGACTTACCAGGGGTAAGCCTTGGGTACGGGTCTCTGACACGGAGTCTGTCCCTGTTGCTCAGAAGGGAAGGGGGGAGAGGAGCAGAGCATTAGTAATTGGGGACTCGATAGTCAGGGGCACAGATAGGAGATGTTGTGGGAGCGTGAGAGACTCACGTTTGGTATGTTGCCTCCCAGGTGCAAGGGTACGTGATGTCTCGGATCGTGTTTTCCGGGTCCTTAGGGGGGAGGGGGAGCAGCCCCAAGTCGTGGTCCACATTGGCACTAACGACATAGGTAGGAAAGGGGACAAGGATGTCAGGCAGGCTTTCAGGGAGCTAGGATGGAAGCTCAGAACTAGAACAAACAGAGTTGTTATCTCTGGGTTGTTGCCCGTGCCACGTGATAGTGAGATGAGGAATAGGGAGAGAGAGCATTTAAACACGTGGCTACAGGGATGGTGCAGGTGGGAGGGATTCAGATTTCTGGATAACTGGGGCTCTTTCTGGGGAAGGTGGGACCTCTACAGACAGGATGATCTACATCTGAACCTGAGGGGCACAAATATCCTGGGGGGGAGATTTGTTAGTGCTCTTTGGGGGGTTTAAACTAATGCAGCAGGGGCATGGGAACCTGGATTGTAGTTTTAGGGTAAGGGAGAATGAGAGTATAGAGGTCAGGAGCACAGATTTGACGTCGCAGGAGGGGGCCAGTGTTCAGGTAGGTGGTTTGAAGTGTGTCTACTTCAATGCCAGGAGTATACGAAACAAGGTAGGGGAACTGGCAGCATGGGTTGGTACCTGGGACTTCGATGTTGTGGCCATTTCGGAGACATGGATAGAGCAGGTACAGGAATGGATGTTGCAGGTTCCGGGGTTTAGGTGTTTTAGTAAGCTCAGAGAAGGAGGCAAAAGAGGGGGAGGTGTGGCGCTGCTAGTCAAGAGCAGTATTACGGTGGCGGAGAGGATGCTAGATGGGAACTCTTCTTCCGAGGTAGTATGGGCTGAAGTTAGAAACAGGAAAGGAGAGGTCACCCTGTTGGGAGTTTTTTTATAGGCCTCCTAATAGTTCTAGGGATGTAGAGGAAAGGATGGCGAAGATGATTCTGGATAAGAGTGAAAGTAACAGGGTAGTTATTATGGGAGACTTTAACTTTCCAAATATTGACTGGAAAAGATATAGTTCGAGTACAATAGATGGGTCGTTTTTTGTACAGTGTGTACAGGAGGGTTTCCTGAAACAATATGTTGACAGGCCAACTAGAGGCGAGGCCACGTTGGATTTGGTTTTGGGTAATGAACCAGGCCAGGTGTTGGATTTGGAGGTAGGAGAGCACTTTGGGGACAGTGACCACAATTCGGTGACGTTTACGTTAATGATGGAAAGGGATAAGTATACACCGCAGGGCAAGAGTTATAGCTGGGGGAAGGGCAGTTATGATGCCATTAGACGTGACTTGGGGGGGATAAGGTGGAGAAGTAGGCTGCAAGTGTTGGGCACACTGGATAAGTGGAGCTTGTTCAAGGATCAGCTACTGCGTGTTCTTGATAAGTATGTACCGGTCAGGCAGGGAGGAAGGCGTCGAGCGAGGGAACCATGGTTTACCAAGGAAGTGGAATCTCTTGTTAAGAGGAAGAAGGAGGCCTATGTGAAGATGAGGTGTGAAGTTTCAGTTGGGGCGATGGATAGTTACAAGGTAGCGAGGAAGGATCTAAAGAGAGAGCTAAGACGAGCAAGGAGGGGACATGAGAAGTATTTGGCAGGAAGGATCAAGGAAAACCCAAAAGCTTTCTATAGGTATGTCCGGAATAAGCGAATGACTAGGGAAAGAGTAGGACCAGTCAAGGACAGTGATGGGAAATTGTGTGTGGAGTCTGAAGAGATAGGCGAGATACTAAATGAATATTTTTCATCAGTATTCACTCCGGAAAAAGATAATGTTGTGGAGGAGAATGCTGAGCCCCAGGCTAATAGAATAGATGGCATTGAGGTACGTAGGGAAGAGGTGTTGGCAATTCTGGACAGGCTGAAAATAGATAAGTCCCCGGGACCTGATGGGATTTATCCTAGGATTCTATGGGAGGCCAGGGAAGAGATTGCTGGACCTTTGGCTTTGATTTTTATGTCATCATTGGCTACAGGAATAGTGCCAGAGGACTGGAGGACAGCAAATGTGGTCCCTTTGTTCAAAAAGGGGAGCAGAGACATCCCCGGCAACTATAGACCGGTGAGCCTCACGTCTGTAGTGGGTAAAGTCTTGGAGGGGATTATAAGAGACAAGATTTATAATCATCTAGATAGGAATAATATGATCAGGGATAGTCAGCATGGCTTTGTGAAGGGTAGGTCATGCCTCACAAACCTTAGAGTTCTTTGAGAAGGTGACTGAACAGGTAGATGAGGGTAGAGCAGTTGATGTGGTGTATATGGATTTCAGCAAAGCGTTTGATAAGGTTCCCCACGATAGGCTATTGCAGAAAATACGGAGTCTGGGGATTGAGGGTGATTTACAGATGTGGATCAGAAATTGGCTAGCTGAAAGAAGACCGAGGGTGGTGGTTGATGGGAAATGTTCAGAATGGAGTACAGTCACAAGTGGAGTACCACAAGGATCTGTTCTGGGGCCGTTGCTGTTTGTCATTTTTATCAATGACCTAGAGGAAGGCGCAGAAGGGTGGGTGAGTAAATTTGCAAACGATACTAAAGTCGTTGGTGTTGTCGATAGTGTGGAAGGATGTAGCAGGTTACAGAGGGATATAGATAAGCTGCAGAGCTGGGCTGAGAGGTGGCAAATGGAGTTTAATGTAGAGAAGTGTGAGGTGATTCACTTTGGAAGGAATAACAGGAATGCGGAATATTTGGCTAATGGCAAAGTTCTTGAAAGTGTGGATGAGCAGAGGGATCTAGGTGTCCATGCACATAGATCCCTGAAAGTTGCCACCCAGGTTGATAGGGTTGTGAAGAAGGCCTATGGAGTGTTGGCCTTTATTGGTAGAGGGATTGAGTTCCGGAGTCGGGAGGTCATGTTGCAGCTGTACAGAACTCTGGTACGGCCGCATTTGGAGTATTGCGTACAGTTCTGGTCACCGCATTATAGGAAGGACGTGGAGGCTTTGGAGCGGGTGCAGAGGAGATTTACCAGGATGTTGCCTGGTATGGAGGGAAAATCTTATGAGGAAAGGCTGATGGACTTGAGGTTGTTTTCGTTGGAGAGAAGAAGGTTAAGAGGAGACTTAATAGAGGCATACAAAATGATCAGGGGGTTGGATAGGGTGGACAGTGAGAGCCTTCTCCCGCGGATGGATATGGCTGGCACGAGGGGACATAACTTTAAACTGAGGGGTAATAGATATAGGACAGAGGTCAGAGGTAGGTTCTTTACGCAAAGAGTAGTGAGGCCGTGGAATGCCCTACCTGCTACAGTAGTGAACTCGCCAACAGTGAGGGCATTTAAAAGTTTATTGGATAAACATATGGATGATAATGGCATAGTGTAGGTTAGATGGCTTTTGTTTCGGTGCAACATCGTGGGCCGAAGGGCCTGTACTGCGCTGTATTGTTCTATGTTCTATCTCCGCTCCAAGGTCCCAGGTTCAATTCCGGCCTCGGGTGACTGTGCGGAGTTTGCACTTTCTCCCCGTGTTTGCGTGGGTTTCCTCCGGGTGCTCCGGTTTCCTCCCACTGTCCAAAGATGTGCAGGTTAGGTGGATTGGCCAGGCTAAATTGTCCCTTAGTGTCCAAAAAGGTTAGGTGGTGTTACTGGGTTTTGGAGATAGGGTGGAGGCGTGGGCTTAAGTGGGGTGCTCTTTCCGAGGGCCAGTGCAGACTCAATGGGCCAAATGACCACCTCCTGCACTGTAAATGCTATGATGATTCTATGAAGGGTTATTTTAGGTATCCGTATCCTTGCCATCTTCAACTCAGCATCTGAGCATGTCATATGATTTATTTTTCATGAGCCAAGTGAAACAGCTAGTGTTGTTCAGTAGCAGATAGGCACTATCTATTATTCCAAATACGATTTCCATTAATTTACAGCCAACTAATCATCATGAATACAAATGTTGTGTACTTGACCTGCTAAATATTTCTCAGTTTTGCAAAGAGTGAAGCTAAGTAAAATATACACAGCGCAGAAGCGAGACATTTGGCCCAACTCGCCTTGCGGGTGTCTGTACACCACTCATAGAAGCAGGATAAGCCGACTTAACCCCTCAAACTGTTCCACCATTCAATGAGATCAAGGATGGTCTGTGACCTAATCGCCTGTACCTATCTCTCCCCTCCCCACCCAAATCCCTTTACTCTTAACCCATTGACCCAGCATCAGCTATGAGGAAGAGAGTTCCAAACTTCTACCTCCGTTTTGCATATGGAACTCCTTCCAAACTTTGCTTCTGAAAAGCCTAGAACTAATGTTAGGCTAGATTCTTTTAGAGGCGAAACTATCAGCTCCTGATATTTTGCAAAACTTTCAAACCAAAATTCTTAATTATTTTAAGTTGGAGGAAATACAACCTTGGTTTGTGTATTCTTGCCTTAATTAAACCCTTGGAGCCCAGATATCATTTGAGTAAATCGCCTCCAGGGCAAATATAAGTATTTTGGAGGATGAGTTCATGGAATACATTCCAGACAATTTCTGGAACGATACGTCATGGAATCAACCCAAGAAAAGACTGTTTTAGATCTTCTGCAATGAAACAAGATTAATTAAAAATCTGAGTGAAGGACTGATTCTCTGAGGAAAAGAGATCACATATATTAGAATTTTACACTGAGCTTGCAAGTGACATGCTTAAGCCTGAAACTAGAGTATTAAATTTAAATAAAACCAATTGTATGGTACGAGTTGGTGAAGATAGATTGGAAATTCAACTTAAAGATCTGATGTTAGAAAAGTAATGGTGGGGCAGCACGGTGGCACAGTGGGTTAGCCTTGTTCCTCACGGCGCCGAGGTCACAGGTTCGATCCCGGCTCTGGGTCACTGTCCGTCTGGAGTTTGCACATTCTCCCCGTGTTTGTGTGGGTTTCCACCCCCCCAACCCAAAAAAGATGTGCAGGGTAGATGGATTGGCCACGCTAAATTGCCCCTTAATTGGAAAAAATTAATTGGGCACTCTAAATTTATTTTAAAAAAAAAGAAAAGTAATGGTGAATATTTTAATATTTCATAATTCTCCATGAATATGCATTTAAAGAGAATTAACAATTTGCAGGAAAGCTGATCCACCTGTGGCTAACTAAGGATAGTATTGAGTTAAAGGAAGATGCTTATAAATATGCCAAAGAGAATAGTAAACCTGAGGATAGGACGAGTTTTATAAACCTACATTGGAGAACAAAAAGTTTGATAAAGAAGAATATGACAGGATTTGAGAGTAATTTAACCAGGGATATAAAATAGATTGCAAAAGTAAATAAAAACGACCAGGGCAGTAAAAATAAAAGTAGATCCCTTAGAGGCTGAGTTGGGAGGAATTTAATGGAGCATAGGAGGACTGCAGCGATGTCTAAAAATGTCTGTCTTCTCGCAGCATCAAAAATAAATAAGCTGGTCCTCCCTCACATTGCTGTTTGTGGGGTCTTAGTTGCGCCAGTTTTGGAGATTGAAGAATCTGGCTCCCCCAAGTTTGGCCACTTTTCCAAAGCAAGACCTCAGCAGCAAGGAGTCCAGAAATGCTTTCGGGATTATAAAAATTGCAGTTACAAAGCTAAAATGAGTCTTACAAAACATATCCCCAAAAGGCTCCTTATTTGGTCAGTCCACCTTCCACGGGGCTCCCTTATAGATATTTAACTATAAAACCCAGTAATATTATCCAAGGCAAACTGCTGCAGTTTTAATAAAGGCACACCATGTGACCTCAAACCCGCTTCCATTCTGCTGTGGAAATCCAAGACTTTAGAACAAGACTGGACATTTCTGACTTAGCTGGATGGCTCATTCAAACTGCACCGTCTCCCAGCCCAGAGCTGTTTCTAGAAAATCTTCCCCTCTCAGCCAACCATTAAGCTCTCCACAGTAACTTAAAATACCTTTTCTCCCCCTTTATCTCGGGCTCCAATTTTCTCCCAACTCTTTGAAACTCAAATCCGTTCCAATACAAAATCTTTCATCTTTCTATTTTGTCGCTGCTTCCGGGTCAATAAAATGTAATATACGCTCTTCTGTATACCCATGGAACTGCTGTTAGATGCAAAGTCTTTCTTGTCACCTCTAACTTCCCTTTGATATTCAAATGAACTCTCAACTTCTCTAAAAATGTAAATGTTCGGCCCAACCTATTTACTCATACCCACCATAATATCTGATTACAAATGCGCAAACCTAAAACAAACGCACACGCACACACAATACACGCACACACAATACACGCACACACAATACACGCACACACAATACATGCACACACAATACATGCACACACAATACATGCACACACAATACATGCACACACAATACATGCACACACAATACATGCACACACAATACACGCACACTCAATATGCGCACACTCAATACACGCACACACAATACACGCACACACACACACATCACAGGATAATAAAATATGAAGAAAATATCAAATCTCACCGTGCTGGGGTCTCTTCATTGAGAAACTGTATTGATTAAAGGGACCGAGTGTAGTGTGTCTGAGTTTGCTAATGATACAAATCTACGTGCGAACATAAGCTATGAGAAAGAAGTGAAGGGATATGGATGGATTATGTGAACGGGCAGGAAGGTGACACGTGGGCTATAATAAGGAGCAGTAGTTTCTTCATTTTGGAAGAAAGAAACGGAAAACAGAACTTTTTTTTAAATGATGAGAAATAATTAACTGTTGGTATTCAGTAGAATATGGATGTCAGTGTACAAAATGCAAAGTGACCTTGCAGGTACATTAGGTGATAGGCTGGCCTTTATTGCAAGAGGTTGGAGTACAAATAAGGAAGTCTTGCTCCAATTGTACAACACTTCAGTGAGACCACAGCTGGAATAATGATTGCCGTTTTGGTCCCTGTACCTAAGGAATGACATACTTGCCTTAGCTGGGGTGGGGGGCTGGGTGCAACAAAAGTTCAATGGATTGATTCCTGGGAATATTTATGAAGGTTTTCCTGATCTAACTTGTGATATAATTTTGCTTTTGTAGAGCCTATGTTGAAAAGTACCTGCTGGAGAAGTCGAGGCTGGTCTACCAGGAGCATAATGAACGGTAAGATGTGTGTAAACTGTTACATGAGCCAATTTGGCATGGCGTGAATATCTCCAGATACAGTACAGAAAATGGGGCTCATCCTCCCTGACACAGGCATTCAAAGGAATGGCATGCTAAATAGTTGAGCAGAAGGCCAGTGTATGGATTTGTCTTGGAGCAATCCATTAAACTTTTTCAGGAGTGGAAGAAACTTTGATAGATTAATCTAAAAGATCATTGGTTCTAAAAGGGATTGCTATTATTAACGTAGTAATGAAGCTGGCAAGACACCGGGGAATATATTGAAATTACTATTTCATTAATTTTTCTGTGCATTGAAACGTAGCAAATTTTACATGTAAAGGTTTGACACCAGAGGCCAGACCTAAATACAGAGAGGGGTTTAAACCATAGTCTTTGGGTCCTGTAGTATTTCATGTTTTTTTTAAAAATAAAACAAAATTGGTGTGTGGTAACCGATTTAATATTTAATTATCTGTACACATTATTATGTGTATAAGACAATTTATATCCTGATATGAAATTACAGAGTAGAAATGCATCATTTATTAGAAAGCCATACTACAGTCCAGACAGCAGGTTGTCCAATGACTAAAATATCGGTCTGCTCCAGTTTACCAAAATGCCACTGCTTATTGAAATTTGTTTTGGGAAGCATGGTAGCACAAGTGGCTGGCACTGTGGCTTCACAGAGCCAAGGTCCCAGGCTCGATTCCCCGCTGGGTCACGGTCTGTGCGGAGTCTGCAAGCTTTCCCTGTGCCTGCGTGGGTTTCCTCCAGGTGCTCTGGTTTCCTCCCACAGTCCAAAGACGTGCAGGTTAGGTGGATTGGCCATGATAAATTGCCCTTAGTGGCCAAAAAGGTTAGGAGGATGGAAGTGAGGGTTTATGTAGTGCATGAGGTTCCAATAGGGAGTCACTTAAGAGTAAGGAAAACTCAGCAAAAATACAGTAGGTAGCACGGTTGCTTCATAGCTCCAGGGTCTCAGGTTAGATTCCTGGGGGCTGTTTAGCACAGGGCTAAATCACTAGCTTTGAAAGCAGATCAAGGCAGGCCAGCAGCACGGTTCAATTCCCGTAACAGCCTCCCCGAACAGACGCCGGAATGTGGCGACTAGGGGCTTTTCACAGTAACTTCATTGAAGCCTACTTGTGACAAGCGATTTTCATTTCATGTGGGTCGGTGCAGACTTGATAGGCCGAATGGCCTCCTTCTGCACTGTATGTTCTATGTTCTAACAGTCTGAACCGAAGGGATGTATTTTGGTTGTAGAATTATGAATTCCTTTTGTCAAGGTCCTACATGGTAGAGTGGTTAAAATAAATACAAGCCCATGGAATCCAGGGGGATATAACAAAATGGATCAAAATTGACAGAAAACAAAGGGTAATGGTTGACAGGTGTTTTTGCACCTGAAAACTGTTTCCAGTGGGGTTCCCCAGAGCTCTGTACTTGTCCCCTGCTTTTTGTGCTACATATATACGTTAACGATTTAGATGTAAACGCAGGGGGCATGGTCAAGTTGTTTGCAACCAACACAAAAATCGGCAGTGTGATTGATAATGAAGAGGATATCTGTCGGCTGCAGGAAGATGATTTGGGGTTGGAGATCAATTGTAATGTGTCAAAGTTCACAGATGACACTAAGATGAGTCGTAGAGCCAAGTGTGCAGAGGACACAAAGTTTGTAGAGGTATATAGGTGGTTCAAGTGAGTGGGCAGGGGTCTGGCAGATGGAGTGCAATGTTGGTAAACGTGAGGTGATCCATTTTGGTAGGAAAAACAGCAAAATGGACTATTATTTAAATAGTAATAAATTGCAACATGCTGCTGTGCAGAGGGGCATGGGTGTACTTGTGCATGAATTGCAAAAAGTTGGTTTGCAGGTGCAGCAGGTAATTAAGAAGGCAAATGGAATATCGTCCTTCATTGCTAGAGGGATGGAGTTTAAAAGCAGGGAGGTTATGTTGCAGCTGTATAGGGTGTTGGTGAGACCACACCTGGAGTACTGTGTACAGTTTTGGGTTATGGTGAGCAGGTGGGTAAGTGGAGCTGTGTCCACAAAAAGATCAGCCATGATCTTACAGAATGGCGGAGCAGGCTCGAGGGGCCAGGTGACCAACTCCTGCTCCTAGTTCTTTTTCTTATGATATCAATGAACTAGTCGGGTGGAGGGAAAAGTGGCAAATGGAATTCAAGCTGGAGAAGTGTGAGATGATGCATTTGGGGATGCCAAACCAGGCAAAGGAATATGCAATGAATGGGAAAATTCTGAGATGTATAGAGAAAGTGAGGAAATTTGGTGTGAATGTCCACAGATCCCTGAAGGTAACGTGTTCAGGTCGATAAGTTGGTTAAGAAGGCAAATGAAATTGTTTGCTTTATTAGCCAAGGTATAGAATATAAGAACAGGGAGATTATGTTGGAACTAAATAAACACTCGCTGGGTCACAACTTGAGTGTTGTATGCAGTTCTGGTTACCTTATGGGAGAAAGGATGTAATTGTATTAGAGAGGATAGAGAGGAGATTTATGAGGATGTAGCCAGGACTGGAAAATGCAGCTGAGAGGAAAGATTGGATAGGCCGGGATTGTTCTCCATGGAACAAGAGGCTGAAGAGAGATTTGATTGCGATTAACAAAATTGTGCCCAGTCTGGCGAGAGTGGCTGGGAAGGGCCTATGTACTTAGCAAAAAGAGGCCAATAACGAGGGCATAGATTTAAAGTGATTGGAAAGATTAAAGGCCAGATGGAAATTTTTTTCACCCAGAAGGTTGTGGGGGTCTGGAACTCACTACTTGAAAGGGTTGGAGAGGCAGGAGCCCTCAACTAATTTAAAACAAATCTGGATATGCACCTCAAGTGCTGTAATGCTGTAACTTGCAGACCTATGGAGCAGATTATGGAAAGTGTGATTAGGCCGGTGGCTCGTTTTTGACTGGCGAAACTTGACGGGCCAAGTGGTCTCTCTCTGTGCTTTAGGCATTCTATGATCCTCACAGAATCTTAGTTCTTCAGATTTTTGGGAATCCGTTGTTCTTGTGCTCTCTTTTAACCATTTTCATGTGGGGATTCAGGTCGTAATCCAACCGAGAATCAGCCCCTCCCCGACCTCAAACTAAGGGTGGCATTAGAATTGAAAATCTGTGTCAAGCCAATGGTAGTATGTCTTGATTAGATGTGCAGAAATTCTCCCTCTGTCATTTGAGCTTGGCGAGCCAAGATAGAGAAGTCAAAAATTGAAGTTGAGCCTGTGCCATCGATGGTGCTGGTAACAATCAGACTCCGTTTTAATCAGGTTAAGTCATTTCCACGTCCAACAACTTGAAAAGTCGAATTGAATTAATTCATGTTGGCATTTTTGCCGTTAGGAATGTACAAATGGTTTCTGGAATTTTTGTGTAACTGATCTGAAGTTGCCACATCTTAACAGCTTCATTGTTGTGTTGCAGTCACTGGAGTGTAAATGTGACAATGTATGGTGTGACCTTTGTGTTTCAGCAACTATCACGTATTCTACTACTTGCTGGCAGGAGCCAATGAAGACGAAAAAAAGAGTTTCCACCTGCTGGAGCCTGAGGAATACCATTACTTGAACCAGGTTAGCTCCAAAATTTAGATTTTGCATAAAGAGTACTTCATGCAGGTATTATTTGTGAAAAATAGATCATAATACATTCAGGAATCAGAGCCAGGAAGCTGCATTTTCAGTATTGAATTGATTGATGCCATGACATTGTGGCAGTTGGCGAGAATAAGGAGGTTTGACAACATTCATGTGGATCTGAGTAAATTAATGGCATCTGCTGGTTAACACTCATACAAAGTAAGGTAATCTATATTATGAAGCATTAACCATGTGAGGATATGTTTCCTAACGAAAGAGAAAATGCTGAAAAATCTCAGCAGGTCTGGCAGCATCTGTAGGGAGAGAGAAGAGCTAACGTTTCGAGTCCGATGACAAACGGAAAGGATATGCCATATTTTAACTGTTCAATGGAAGTGTTCAGGTGTAAAGCTGTTACTGACCAGGTTGAAACATCCAAAGGGCTTTTTGACTGAAGTTTAAAACAAGCTTATCAGAACATTGGTGAATTCTAAACCAATGGAACATATAACACGAATTTCAACTTTTTGACTGGGGTGAATATCCTCCTAGAAATATAATTATTTTTACATAGTTAAGTATAAAAATAGATGAATGAATCTTTTGGAATGAAAGGGAGCCTGTGGATTAATCTTTTGGCATTTCATTTCCTTCCTTTGGTGAAGTTAATTTGGATTTAGCTTCTTTGAGAACACTGGCAATTGCAATTTGAAACAAGGTACTAACCTCCCTCAGTCGCACTGATTAAGGCAACATGTGGCTGACTAATTGAAACCTACAGAGCAGAAAATCTAGATTCCATGCTTTGTCTGTCGTGTGTTAGATGAATTCTAACAGGGCAGCAATTACAGAATTACATTTGCCCTAACACTTTATGTTGCTCTTTTTAACCTTAGTCTATTTACTTTGTTTACGTCACCTTTGCTCATGAGTCGCCAGGTATCTTTATGATACCGCCACGTGGTTCAAGTTCAGGTTATGATTAATAACACAGCACTCCGCTTAGTAAGGATTAAAACAACGGTCATTTATTATATACAACAAGCAATATTAATACCCTAATACTACTTTCTATATAATAAACCTATCACTACTGGCCAATACTTAACTTAGGAAGAGCCCACCAGGTCAGGGAAACGAATGGCTTGTCCAATCAAATCTGGCCCGCGGGATTCAAAAGGCTGCTACAGGTCGGTGGCTAGGTGTCTCTACCGGATAGTGATCGCTGGATTCAAACTTACAGTTGCCGGTGGCTGGTCTTGCGAAGGTCTCGAGCAGGCGAAGATGAGAGAGAGCGATATCTGAACTTGGACCCTCACTTTTATAGGGCCCAGGGGCTTCCCGCCTCCCGGGGCGGCTCTTGACCCTGAGTCACAAGTGATTGGATCTGTCCCCAATCTCTGGGGTCGATGTGTCCAATGGTGAGGCGATTCCTCGATCGGGGGGGGGGGGGGGGGGGGGGGTCGCTCACCTGTCTTTGTTTCGGCCACTGCAGGCGCCGACAGGTCTGGCCCGGTATTCAATTGCTAATATGTTGCAATTGTTCCCGGGGATAGCCGATTTAACTGTGGATGTCTGAATAGATTGGCTGCAAACAGTCCTGAATGCAACTGCGAATACCTGGGTTGATGGGCTGTTGATAGCCCTGTGTATCGATCTGGGCTACCTTCCCAGAGCCGAATATGCAAACCTGTCTGCAGCTGCCTGCTTGTGTCTTCTTGGCTGCTTTTCCCAGCAGTCTTTTGGGTTAGCCGTTTTAAACTGGGTTTTGGCCAGATTAATCGGAACGCAGCCATTTTACATGGCTACAGTCTGTCGTGTGTTAGATGAATTCTAACAGGGCAGCAATTACAGAATTACATTTGCCCTAACACTTTTAGGCTGGAGTAGGAAGATCAGATGAACTTTTTGCTGTGGATCACATTCTGCTGGCAAGTACATGTGTGGGTATTGAGTTGGACTTGCTCTTGGTGACTGCTAATATTGCCAGTAAAGGTTCGATACTTTAATGTGGTCTCGGGTGGCAACTGACGCCTTAGGTACTTTAACAAATGATTGGACTTCAGAAAAGGAGAAGGGGGACACAGCAAACAGCAAACCGAAGCACTTGGAGTCTGTGCCAGAGGTAGCAGGCAGCTACTCCATAAATTTTGTGAAGATGGGGAAAAGTTCCATTCATGTTGCTGTCCTAAAAGGATGCTTAATAATGTTGGAACCTGTATTTACAAATCATATGCAAAGCGTGTGGCAGCTGGTCTAATAGGCCCATCCAACACGATTGTGGTGCAACTTTTGCACATTTATGATGCCAGCCCACCCCCTCGCAGTCCCACCCAATCTTCCTATGGCTTCAACCGTCAACCATACTTGCAGTCTACTGGGACAGGGTTTTGTGAGGGTCATGAAGAATTCAGCGTGGGTTTATAGAGTCAAAAAGAAAATAACTTTATTTACAATAATATGTACATAGCAGCAGTGGCTCACCACTGCTTCCTGCTCTCTAGCTGGTACCACACTGGCCAGCTCTATATATACAGGTGAAACTGGTAAGGATTTCCCCACCCGCTCATTGGAGGAGCTCATACTCCCGAAGAGGCATGGGATAACCAATAGTCCCCAGCAAATAGGATTCAGGCAGGTTATAACATCAGGTAAAAGTACAACTTTTGGACATGCATACTACTCTTCGGTGTGAAAAATAACCTTGATTGGTACTGTGCTTTGTATGTCATGCGAAAACTAATTTAATTTAGTATTCCAAGATACATCACTCTTGAATCTTTGGTAATAATAGGATGATTGTTCTCTGTCCTATTAGTGCATTTCCTAACTTAATTGCATCTTTGTTTACAGTTGTGATTATTTCAATTTGTTTTGAAAGTGATTTAACTGAATCTGATTCAGGAGCCTTGCTGATGCACATCCCTACTTTAACAAAGAACGATGCTGATTGGGAGTTAGCCACATGTACTGATACGAAGGAGTGAAATAGAATGGAAAGTGGGTCTTTAAAAGGAATAAAGAGTAACATTTCCGCCACTGTGTTAAAGATTCAACTTCAGGATTTGATTGTCATGTAGGCTAACATGACTGAGTTAATGCTCTGTTATTGGGAATGCAATCTTTCCGATTGAATGTTGATGTAGTCTGTCTGACATAAATACTGTTGCATGTCGCAGGCCTGGGAATGAATAGTAATTTATTGGTTGTTGATTTTATAGCTGATCAGGCACCAAATAACTTTTTCTTGTTAATACAGAAAAGGTGGTAACAAACATAGTTGGCATCATCCTGCAGATTGAGTGTGAATAAAAAAACTCACTAATTATAAAGGTGATTTTATCATTGGCTTTTTAATGAACCTTTCTTATTTGTTTCCAATGCAATGACGTTACTTTGAGGTGAGAACCAAAAACGCAAAAAGTGCACTAAAGGCCAAAGTTAAAAAAAATTAATTAATGGAATGTGGATGTCGCTAGCTATGTCAGCATTTTTATTGCCCCTCCCTCGTTGCACTTCAGAAGGTGGTGATGAGCTGCTGCCTTGAACCGTTGCAGTCCCTGAGGTGTAGGTACACTCACTGTGCAGTTAGGGAGGGAGTTTCAACGTTTTGACCCAGCGACAGTGAAGGAACGGCGATATATATTTCCAAGTCGGGGTGGTGAGTGACTTGGAGGAGATCCTCCCGGTGGTGGTGTTCCCTGGTATCTGCTGCTCTTCTCCTTCCTGGTTGTAGTGACCGGGGGGTTTAGAAGGTACTGCCTCAGGAACCTTGGTGAGTTCCTGCAGTGCCTCTTGTACATGGTACACATGGCTGGCACTGTGCATCAATAGTGGAAGGATTGAATGTTTGTTTGTGGAAGGGGTAGCCATCAAGCGGGCTGCTTTGTCCTCTGATGTCAGGCTTCTTCAGTGTTCTTGGAGCTGCGTTCATCCCGGCAAGTGAAGAATATCCCATCACACTACTGACACTACTGTCCAAAGATTGTGGACAGACTTTGGGGGATCAGAATGTGAGTTACTCGCCGCAGGACTCCTAGCCTCTGACCTAGCCACAATATTGAAGTGGCTACTCCAGTTTCAGGCCATTGGTAACCCTCAGGATGTTGATGGTGGGGATTCAGTGATGGGAATGCCATTGAATGTCAAGGGGTGTTGGTTACATCCTCTTTTATTGGAGATGGCCATTGCCTGGCACTTGTGTGGTGTGAATGTAACTTGCAATTTGTCAGCCCGAGCTTGGATATTGTACAGGTCTTGCTGCATTTGGACATGGACTGCTTCATTATCCGGGGGGTTGCAAATGGTGCTGAACATCGTACAATCATCTGCAAACATCCCCACTTCTGACCTTATGATGGAAGGGAGGTCATTGATGAAGCAGCTGAAGGTGGCTGGATCTAGGACACTATCCTGAGGAGTTCCTGCAGTGATGTCCTGGAGCTGAGATGATTGACCGCCAACCACCACAACCATCTTCCTTTGTGCCGGGCATGACCCCAACCAGCAGAGCTTTTTCCGATTCCCATTGATTTGAGCTTTGCAATGGCTCCTTGATGACATACTCGGTCAAATGCTGCCTTGATGTCAAGGGCAGGCACTCTCACCTCAGGCATTCAGCTCTTTTATTCACATTTGAACCAAGGCTGTAATGAGGTCAGCAAGCAGGTTATTGATGAATAAGATCCAATTGACAGCACTGTTGATGAGACCTTCCATCACTTTTCTGATGATTGAGAGTAGACTGATGGGGCCGTAATTGGCTTGGTTAGATTTGTTCTGTTTCTTGTGTACAGGACATACCTGGGCAATTTTACGCATTGCCAGGTATGTGCCAGTGTTGTAGCTGTACTGGAACAACCTTGGCTAGGGGTGCAGCAAGTTCTGGAGCACAAGTCTTCAGTACTACTGAAAATATTGTCATGGCCCATTGCCTTTGCAGTATCTAGTGCCTTCAGCTGTTCCTTGATATCACGTGGAGTGAATCGAATTGATGAAGACGGACATCTGTAATGCTGGGGATCTCCGGAGGAGGCAGAGATCCACTCAGCACTTCTGGCTGAAGATTGTTGCAAACGCTTCGGCCTTCTCTTTTGCACAGATGTCCTGGGCTCCTCCATCATTGAGGATGGGGATATTTGTGGAGTCTCTTCCACCAGTGATTTGTTTCATTGTCCACCACCATACATGGCTGGATGTATGATGGTGGACAATGGTGGGCTGGTTTAGCTAACTGGGCTAAATCGCTGGCTTTTAAAGCAGACCAAGGCAGGCCAGCAGCACAGTTCGATTCCCGTACCAGCCTCCTCGAACAGGCGCCGGAATGTGGCGACTAGGGGCTTTTCACAGGAACTTCATTGAAGCCTACTCGTGACAATAAGCGATTTTCATTTCATTTTCATTTTTCATTTGGCAGGACTATAGAGCTTAGATCTAAACCATTGGTTGTGAGATTGCTTAGCTCAGTCTATCAGTTACTGCTTATGCTGTTTAACACTCAAGTAGTCCTGTGTTGTAGCTTCACCAGGTTGACACCTCGTTTTTAGATAGACCTGGTGTTGTAGCTGGCATCTTTTGGATGATACACACCTGAAATGAGTGTTTGCAAATGCTAATTCACTTGTGTATTTGAGTATTTTTTGTTTTAATTTGATTTCCATCATTTATTTCAAAGCATTTGGGTACCACGCAAAATGCCCAAAATTGTCCCAGTAATTGTTATATGATTTAAAAGAAAATTGTAATATGATATAACCTTGTGATGCATTCCAGTACATATTCTGATTTCATCGGCTGCTAGAAGGAAAAATGCTAACAGTTACACCTGCAGATGAAGGACATGTGCAGAGATTTAGAAACATTTAATTGGGGAGGCTGGGGGTGGGGTGAGGGGGGTGGGAAACGCAAGGGAGAGTCGAAACGGGTGAATGCAATTATTGATGAAGATGGGTAATAGTTTGTGACTAATAATAATAAGAATAAAGTTTATAATTGGGGTTAAACATTTTCCGTTACAGTTGTAATTAATGAAGTAGTTTGAACATGCAAGAGCTATTGATTAATAATTAGATATGCTTTGTCGTGCAGAGAAATCATGACAAGAGTATTGAAAGTCAGAGAGATCTAGGAGTACAGGTCCACAGGTCACTGAAAGGAGCAACACAGGTGGAGAAGGTAGTCAAGAAGGCATACGGCATGCTTGCCTTCATTGGCCGGGCATTGAATATAAGAATTGGCAAGTCATGTTGCAGCTGTATAGAACCTTAGTTAGGCCACACTTGGAGTATAGTGTTCAATTCTGGTCGCCACACTACCAGAAGGATGTGGAGGCTTTAGAGAGGGTGCAGAAGAGATTTACCAGGATGTTGCCTGGTATGGAGGGCATTAGCTATGAGGAACGGTTGAATAAACTCTGTTCTCACTGGAACGAAGGAGCTTGAGGGGCGACCTGATAGAGGCCTGCAAAATTATGAGGGGCATAGACAGAGTGGATAGTCAGAGGCTTTTCCCCAGGGTAGAGGGGCCAATTACTAGGGGGCATAGGTTTAAGGTGAGAGGGGCAAGGTTTAGAGTAGATGTACGAGGCAAGTTTTTTACGCAGAGGGTAGTGGGTGCCTGGAACTCGCTACCGGAGGAGGTGGTGGAAGCAGGGACGATAGTGACATTTAAGGGGCATCTTGACAAATACATGAATAGGATGGGAATAGAGGGATACAGACCCAGGAAGTGTAGAAGATTGTAGTTTAGTCGGGCAGCATGGTCGGCACGGGCTTGGAGGGCCGAAGGGCCTGTTCCTGTGCTGTACATTTCTTTGTTCTTTGACATTATTTTAGATTTTTTTCAGAACAACATTTCAAACAAATGCTGTGCTGTTAGGTGAAGATCTCATTGAGAGCAGAACAGGTTTTCCTTGAGTTTTACTGCTGGATATGCATCCTGAACCGTGCTTGTGAAAGTTGTTTGCGATGTATGTGCTTCTTAACACCATTTATCTTGCTTTCTCAGATGACAAAGAAACCACTCAGACAAACTTGGGATGATTATTACTATGATTCGGAGCCGGTTAGTATTTCAGTTTTGTGTTGCCAGTGGCGTGGTGCCAATTCACCATTGCACATCCACAAGGAAAGTACAGGAATAATTATCAAAAGCTGTTGGTTTTTCGGAAACAATTAGGGCTTTAATGCCCTCAAAAGCAACTCAAATTAGTCTCTCTGGATTATGGAATTGGAAAAAACACCTTAAATGCTCAAATATCTTCATAAACATATTTTTCTAATTTAATCTCCTATTTGCTCATCTGATTCACCATATTTGGTAACTGTGATGCCTGTAAAATGACCAGTTGAAGTGTATTGATATGGTCTGCATGACTGGCTGCAGTAGAATACAGCGCTCAGACTACTCGATCAGCTCAGTACAGAGAACACTCTGCTTTCCTTGTGGTTGTAAACATTCTTGAATAAAATTTGGTCATTTCAAGTAATGGGTTCCAAACGTTGTATTTTTGCACAGTCGGTGTTACCAATGCTACATCAATTTATTCCCCTCTATGCACAGGAAAGTCTCATGCAAGATAGCTCACTTACACCAACTTTAATATGGAAAAGATGGGGTTCAGTGAATGAGCATGAACGTTAGAATTTGTGGCCGGAATTCTTTGGCCGTTGGGATTCTCTTTTCCTGCTGGCAGTGAACCCCGCCCGTGGGTTTCCCGGCGGCATTGGATGGCTTCATTGGGAAATCCCATTGACAAGCGGTGGGAAGAGAGAATCCCGCCACGAGGGAATGGCATGCTGCCAAGAAGCACGCAGCTGGGGGACCATTGAATCCCGACTTTTATCTCTCATCATCCTTCTTTGAATTGTTCCACATAAAGGCAATCCTCTCCAACCATGGACAGTTCAAACAAATCAAGAATCTTACTGTTTTTTACCCTAAAATTACACTGAAGTAGATCCAGATAAAAATGGGAATTCTAATTATGTAATTTAATGATTTTATTAAATATTAATATTTAGTGCAGCAGACCATCTCTAAAAGTAGATAATTGTGGATCGGTTAATACTTTAAAAAAATTAATTGTTCCAGAGATAATAATAGATCTGGTTAATAAACAGCAGTTTAAGGTTTTGGGTGTGAGGTGGGGAAAGGTGGTTGTGGGGGGCAGGGTGGAAGTGCCAGTAAAAGGACAGATTGCATGGAAGGAATCAAATTGCTGTTTCCCAATCCCAAGTTTCCTTATATTCTCATGATTTGTAAGATTCACCACATGATCTTGAGCAGTTTCACTGATCTTATTACAGAAATTACCAAACAAAAGATGAAGTTTGCTTTCTGCCTGTTGCCACCCTTGTTCAAGTTGCTGCATGAATCTTTGACTCTGTCAACTTTGTTTTTTAGATATTTAATGTTTGGCATGTGGATCAGTTTCCGATTGAATTGTTTGGTGTGTCAGCTCTCAGCATGTCTGACATGAGCTGCACATTTTAATAAGACGTCCGTTCCTCTCTTAAATTGAGCCAGGATCTTAACACTGCTGCTATCTTAATATATTAATATACAGGATAGATTGTGAAACATTGCTGATGACGACTTACTTGATGACGAGTGCAGAACAGTTCATCAGTGGCCTTCACATTTTTCCCAAACCTGGCTTGCTTTTTATTAAAAACAAACTAATGGTTTTTCTGGCTTACATAGTTAAAGAAATGCTCAATTGAACCACACAAGATAGTGGTCCCAGTTTCATTGATTAATTTTGTGTTCACTTATCTCAGCCAGGACACTGGCAGAGTGAACGTGACACTTGGCCCCAACACTTCAGATTAGGAAGGGGAAAAAAAAATCAGCCATGACCCCTAATTTCTGCTCTGCATCATTCAGTTGAAACCAAGATTGATTTGGCTGCATTACGGTCAAGTAGCCTGCGATCCAGTACTTCATATAATAATAATCTTTATTAATGTCACAAGTAGGCTTACCTTAACATTGCAAAAAGGTTACTGTGGAAAAACCCATAGTCGCCACACTCCGACGGCTGTTTGGGTACACGGATAATTCAGAATATCCAGTTCAACTAACAGGCACGACTTTTGAGACTTGTGGGAGAAAACCGGAGCACGCGGAGGAAACCCACGCAGACACGGGGAGAACATGCAGACTCCCCACAGACCGTGACCCAAGCCGGGCATCGAACCCGGGTCCCTGGCATTGTGAGGCAGCGGTGCTAACCACTGTGCCACCTAGGTCCATGTAGGAGTAAGAGGCATTTTGGAGATTTGCCAGAGGATTGATTACTGGCATATCCTGTGGAACAAAACCTCAGCAAAGAGATAGATCAATGCTGTTAGGAGAAAAACCAGAGGTATAGAACAGAGAAAAGACAAGCAAATTACAAGTGGTTGGTAGGACTATGCTGCATAGCACTGTGCGTGCATCCAAACGCGGAAGCAAACTATTAATGCGTTTAAGCAATAATACATGGACATATCTTGGTATTTTGTTAGTAACAGCATTTAGTACCCTTGCTACATGCATTTGATTTAATAACCAGGTTCGGCAGGAAACAAATATTCTTCCAATTAATCACAGGTACGTATTATAGTCGCTCCCACAGACTGTCTATTCAGTCATAGGATCTAAAGACCACTAAACAAAGGTCTGACGAGTGCCATATTAAAACTCAGAAATTGCTGCAATCTGTTAAACAGGCCAAATATCGGTATCCTATATTTAAATATTGTAAGGGAAATAGAATCAACAGTTTCCTACATTAACAATATTACTCAAGATACAAGTTGCCAAACATGGGCACTTACGCAGAGCATTAAAGAGAGTAATAAATATAGCCGAAGTAGGCAACTCTATTCAAGTATGTGTGTGTCAGAAGAATGTGTGTGTAGGAAGAAAGTTTGTTAGCTTGGGTCACTTGTTAAAATGTAATTAATTCTGTGGTTTGGGCACACAATCTTGGCTGATCCCCCAGTGAAGTGAGGCAGCATTATTGACTGATGTGTTGAATCAGGGTGTTTTTTGTGGATCAAGAGGAAAATATTGCGGCTGCTGGAAATCTGAAATAAAAATCGTAAATACTGGAAAACCCCAGAAGGTCTGGCAGGGTGTGTAGAGCGAGAAATAGCGTTGGCTCCTCTTCAGAGCTGAAGAAATTTGATAGATTTTTTTTTATTCGTTCATGGTTCATGGGCATCGCTGGCCAGGTCAGCATTTGTTGACAATCCCGAAATACCATTGAGGGGGCAGTTAAGAGTCAACCACGTTGCTGTGGGTCTGGAGTCACATGTAGGCCAGACTGGGTAAGGACCACTTCCTTCCCTAAAAGACAAGTGAAGCAGATGGGTTTTTACGACAGTCGACAATTGGACTTTTAATTCCAGATTTTTGTTGAATTCAAATGTCACCACTTTCAGTGGTGGGGTTTGAACCTGGAACCCCAGAGCATTACTCTGGGTCTCTGGTTTACTAGTCCAGTTTGTTTTTTGGGGTTACCCCAGAATTCCCCTTGCCTACCTCGAGTTCCTCCTTGCCACCACATTAAAGGAAGTTGTGTAGAGGGCAACCCTACAGCTACTATCGATAGCCACCTAAAACAAGAACAAGACTACGCCAAATTTAAATCCCAAACTGATTTATTTCACTGATGTCTCTTGTTGCAGGTATTTCTGAACTTTTAATAACCACTGAAAATAAGTCACAAAGTTGAAGCAAAACCTCTTCGTCCTTCCACTAATCTTTACTTTTACCTCAAAACAAAAGAAGCAAATGTGACCTGAGAAAATACATTTTCATGCAACGAATGGCTCGGGTCTGGAATGCACTTGCCTGGAAGTGTCGTCAAGACGTTCCAAAGAGCATTAGATCATTATCTGAATAGCAACTATGTGCAGGGGTACGGGGAAAAGACAGGAAAATAGCACAAAGTCGTGATGATCATTTGGAGAGCCGGTGCTGACACAATGGGCCAAATGGCAAAGAAAATCTGTGATTCTGTAATCTCAATTTTGTCAAGACATCTAGTCTCGTATTCACCTTGACCCCCTGGCTTTGATCTGTAAATTGAAGGATTGTTCCTCCTTGTGCTGTATGTCTGGTAAATACTTATTAATTTTTCAAACCCATGGCTTTGCTCAGCATGTCCTCGCTCTGAACAAAGAACAAAGAAATGTACAGCACAGGAACAGGCCCTTCGGCCCTCCAAGCCCGTGCCGACCATACTGCCCGACTAAACTACAATCTTCTACACTTCCTGGGTCCGTATCCTTCTATTCCCATCCTATTCATATATTTGTCAAGATGCCCCTTAAATGTCCCTATCGTCCCTGCCTCCACTACCTCCTCCGGTAGTGAGTTCCAGGCACCCACTACCCTCTGCGTAAAAAACTTGCCTCGTACATCTACTCTAAACTTTGCCCCTCTCACCTAAACCTATGCCCCCTAGTAATTGACCCCTCTACCCTGGGGAAAAGCCTCTGACTATCCACTCTGTCTATGCCCCTCATAATTTTGTATACCTCTATCAGGTCGCCCCTCAACCTCCTTCGTTCCAGTGAGAACAAACCGAGTTTATTCAATCGCTCCTCATAGCTTATGCCCTCCATACCAGGCAACATTCTGGTAAATCTCTTCTGCACCCTCTCTAAAGCCTCCACATCCTTCTGGTAGTGTGGCGACCAGAATTGAACACTATACTCCAAGTGTGGCCTAACTAAGGTTCTATACAGCTGCAACATGACTTGCCAATTCTTATACTCAATGCCCCGGCCAATGAAGGCAAGCATGCCGTATGCCTTCTTGACTACCTTCTCCACCTGTGTAGCCCCTTTCAGTGATCTGTGGACCTGTACTCCTAGATCTCTTTGACTTTCAATACTCTTGAGGGTTCTACCATTCACTGTATATTCCCTACCTGCATTAGCCCTTCCAAAATGCATTACCTCACATTTGTCCAGGTTAAACTCCATCTGCCATCTCTCCGCCCAAGTCTCCAGACAATCTAAATCCTGCTGTATCCTCAGACAGTCCTCATCGCTATCCGCAATTCCACCAACCTTTGTGTCGTCTGCAAACTTACTAATCAGACCAGTTACATTTTCCTCCAAATCATTTATATATACTACAAAGAGCAAAGGTCCCAGCACTGATCCCTGTGGAACACCACTGGTCACAGCCCTCCAATTAGAAAAGCATCCCTCCATTGCTACCCTCTGCCTTCTATGGCCTAGCCAGTTCTGTATCCACCTTGCCAGTTCACCCCTGATCCCGTGTGACTTCACCTTTTGTACTAGTCTACCATGAGGGACCTTGTCAAAGGCCTTACTGAAGTCCATATAGACAACATCTACTGCCCTACCTGCATCAATCATCTTAGTGACCTCCTCGAAAAACTCTATCAAGTTAGTGAGACACGACCTCCCCTTCACAAAACCGTGCTGCCTCTCACTAATACGTCCATTTGCTTCCAAATGGGAGTAGATCCTGTCTCGAAGAATTCTCTCCAGTAATTTCCCTACCACTGAAGTAAGGCTCACCGGCCTGTAGTTCCCGGGATTATCCCTGCCACCCTTCTTAAACAGAGGAACAACATTGGCTATTCTCCAGTCCTCCGGGACATCCCCTGAAGACAGCGAGGATCCAAAGATTTCTGTCAAGGCCTCAGCAATTTCCTATTCAGCCTCCTTCAGTATTCTGGGGTAGATCCCATCCGGCCCTGGGGACTTATCTACCTTAATATTTTTTAAGACACCCAACACCTCGTCTTTTTGGATCACAATGTGACCCAGGCTATCTACACCCCCTTCTCCAGACTCAACATCTACCAATTCCTTCTCTTTGGTGAATACTGATGCAAAGTATTCATTTAGTACCTCGCCCATTTCCTCTGGCTCCACACATAGATTCCCTTGCCTATCCTTCAGTGGGCCAACCCTTTTCCTGGCTACCCTCTTGCTTTTTATGTAAGTGTAAAAAGCCTTGGGATTTTCCTTAACCCTATTTGCCAATGACTTTTCATGACCCCTTCTAGCCCTCCTGACTCCTTGCTTAAGTTCCTTCCTACTTTCCTTATATGCCACACAGGCTTCGTCTGTTCCCAGCCTTTTAGCCCTGACAAATGCCTCCTTTTTCTTTTTGACGAGGCCTACAATATCACTCGTCATCCAAGGTTCCCGAAAATTGCCGTATTTATCTTTCTTCCTCACAGGAACATGCCTGTCCTGTATTCCTTTCAACTGACACTTGAAAGCCTCCCACATGTCAGATGTTGATTTGCCCTCAAACATCCGCCCCCAATCTATGTTCTTCAGTTCCCGCCTAATATTGTTATAATTAGCCTTCCCCCAATTTAGCACATTCATCCTCGGACCACTCTTATCCTTGTCCACCAGTACTTTAAAACTTACTGAATTGTGGTCACTGTTACCGAAATGCTCCCCTACTGAAACATCTACCACCTGGCCGGGCTCATTCCCCAATACCAGGTCCAGTACCGCCCCTTCCCTAGTTGGACTGTTTACATATTGTTTTAAGAAGCCCTCCTGGATGCTCCTTACAAACTCTGCCCCGTCTAAGCCCCTGGCACTAAGTGAGTCCCAGTCAATATTGGGGAAGTTGAAGTCTCCCATCACCACAACCCTGTTGTTTTTACTCTTTTCCAAAATCTGTCTACCTATCTGCTCCTCTATCTCCCGCTGGCTGTTGGGAGGCCTGTAGTATACCCCCAACATTGTGACTGCACCCTTCTTATTCCTGATCTCTACCCATATAGCCTCACTGCCCTCTGAGGTGTCTTCTCGCAGTACAGCTGTGATATTCTCCCGAACAAGTAGCGCAACTGCACCTCCCCTTTTACATCCCCCTCTATCCCGCCTGAAACATCTAAATCCTGGAACGTTTAGCTGCCAATCCTGCCCTTCCCTCAACCAGGTCTCTGTAATGGCAACAACATCATAGTTCCAAGTAGTAATCCAAGCTCTAAGTTCATCTGCCTTACCCGTAATGCTCCTTGCATTAAAACATATGCACTTCAGACCACCAGACCCGCTGTGTTCAGCAACTTCTCCCCGTCTGCTCTGCCTCAGAGCCACACTGTCCCTATTCCCTAGTTCTCCTAACCCTAACCCTAACCCTAACCCTAACCCTAACCCTAACCCTAACCCTAACCCTAACCCTGGATTGAGTAAGTACTCCAAATCTTTGGTATGAGGGCGGGGGGAGTAGGGGAATGGTTGGGGAGGAGGGTGCTGTGCTGTTGAAGGAGCCCTATTTTCGATGAGATATTAAACTGAAGTTCCATCCCCCAGATGTCCCATAAAGACCTTAAAGCATTATCCACATAGAAGCAGGGGAGTTTTCCTGGCTATAATTCATCCTTTAATTCACTTCATTAAGAGGGATGAATTGATCATATATCTTGTTAATGCGTGCGGGACCTTGCTGTGCCCAAATTGGCTATCTCGTTTGTCTACAACAGTGACTGCACTTCAAAGATACTTAATTGTGAAGCCAATTGACATGTCCCAAGGTCATAAAGGGGCTGTACAAATGCAAATTCATTTTTTTCAATATAAAGAAAGTGATACCACAAAGGTTTGTCTGCTGGAGAAGAACAGTATGGCTAATTGCAAGAATGAACAGTTAGGAGTGTTAGTTGAGGTAGGCTGTAGACAGTTTTGTAAGATTGAACTGGAAGGATATGGCTCTTCCAAAACCTACTGGACTGTTTTTTTTTTTGTTCTCTGGATGTGATCTTTAAGCACGATAGCCTGTTGGGGAAAGAGTACTGTAATTTTAGCACTCTTTGAAAGTTGCTTGACTTCTGCCATAAATAGGGAGCATACCTTCATATGTGAAGTATCTTAGATGAAAGATCTTTCCTCACTTAGGATTTCTCTTGTGTATTTCCTCAGTTAATAAACTTTTCACTTCTGATCGTCATCCAGTTAATCTCCTGGAAGTATTGATGTTGGCCAAGGACTTGGCTGTAATAGTCTCTGCAGCCAAACTGCCTGTTAGGCTCATTGTTGAGATTCCCATCTGACGAATAGGCACTTGCACAAGAGGATGACAAATGTCTTTGACACACTACTCCAGGAAAGAGTCAGTGTTTGGGAGAAAGATGGGTGAAAATCAATGATGAGGTTGTGTAAACCATTTCTTCCTAACAGTTGTTTTCCTTTTAGCAGGATAATTTTTCTGTGGAGGGGGAGGATCTGAAACATGACTTTGAGCGCTTACAGCTGGCGATGGAGATGGTTGGGTTCCTGCCAAAGACTCGGAAAAGGTGAGATGAGATACCTGGACTGTTAGAACTATACTGAATGGATGTTTAATGCGGAGACAAAGTTATTCTGAATTTTTATCGAACTTGTGCATCGAATTATTAGACATGATGTAATGTTGTGGTTTTGACTGGAGTCCTTTGTTTGTAGAAAGCTGCCTCTCTATTATATGATCACTCCTAGTCCCAGGGTCTATCCTTAGCCTTTGCTCAACTAAGCTCTCAGCCTGGATGCAGAACGTTTGCCTCAATTAGGACAGTACATTAAACCATGGTGTTTTGGAGTGGAAAAAGATCTGTCATGATTTTTGATCCTGATTATCCATTGACTCTTGTTGAGACATGCACATGTGTGATGTTGCTTGAAAACACAATCAGCCTGAACTCTGCTGATTCCAGTAACCTGCTGGCATTCTCAGCCAGTGACGTTGAGCAACGCTAGTGACGTACAGGAGGGCTGCCAGCAAGAGAATGACTGGAGTTAACTTTCAACTTGCCCATCTGGGTGGTAACCTGGCAGAGCAGAATGCTCTGTAACTGTGGATGTTGGGTAAGGACAGGATTGGGCTTGGCTGTAATGCGAGCATATGAAATATGAGCAGAAGTATGCCATTCCGCCCCCCAAGCCTGCTCCGCCATTCAATAAGATGATGGCTGAGCTGTTTCTGTTGAATTCAACATGCTCCATCTAGCCCTGGTCTCTGCAGCCAAACAGCCTGTTACACTCACTGTTCAGATTTTCATCTGAGGGATAGGCATTTGCATAAGAGCGCGACTGATATCTTTGAAATATTGGGCGCGATTTAACGGAAAATGTGTGATTTCTTGAGTACGTTTGGCGGGTTATTTCTTGAAGACCGCCTTGACGAGATCACGGTCCGTATTTAATGGCACTTAGTGCAGGAAATGAGTCACCACGCGTTTCTTGCCGTAATCCCGAGATTACAACCCTCAAGGTCTTGTTTTTTAACTTTCTACCTAACTCCCTGAACTCCTGCTGCAGGACATTGTCACTCTTCCTGCCTATGTCATTAGCATCAATATATACCGCGACCTCTGGCTGTTCACTCTCCCACTTCAGAATGCTCCCTGCCCATTGAGAGACATCCTGGCACCAGAGTCGCAACACACCATCCTGGAGTGTCTTTCACATCCTCAGAAGCGTCTATCTGCGCCCCTGACTATAGAGTCCCCAATAACTTGCTCTTCTGCGCTTTGCCCCTCCCTGCTTAACAACAGAGCCAGCTGAGGGGCCACTGCTCGGGCTGCTGCTGCTGTTTTCCCCTGATAGGCCCCCCCCCCCCCCAAACTATCCAAAAGGGTATACTTGTTAGAGAGGGGGACAGCCACAGGGGATTCCTGCACTGACTGCCTGCCTCTTCTAACAGTCACCCATCGATCTTCCTGCACCTTGGGTGTAACCAAAATCTCTAAAACACCTGTCTGTGGTGCTTTCCGCCACCTGCATGCTCCTAAGTGCATCCAACTGCTGCTCCAACAAATCCATGCAGTCTGTGAGGTGCTGCAACTGGGAGCACTTCCAGCAAATTTAGTTGTCTGGAATGCTGGGAGCTTCACGGACCTCTCACATCTCACAAGTAAAGCATTTCACTCCCTCTAACTTAATTAATAAATTAATTTAAAAATAAATACTTATTAAATTAAAATAAGTTACAGTTAACTATATGCTTCCTAGCACTAGGTTTCTACTATAAATGTAAAATGCTAAATGTAAACTTTAAAGTGGTTTTTCAAATTTGCACATTCCTTATTAGTCAATCAAATCAGTCAGTGAATTAGTGAAACCACTGACCTTCCCAGGCCTCTGCTCTAAAATCTCCTGTAGCTCTGCTCCCGATGTTTTGGTTTCACCTTCTCCCAGTTTCACCTAACTGCCTGTTTTTCACCCAACTTCAAAGCACTCTCGTCCAGCCAAGAAGCACTCACAGTGCAGACAAGCAGCACTCACAGTGCAGCCAAGCAACACTCAGTGCAGACGAGCAGCACTCACAGTGCAGGCAAGCAGCACTCACAGTGCAGGCAAGCAGCACTCGCAGAGCAGACAAGCAGCACTCGCAGTGCAGACAAGCAGCACTCGCAGTGCAGACAAGCAGCACTGAGTGGCTTCCCTGTTTATCGGCCTCAAATTCCAATGCTCTCGAAATTGGATTAAACCAGTTTACCAGCTATAGTTGAGTGTAACTCAGCTGACTCCTGTTTTAGGAGTGTAACGCCGTCTCTGAGTGCCATCCACCGAGCCAGTTGTGCTGGAAAACCTCGCTCTGCACACTGACCCTCGGCCACAGCAGGACCCCTGCTGGGAACATTAGGGAGACTGCTCAGGGGCCCTCCCTGGATCCACACACCTTATGATCGCGAGCATATCCGCAGTGCTGAATCCCAGCTCTTGTGTTTTTTATTGTTGGCTGCTGCCTCTATGGTGCTGATGCTTTAGAAGTTCAGGCAAACTGTTCAGGCTTCAATGTTTGATTGGAATACAATACAATCATCGTTTAACAAAAATGTGAAAATCAACTACGTAACATTCCACATATCACACGAACCATTAGACAACAAGGAAACGTCACCGTTCCAATACAAAGCTATCTCAGCACATTTTCACACAAAAAACCACACAGTATCACCCCACATAGCTCCTCAACAGAAACAGAGGATAAGCCTGAGAATGTGTTATCATGTCCAGACCTTTGTGGTAGAAATGATCTGTCCATCAATGTGTTACTTGTTCCACGTATCAGAGCCATTCTCCGTCCAGGAGCCGCAGCTGTGCAGGCCCCTCCCACACGGCCCAATCTCACTGGATCCAAATCGTGGCATCTGCATATTCCACCGGTGCTCAAGGTGCAGTTGAATATCCTTGACTTCCAGCGTGTTTAACCTGCGGTGACTTGCCAGTTACATGCAGCACTCAGCACACCATCAGCAAACAGCGGAAGCATTTCTTCAACAGGGTCATAAGGTGGCCCATTTGGATCAGTGTCGTGCACCAGGTCCCGCAGCATTGTCCTACCTCAAACCAGATTGCCTTCTGGACCCATACGTCCCTCTACCCAGTGTTCAGGAAGAATTGCCCTTATTTCCGGCTACAGAAAAGGAAGGAAACAGCAGCCTCTAGGCATCTGCAGCCACCAGCAGGAGCAAACAGCAAACACAACCTGCAATGGTGAATTTCTCTCACAACTAACAATGCCAATTCCTCATTAGCAATAGCTGTGAAGCTGGAGACTGAGTACAGTAAAGGGAATTAAAATGATCTTCAGCATAGAGCCAAGAGTCGGGCTCTGTCCTGGAAGCTTTTGGTAGGACAGAGAGGCAGCAGTTGTAGTTTCCCCTGCTATGGATATGCACAATATTTGAAGATGGCTTGAAGGCCTCACAGACGAAAAGCCCCTCACCCACCCTCCCTGGCCCCGGGGGACCGCCGACCCTGCAGATGGGTGTTCCCCAACCCAACCCAACCCCCCCCCCCCCCCTCCTCCTCCTCCTCAAGCACTGGGTCACAGCTCCAGTGCCCTTGAGCTGTGTGCCCGAAAATGGAAATGACTAAATGAGTTCACACCCGCGTGATTTCTTGCTGGGGAGCCAGTTAATTCCCATGGGGCTGTTGCATTCAACTTCAATCTCGCTAATGAGATGGAAATAAATGCAAATGAGGGTTAATGATATGCTCACCATATTTGGCCGTGATCTGGAACTTGCTATCGGGAGCGGGCCAGTTAGATAGCAAACTGATTCACGCCTGGTGCGAATCTCGATTTTGGCCTTTCTTGCTATTTAACCGTGTGCCCAGATCCGTGCCGGGTGCAGTGCGGTGGTTAAATCACCCCCGTTATTTTAGAAAAGAGCTTTGGGCATTGTAGGACCTGCCCAGTTTTTTGTTCCTTTGAAATGGATAGAATCTAATCGAGCTTTTTCTACAATGGGTTATCACCTGGATGATGAATTTGTGAATTTACTATGGCTTTGTCTTTAGAAGGGGAGGGGTGGGGGGGAGGAACGCAATTTGAATCCTTGCTGCAGGAGAGAAGGAGATGGAGTAATGTGGAAACAAAGCACATATATGAACTTTGGAACAACTTGCATAAATTGGGTCCTTTTTTAGCACACTGAATGCTAGTTGTCGGGATTCGATTTTCAAGCTTGGTGTGCCAGATACGTTGTCTCACAGTCTGCAAAGAATCATGAGCAGAAAAGAGCATATTACCGTTATACTCCCAATGACATTGGAACTTATATATAGGCAAAGGGAAGTTGTGGCTTTGACATAATGCAGATATGATACTGTAGTTGTCAGTCGGTATTGAATCTATTTTGGTAGTAAGTTGAAGATACTGGCTAGGTCGCGATGGGTCACAGAAATAAAAGCAGGTTTTGTTTACGTTGCATGTGTGCAAATTATTTTGGTCTGTTTTCGAACAATTCATGCAGACTTGGGGCGAATATGTAATGGAATTAAAACACATGGTGCTTTTAGCGAAGTAGTCTGAAATATCTGACACCAGGCGCTAAAGAATTCTATGCCATCTATCCTTTCCTTTCTTGAAGTAAACAATGGAGCCTTTCAGTCTCTATCATTGTGTATATAACATTGGTAAATTTACAAATGGACTGCGAATTGAAATATTTTCAACTTATTTTAAATTTAGTTTTGACCTAAATAATGGCAATTTTTAATTGATCAGGGGCAGCACGGTGGCACAGTGGGTTAGCACTGCTGCATCACGGCGCCGAGGTCCCAGGTTTGATACCGGCTCTGGGTCACTGTCCGTGTGGAGTTTGCACATTCTCCCCATGTCTGTGTGGGTTTCGCCCCCACAACCTAAAGATGTGCCGGTTAAGTGGATTGGCCACGCTAAATTGCCCCCTAATTGAAAAAAAAAAATAATTGGATACTCTTTTTAAAAAATAAAAAATAAAATTCTTTTAATTTAACTAATCAAATTGGCACCACTACCTCTGGAGTGCAAACAGAATTTTTGTTGGTGTGCGAACATGAGAAAAATAAAGTCTGAGGAAACGCTATTTACTCCATTGAAGCTCAAGCTACCTCTCAAGATGTGTTTTTAAAAATAGATTTAGAGTACCTAATTATTTTTTTCCAATTAAGGGGCAATTTAGCGTGGCCAATCCACCTAGCCTGCACATCTTTGGGTTGTGGGGGTGAAACCCACAGAGACAGTGACCCGGGGCCGGGATCGAATCCGGGTCCTCGGCGCCGTGAGGCAGCAGTGTTTGAGAGGTTTATTAATGCTGCACCCGTTATTCATTAAGTTATATTAAGCAATTGATGGATGAAGAGTGCATAGTAACTCGTGTCTTTTCTGAAATGGTGACTGAAAGCTTTCCTGTCTAGTTCATGAAAAGGCTCCTGTTAGTTAGTTAGGCTGGGTTAAGAAATTTTTACCTAAAGGGTATCTTTAGGTACAATTGGGCAGTCACCATGAAAATGAATGGGAATTTTTTCAACCGTTGAATTTTGTTTTCAATAATTTGCCCAGTCATGAGATACACTTTATTCTTTCAGAAATATATATACACTCTACAGGAGTGAATTTCAAATTTCTATAATAAGAGAGTCTTAGATGCAATGAAAATGATTTTAATTTGTTCTGATTCCAGGATATTTTCTCTTCTGTCTGCGATTT